>NC_133771.1:123472555-123543098 GCF_003597395.2 Chelonoidis abingdonii
GCATCCTCTGTGGAAGAAGGGCAAGAAGAACCAAAGAAGCTGTACAAGACTGGGCGCGCTACGGTGATCAGCCTTTTAGTGCAATACAAGAGCAGCTAGAAATCGGGGGGTTCGGGCGTTAACCATAGACGACGAATTTCTGGCTTGCAGTGTCAGCTTAACACTCCCGGAGCTAAGCATAGATATCAATACCAAGACCTCCCTTGGAGAAGGGCACGGAGCCCTCTTAAATCAGAGAAGAACAACCAAGGCCTGGCAAAGCCATTAAAGATCACAGCCTCGATTAATGAATGTCCGCGCCTGGGCATTGGGGCACGTGCAGGCTCCAGCAGGACCCAAGCGAGGGTTTTCCGCCTGTCCTTTGAAAAACAGCGCCAACAAAACCCCTCAGCGCCCTTATCCCCAACGGCCCGCCAAGAACCTTCAACAGACGGCGGGGACGGGTGAAACGAACGAAGCCCAGTCCGTTCCCAAAGGGGGGCAAAACAACGGTACCTGGGTGGCTAGAAGCTGCAGGGGGGCCTCTTCCGCCATCAGCAAACGCACAGCGGGGGACCAACTAGCAAAGACACGTTGTAGAATGGATGCGCAGACGACGCAGAGCACCAGTCCCTTTCGTCCCGGAGCCCTCCACTTCTTTTTACAACCAGAGCGACTAGCTCACACCGAGTATCAAGGGTGGCACGCGGATAACTTCAGGACCAATGGGTTTGCGTCACCTGGTGGGAGTTTGTACCATCTCCAGTTATTTCGCCTCCAACCTCCCAGCCACACTCCCCGTCCCTCTTTCCGGACCCTCCACTAGGACCCCTCTGCCAGGCGCAGGGTTCCTCACGCTGCTCTGAACTCCGGAGCGATAGAAAATGGTGCCGCACGACCTCAGGAGCGCCGAGGTTTTACTACGACCCGCACTACTTTTATTAATCTCGCAAGTCGAAAGGATGGTCCCGTCCATGCTATGACCTCGCGCGGAACCACGCCTTCGCTAAAGGAAGTTACGATTCCGCAGGGTATCTCTTGGGGTCTCATCATCCTTCGCTTGGAACGGTTCTGGGCGGCAGACTGGTTCGCTGCTCTCCCGTGAGACATGGAAGGACGCGTATCTTTATGTTTTCGCATTAACCCTCCGCTCGCTGGAGGTGACAGACAGCTTCCTCCGTTCTGGATGCGTGAACCGCATTTCAATTCACGGTCCTAAACCATATTGGCCTATCCTCGGGCCACCCATCAGTGTAGTGCATCAGAGATAGTATGTCGAGGAGTGTCGGCCGATTGCTTGCCGGTATATAGGGTAGGATAATGGGTGTAGCCGCGTTACCTGGGAAGGACTGGCTTGATGTTCGGATATCTGACTTCCACTAGGTATAGCGCCATCACTGAGCCTATAAAGGAAGGCATAGCGAGCGAAAGCCCGGGCAATACCGTCTGCCTGAGTGTCCAGGCTCAGGTCGCTCGACGCCATTGTGCACAATCATCAAGGCGACCTGATGCGATGGTATCGAGGGCTACTGAGTAAATGATTCGAACAAGTCATCCTCATAGTACCATCACCAGAAGACAGGAATTCATCGGGAGCCCGTTTGCGCAGCTCTCGATGAGTCGCCAGTAATACGAACAAGGCCGTGCCTCGATCTGTATCACACCCACAAGAAGCCGTTTCCATGGAGCATTACTAAATCAGCATCTAACTCACTAGACAGGCCTGCTAGCGCTTCGCCGCACGACCTCCAGGCACAGGGTCTGTCTCCAGACCTCTTAACGGCACCATGGCGGCGTGTAACTAATGTCTGTAACAAGTATGCCAACTCTCGCTGCGCCCACTGCAGATATGGTGGATCTTTCGGGTTTTAAACCGGCGCACAACAGCAGGGACAGCAGTGGATCAAGGGCATCCGGAGTACAGTATCACGCGTAGAAAGCGTACACTACAACGGCAATCGTTCACGGATGGGGCAGAAATCCCCCGCCTTCTGGCGTGTGCGGGTGGTTAACCTGTTTGCACCCCAGACGACATTCCCACTAGGGCCATTTCTTAACAACAGGACCTACGTCTCTGGGCTGGGAGCTCACATGGCGTCTCGTCGAACCACAGGGCTCTGTCCTCTCGGGAGCTGTCGCTGCCAATAAACTCCAGGGAGCTGATGGGCCGTCGCCTGCGCATACAGTTGTTCTGCCCTTTCTCCTCCTGCAGGAACCGTTCTAGTCTTAGTGTCATCGGACAAACACCACCTGACGCGATACATATTAGTTAAAACATAACGGGGGACGCAGCTTCTCGTCCTCTTTGAGTCAGGAGGCGATACGCTGAGGAAGTTCTAGTAACCCACGCATCGATCTGGAAAGCCTCTTTCTTCCCAGGAGTCCAGAACGTGTTGGAGACCGGCTCAGCAGGTCCTTTCTACGCTCACAGACGTGGTCTATTCGTCCGACATAGTCATTCTTTTTCCCGTAGGGCGATTTCCGCCGAATCGCTCTCGCGTCCCCACCAACCGGGAATGCCCCCTGTTCTGCTCCTTTCCGCGGTCTCGGACCGCGCTCTCATGTCGGACGCGTTCTCTACTTCGGTTCGACATACCACCTCCTCTATGCCTTCCCGCCGTTCGACCCTTGGTGCACAAGTCTCAGTAAGACTTACGCGGGACAAGGCCCGATAATTCTCATCGCCCCAGCGTGGCTCTGCCAACTGTACCCCACCTGTTGACCTGACAAGCCAGTCCGGTCCCCTGCCGGCCACCGGACTTGATAATACAAGACAACGGCAGGCTTCCACCCCGACATCGGCCTCCACCTGACTGCGGCCTCCTGGCTGGCTGAGCTCTGGCAGAGGATGCGCGTCCACCCACTAGCTGCAGCAGTGCTCTTTGGGAAGAGGAAAACGCGTGCAACAGGGCGTACCTACTGGCAAAATGGAAGAGTGTTCCCTTGCCTGGTGTCAATCATCACTGAGACTGTCACCAGCTCAGGTTCCCATCAAGTGCACTAAATGTGAAATCGCACTATGGCACCTTTCAAACAACAGCGCTCGCGCTCTGCAGCCCTCCGGTCCACATACGGACGGACCATTGTGCCTCTTTCCATCGCAGGAGAATGGCTCTTCCTCATCCGCCTTCTCTTCACCTAGGGTCTCGAGGTCTCATCAAGGGCCTTGGAGTGCCTGTATCCCAGGTCCGCTATCAGCAACGCCCCTCCTGGACCTCAATGTTCTCCTCGTGAAACGTAATGGCCACTCCTTCAACCGCTTGCAAACCTGCTCTCTCCGGTACCTTATCGTGAATCGGGGCGTTCCTCTGTGCATTACATTGGCCAGGAAGTCTCAGCGTTCGCGCTCTGGTGGCGGACGCACATTAATACCATATTTCTAAAGACAACGGTTGCAACTACCGTCCGCTATCCGCCTTTCTGCCAAGGTGGTGCTCCCATATCCACCTAAACCAGGACATTTTTCCTTCCAGTTTTTTACCCAAAACTCACGGTGCCCTCAGGAGCAGAGCTTGCATTCACTCCGATTTTCGTCGCGCTGAGCCGTTACATGGGACCGACCAACCCGTGCGACAGACTATCCGAACAGGATACTCCCGGACATCTCGTTGCCAGTCGCGACAGGATGAGGTCACCCCCTGTCTCATCGCAAACAATTCCATCCTGGTGACGGCCTGCATCCAAACTCTATGCCTTGGCTCACACCTTCTCAGGGCGAGCTGCTACCGCTCATTCCACGAGAGCCACGTCTCTGTGCCTTCCTCGCCGTGTGCCTATACAACATATGCGTGCGCCACGTGGTCGTCAGTGCACACTTTTTCTGCTCCAATTACAGCCTTGGTGCGCAGTCCGCGGACGATGCGGTCTTGGCGTTGGCTGTTCTGTAGTTCAACAGTCTCCAACTCCGACTCCACACGCCTAGTGTAAGGCTTGGGGATCACCTACTTGGGAATGAATATGAGCAGCACTCGAAGCCAGAAAGACAGGTTACTCACTTGTAACTTATGTTCTTCAGATGTGTATGCTATACTTACCACACACGCCTCACTTCCCACTGTCGGAGTGCCGGCAAGAAGAACTGAGGAGCGGCCGGGTCGGCAGGGGCATCAATATATCGGGTGCCGCAAAGGCGCCACGCCAGGGGGCGCCTGCCGACCCGCCGGGTGTTGCTAGGGGAAAATTCTTCCGACGAACGTGCACGTGGCGCGCGCACACCTACTTGGAATGAATATGAGCAACACATCTCGAAGAACAACAGTTACAAAGGTGAGTAACCGTCTTTTTTTCACACCTGTACCTCTTTGGAAATTTTTAATTTTTGCAGTTATGGGTTTATGTAAATTGGTTTTCTTTTCCTGGCTGAACCACAGCATTGGCCACTGTTGAGGCTTAGAATCGCCTTAGTTTCTGCTTCACTGGAAGGTACTTTTGTATCACTGAAGAGCACATTGGCAGCTGGCAGAGCAGATTTATGGGTACTTCTGAGCCCCAAAGGTAGATGCTTTGGAGCAAAGAAAACCAGTGTTAGTTGAGGAAATGAATATACATTTAAAAGTCGAGGAAGGTAATTTTGGGTCCTCCTGAATGAAAATTGGAGGTGATTAGTGTGTGATAGGAAAAAATGCTGACATGAAGATGTAGCTTTCTGGGTTTGAAATCTTGGCCCCATTGAAGCCAATGGTAAAACTCCCATTGTCTTCAATGGGGCCTGGAGTTCACTCGGTATTGTTAATAGTTTTTAGTAGCAAAAAAACTAAAAAACTCAAAGGGTAGCAGTGCTAAGCTGTGTTGTCACATGACCTTGTTTCAGCCCATAGGATTGTTTTGGCCATCGGGTGTGATAAATGTATATAATTGCTTTTTAATGTTGTTTTAACCTTTGCTTGCACTTCCAGTGACAACATGAAGATGCAACTCATATGTGGTTCATTAAAAACAGATTTCTTTTCTTCATTGTTTTTGTTGTGATTTATTCTCTCAATAGGGATTATAGCTTTACCCGCCTCCAAGATAATAGCTAGGAAATGGCTGAACCCCTAACCCTCCAGTTTTTAAGTAATATTAAATGGTTTTAGAAGAATTGTGGGGAAAATGCATGTAGCCAAAAATAAGCAAATGTCCTGTATTTTGAATCTATGATGTGGTGGTGGTGGTTGTTTTTTGGAGGTAGGAGATGGTTTTTTGTTGAGGCGGGTGTGTGTGTGTTGGGATGGTTGTCAATTTTTTCCTTTTCTGTTTTTTTTTTCTTGTTTTGAACAAGGAAGAATATTTGTGGGTGGCCCTCTGCAGCTGGGACCGTGCAGTAAGCAGAGGTTGCAAGACAGGTAAAATAGATACTTTTGGTTATATCACTGATTTGCCTTCTCTGATACCCATGGTGAATTTGGCCCTTTGTCTTTTGAATGACATCGCTCTAAGTTTCCTTATGTAGCTGAGATTTTTTGTACTTTTGTAAAAAATTTTTAGTAAGGGATTAAATAAGATATGATGATGTATAAAAAAGCAGATGATTTCCTGCTTCTTTAATAGTCTGATAATGCAATGTCAGAGTTTAAGGATGTACATGAAAACTTTTTGTAATATCTTGACTTTTCAGTGCTTAACTATATCATTCTAAATTTCAACATAGTTTTTTTAATGGATATTTAAAACATACACACCTTTTATATTTTGATATCTTCCTCACTTTTTTGTCGCTTTAGATACATTGTCTGGGAAGTCTTCAGTAATATTCAACAGAGATTAAGCCATAATCTAGGGATGGGTTACCTTTTCCCCAGTTGCCTCCTTATGCCTCCTGTGTCATTTTATTGTAGTGAATAGTTTTAATTATTTCTTGTGATAAATACCTCATTCAAAACTCATAGCATGGGCTGGAGCTGGGAACTTCATGCCTGGTTATCTTGGAATGTTGGTAGCTGATTTGTCAACTATCTTCACGATAAGGTTTCGCTGCTTCAGACATTGTTATAAATGGAGAAACAGGTTCTTTTTAATACAGAGGCAGAGGTTGTGCCAGCAGATCAGTGGTGAACTTTGTGTGTATGGTAACTTCTGAGAATTTGAGGGCAAACATATTCCAGAATATATTGCATTGAGCCCATATTGATTTGTTATACAAATGAGGCAGCACGAACCTAATGCTATAGTCACTTAAAATTTGCATTACTGGCATAATCATCTAAACCAACTTTGCTTTTTTTTAAAAAGCTGTGCTTTTTCACTCTGAAGAGCAATTTTAAGTGAACATGATTTTCTTCTAGTGAACCACTTTGCCTGCCTGATGTAAGAGCTATGCAGAGTTGCAGCCTGCTAAGCTTTGTTGCCCATTAGAGAAGAAAAGTAGGGTGTAAAAATAAAGGAACTTTCATCTGTGTATGGAATCCTCATTCCATCCCTGCTGAATTCTACCATTCCCTTTTGGAGGCGCTTTCTCTTCACCTGTCTTAAAACACCTCTGTGAGATATCTTGTGACATCTTATGGGCTAGTGGGCTGCTTTGACAAATGAGACTATATTTTCAGGCAAGTGCCATCTATAGCCTTAAAATTCTTGCTTCATGTATTTGAGAGAAAGTTTTGAGACTAAAGGCAGGACAAATCATTGGGTGCCAGGAAGTGTAGTTCAAGCATGTAGTTCAAGACTGACCATGAGCTGAAAACTTACCTTAGTACACTCCACAGGAATTGTGATGGAGGAAGGACCTCCAATAGTACTCTGGGTACATTGTGGGAGGGAAGGTCAATATAACATTTAATCTTTTCACAATTTTGGGGAGTGGGGCAAGGGTCTGCTTTTGTTTGTATGGTTTCCTTATGACTGGGAAGACTGTGGTGATGCTGGTGAAACTGAGAGTTTATGAGGGGTTGCAGTGTAAAATTGGACCAGTTTTTCTCATGAAAATGTGCTGAATTTGTACATCTAGTACAGATCCATTTACGTGCAGGTGTCAGGAGTCAAGCTGTCATGACCGCTTGTTAACGGTTCGCGGGTTAAGAGGGTCATGCTGAAAAAAGTGTCTGTGTTTCCGTTAGAAAAAAACACTGTTATTTTCTGCCCTTTCATGCTTGCCTTTTTTTTTATGAAGTCTGTCATTTGCCACAGATGAATTATTTCGATATTTTCTGCATTTTGCTCCTCCATAAATTTTCCAACAGTTTCTACAACACTAAGGGCTTCTGTGGGTGAAATGTTGACCTTTTCAACGACATCCTCGTTGTCGTCATCATTGTCATTTAGGCCTGTGTTGTTAGAATTCTCGCCATCATTTTTGTAGTCCAATGTAGCCTCGCAGCCCATTAATATTTCTTCCTCGGACAGAAATTCTGAAGTCAGCCAATCTTCATCCATCTCCAGCCACTCGGTAATGATTTCTGGCGATGTACCCAAACTAAAATCTTATATCATTTGAAAGAGAAGTTTACCTTTATCCTCTTTTGTCTGCGTGCGTGTTTGTAGGATGTCTTCTTCTGAAAATCCTTCAAAGTCTAGCACTGAATCAGTGCCACTGCTGGGTTTTCCGAGTCTGAGCCGTCTTTGACAGAGAAGACCTCATCGAGAGCCTTCATCCAGCAGTTTTCAATGGACTTTTGTTTTATGCCATCCCAAGCTTTTTTAACTAATTAAATAATGTCCTTCATGTTTAACTGTTCCAGGAACTTGGAAATGCCTGAAGACATGCATGACACGATCACTGAAATCAGCCCCTGTTGATAATTGTTTTTAAAATTCTGAATAATGCCCTGGTCTAAAGGTTGAATTTTTGATTTTGTGTTGAATGGTAGATACAGTATTCGAATTTTTCCATCATTTGATACCAGTGATGTGGCTAGAGAATGGGCTGGACAATAGTCAAATAGCAAAAGTGCTTTGGCTTCAAGTTTCTTTGATCGCAGATGCTTACAAACAGCTGGAACAAAGCTGTTGTGGAAACAGTCGTCGAAATGTCTCATCGTCCAAGCATTTTTGCTGTTAGTGTGTATTACTGGCAGTTTGGCTGTACTGAGGTGATTAAAGCAGCGAGGGTTATGAACGTGGCCAATGAGAAGAGGGATAAGCTTATGTCTGCCTGTCTTATTACTACAAAAAAGAAGAGTCACACGATCTTCTGTCTTTTTAAATCCAGCTGTTTTCTGTGTCTCGTAATTAAAGGATAAAATCTTATCAGGTAGCAGTTTTGCAAATAAAGCTGTTTCATCACAATTATAAAGTTGTTCTTCATGGTAGTCCTAATTTTGTAAAATAGATTTTAATTCAGCGGGAAACGCCTTCACGGCCGATTCATTGGGTGATCGGTTTTCTCCAGAAATCGATACCTGCATTCTGCCATGACGCTCTTTAAAACGACTTATAACCCCCCTGCTGGCTTGGAATGAGTCATCCCCACCGTTAAATTTCCAGATTTTGTCACTTGGGCTCGAAGAATTGGCCCACTTAGCGACATTCCTTTCAGTCTTTCCTGAGCAAACCGCATGCACATGGCTTTGTCTATTGTTGGTTTTGCTGAATGGTGCGCATCGTAAGCCCCGCAGCAGAATCGATATTTTGTACAAAGCCATTCAGTTTAGATTAGTTTTTTAGCCATCCTTGAAGAGTAGATTGGGCAATCCCAATATCTTTTGAAACTTTGGCCTGGGTTTCTCCGCTA
Source organism: Chelonoidis abingdonii (assembly GCF_003597395.2). Classification (NCBI taxonomy): domain Eukaryota; kingdom Metazoa; phylum Chordata; order Testudines; family Testudinidae; genus Chelonoidis; species Chelonoidis abingdonii. Next base: position 123,481,182 of record NC_133771.1, read on the forward strand.
TTTACTCAATCTCTTGTGGCTAGCTTTTCTTCTACAGTGGAGGAACGCTGACACTTGTCCTCTGCCATTATATTAGGTCTACAGTTAAAATTTTCTAATGTAGTATATATATTACTATATACCTACAGGACTACTAATATATATATTATATATATCTCTAGCGTGACAATGACTAAGCGTGCGTGATATGTAAAGAGGTGCAACACGTTTCCGCTCTGCACTTCCTGTCGATTTCTGTCAGTGAGTTAGTGAGCAAATCTATAGCACTACATAGCAAGTTCCTGTACCGCGTGTTAACAAGCCTCGCATATTAAATAGGTAGCACTGGGAGGCATGACGCTACCGCACTTTAAGCGGATTCACATGTAAACGGGTCTGTACTGTATTTGATGCTTTGTTTAGCATTTGAGCATTCTGGAGAAATAGCAGGCACAGAAGAGTAGCTCTCAGTTAATCCTTTCGGGCAGTGGGCACTTTCCATGCTCTTTCTATTTAAGTACCTGGACTGTTCATCTAACGACGGATGTGTGTGATAGTCTGGCCCCATTGAAGTCAATAACGAAGTTCCTGTTGATTTCAGTGGGGCTAGGATTTCACCTTGAGTGTTTTTAAAGCCCTCAAAGGTGAGCAGTAGTAGGGATTGTTATTTGTGCACTCTTGTTGCAGTTCGAGCCTGGAAGTCATGTACAAATATGTGATCTGACACTGCTCTAAGAAGGACATTATAATAAAGATGCTATAGACTGCGCTACCACTAAAGAAGAATGCAAAGAACAAGAATTGTACAATATGGTGTTATGAGGAGCTGTATAAATATCTGAGATTTAAAAGAAACCCCTACATTAGAAATTGAAAGGCAGGTTGGGGAAACTGAAGAAAAATACAGTCCATGAAGGCTTGCAAGAAAAAAAATGTGGGCAGTAGACAAGCAGAATAAGCAAATAACTAGCCAAAGCAGTAAAAAGATTTTTATTCCAAGTATCGAGGGGGAAAGTAGTCTTGGAGAGAAATAGTAAAGGAGATGAGATGAAATTGATAAACACTAAAATACTATATTATTTTTATAATAAAATAAAGAAAATAAGTTTGGCCAATTAAGAAGTCATTAAAGGTTTGTAAAATAGTTTTTGATGGAAGGTGAGTGAGTACTTGGAAAGTGTGTAGATGTACACATCAGCTATTTCTGAGAGTGTATGTTCCTGAGTATTTGAAAGAATTAGATAAATTTATGGTATTGCTGGCAGTGACTTTTGAAAAGAGTTGGAGAACTGGTATGGGAAATCTGGCTAAGAGCAGAGTTTCTCTGATCTTCAGAAAATGAGTGATACATGTAATTGTCATTCTGTTGCTGTGACTTCTGTCTTTAGCAACCTAATGGAATAAATGTTAAGAGGAAAAAAATACCTGCACACCAAAAGGATAAAGGAACCTTGAATATAGATTTATAAATGAATAAATCTTGCTCGACAAACTTTATAGTAGTGGAAGAAGGGGAACACATCCAAAAATACTTTATAAGAATAGTATGGTTGCAAAGTGAAGCACTCAAAAGTTAGAAAATGCCAGAAACAAGGTTTTTATTATTAATTAATAATTTTCTCATGGGCTTTTCTATGGCACATATCACTATCGTATCTAAATGCTTCACAAACATTAATTAATTTTCACAACACACCTGTGCAATGAGAGGGTGGTGTTATTCCCATTATTAAATGGGGAATTGAGGCATAGAGAGATTAAGGTAAAAAATGTCCACAAATTTGGGGGGTTCAATTTAAGATGCCTGTGGCCTGATTTTTTTTCTGAGCACGTACCTTTATATAGCAGTTTGTGTTCAAAGCACAGCTCATTGATTTCAGTTGTAGCAGTGAGTGCTCAGTACTTTTGCAAACCAGACCCCAGGATTTCACATCAGGCACCCAGAAAATTAGTGACCACCTGGGAAGAGTTTGATTTAAGTGACATCACATACGAACTCTGTGGCGGAGGCAGGGATAGGATTTGGTTTTCCAGGGTAGCATTCAGCTGCCTTAACCATAAGACCATCCTTTCTTTTCCTATAATCTCCTATGTCGTTTACTGCAAACCTTCTGGCTTTCGCAACAAATGAGGGAAGCTGAGGTCCTACATACAAGTGCCTCATTCACTGCACAACCTTGATTCCTTCATAGAGCAGGTCTGTCCTGTGCCCTAAATGAGACTGGGTCCTGTGGGAAAAACTATGTTATGTAATTTAACGACTGTATTGGAATGCTCCTGGACAATGGGTCCAAAATAAGGTTTCACAGACAACCTTAATTTTGGCAATTCGTAACTTTTGAGTATTTGACTTTGCAAGCTTAACATTCTTTTAGCTTTTTTTAATATGTTACTTCCTAGATTTTTAAAAATGCAAATTGAAAAAAACAGAAATTTCATCTTGTGGAATCATATTGACACCTGCAAGGTTCATCAAGTGTGTTAAAACTTTTAGTGCCACGGATAGTAGTAACAGGTTGTAATCCTTGTGTAGACCAGCCAATGGAGTTCACAGATATTTGCTGAGAGCAGAGGAATGGTGAAGAGACCTCTCTCTTCTGTCCCCTCCCCCTCAGCTTCTTGTGTCAGTCTCATTATTCAGTCAGTCTTGTGGCGCCATTTGTCCATTTCTTCTTCACCTCCACCATGCATGCACCCTACCTTCCCCCTGGTTCCTTGTGTTTCCCCCCATCCCTGGCATCCAGTCCTTTGTTGAAATTTGGGCAGTTTTTCATGGAAGGAGCAAAAGGCTTTAGGATAACTTTCCGAGCAACTTCCAAGTTCCTGCTCCAAAGCATGGAGGGGCTAAAGCTTCTCAGTGAAAAAGTTATAAGAATTTTTAAGATTAACATAACCAATTTATTTTTCCCCAACCTCATTCTGCGAAACGGGTGAACTGTTTTTGCCAAATTAAAATCAAACAGACAAAAAACCGCTCAACCTCAGGTGGAGCCACTCCTGGAAAGTTTCAGTCCAAATAGTTAAGGTTTGGCAAAGTTATAAGCAATTTAGTTGAAAGTTATAAGCAGACAATGGGACAGAATGCCCTAGAGAGGTTATGGAAGCACCTTCAAAAGCAGGCTGGATAGCCATCCATCTTGGATGGTTTAGACACCACTAAGTCTTGGAAGGGAGTTAAACTAGATGACCCTTGTGGTCCCTTCTAACCCTATAATTCTATTATTTTATGAACTGAAAATAGGATCTTATAATGGAAAGTGTCAGTTAACTGTAACTATTGGAATTACTAATTATGAAGCCTATACTTTTAGCCCCATATTTGATACCATGTAGCAGAAATGCTGCACTTGGAATTGGTTTGGATGTGAACATCGTCAAGTGGATTGAAACCTGGAAGAAATAATCTAAAATGAAGGGTAATAGGTATTGTTTTGAATAAGGGAAGAGTCTAGCAAAAGAAGCTTAGGGAGTGTTGTTAAGTCTGATTTATATAACATCTTGTTTAATGCTTTAGAAGAGGGAGGAAACGTCAGTTTAATTAATTCACAGATAATTCTAAATTGGAAAGCGTTGCAAACACTATAGTGAGAATATAGTAGTAATACATAGTGGCCTAGAGACATATGAAATATGCACAGAAAATTATCCAATGACACTCAATTTGAAAACAAATGCAAGCTAATAATCTGGCAAAAATAATTTGAAATGTCAGATATATAAAGCAAAGCGAAACCTGGTGAAACAGATATGGGTGCAATAGTGAATCACAAATTAGAGATGAGCGTTCAATTTAATATGGTATCAAGGAAGGCTAATGCACTTTTGAAATAAATGCGTAGAGGCATATCACAAAGAAGTAATAGTTCCTATCTACACAGCTGTGGTATGGTCACACATGGAATACTGCGTTCAGGTCTGCATACCTCATTATCAGAAAGATACTGCTAAATAGGTGGGAAGGTGCAGAAGGCCAATGATAAAAATTATGGGTTTGAGTGATTTATTTGTGAGGAGAGAGATGAAAATAACTAAACATATATGGTTGGCTAAGCAATGACTAATTTGGAGGAGATATACCCTACAGATTTTTGACAGATGTAAACATAAAGAATTAAAAATTAGTGTATTACAAAAGTGTAAGTAGCAGTAATGGGATGAAACTAAGAAAAAGAAAATTTAAATTGAATATCAGGAAAAACTTACTGGTATCATAGCCTACTAGGCTGTGGAATAATCTCCTTTAAAAAGAAGCCCCCATCCCATGAGACATTTAAAACTAGACTGGGCAGAATTTTAGAAAATATGCTGTAGAGAAGTCCTTGCACTAAGAGGGAAAGGAACTGGATAAACTAGTAAGTCTTTTCCTTTTCTAATTTGTGTGATTCTATGAAAACCCTGCTTTTAATTAAGCTAATATTGTTTTAGGCTTTTTTTTCCCCTTTAAGTGTAACTTTTCTGTACCTCAAATTAATGCACATTAATTAAGAGGTAGAAGATAGATGCTGTAGCTTAGCACTGTGGGAGCATGATAGAGCTGCACTTGACAGTTTATACTCTTGATCTGATTCAGTTGTCCTCACTAGTTAAAAAGGTGACAGTAAGGTTGACACCAGTCGTGAAACTCTTGAGATGGATGGTACCTCCTGACAAAACAAAAACAAAAAACCAACACAACAACTGAAAAAAACCCAAACCATTCCAGTCTTGGATTTTCTGAGGTCTGGCAAGGAAGCAAATTGACTTTCATGTGAAATGTGGCTTATAATGCACATTATGATTTGGAAGCTGTGATACAGCATGGCCAGAGGGCAGCAGGAGAGTGTTAGCAGGGAGCCTTATTCCCTGCAAGGGAAGGAAGGTTTGCTATAGATTAACTAGAGCACCTGAAGCCAATTAGAGCACTCACAGTCAGTCATGTGATTAAAACCCCCCCTGCTTCAGTCAGACAGTGTGGGTGTTGGAGCAGGAAGGTTTGGTTGGAGCAGAGAGCAGTTTGAAGGAGTTGGAGCAGAGAACAGTTTTGAAGAGAAACCAAAAGGAAAATTTGGAGGAGTGCTGCGGTGGGCTGAGAAATCCAAAAAAAACCTAGGTAAGGGGCACTTGGCTTATGTAGAAGGAGGGCAAGAAGCCCCTTCACAAGCTGAAGGGCAGGAGAGGGAAGCAGCCCAGGGGAAGGAACTGCTAGTTCAAGTGGTTCACCACAAACCTCAGGGCCCCTGGGTTGGGACCTGGAGAAGAGAGCAGGCCCAGGTCCCTCCCTCTCCACTCCCCTCCTCAAGGGCACTAGTGGGGTAATTAAAATACCGATTCAGAGGTGAGCAATGGCGCCCTGAACCTTCCCCAAAGAAGAGAAAGTGCGAGACCTAGCATAACAGTACCGGCAATTTGCCACAAAGCCTATTAATGCACATGATTGCAATGCAAAGGCTCTGAAATGTAACATATCATACGCTTAATGCTCCTTCAAAACTTCCTTTTTCTTCCACCATCTCTTTTATGAATTTGAAAACTAGCCACCTTTTCCAGACTAAAATTTTTGCCCAAGACTCTGTCTTTACACGTGAAGTGGGTGTAGCTGGAAGAATACTTTGAAGACAGGATCGCTAATCATTGTACATATTAGTGTGCTTATTGATTTTTTTTTATCTCCTGCAGAGATAATAGAAAATTTAAATGCCAATTTTTTCTTTTTTTGCTTACATGTGCAAAATATTTTTGTCATATCTCTGAATTTAAGTCCTATTTCCATATTTCAAAATTCTTTTCTAATTAATAGGAAAATTAGAATATGCTGCTTGTAGATCCCTATACTTCACTGCATTTTTGTATGTCGAATCGTTGGATGTGTCCAGAATAAAGGTTCACTGTGCTGAATAAATGCAGGTATAATCTGTGCTGTACTAAGGGATGTTTCTGATTTCTTCCTACAGTATGTTTAAAGCAGATCTTTGCTTGTGTTTAATAACAGGGCAGCCCAATGGATCCAATGGTAATGAAGAGACCTCAGTTGTATGGAATGGGCAATAACCCTCATTCACAGACACAGCAAAGCAGTCCATACCCAGGGCAGTCATATGGCCCTCCAGGACCTCAGCGATATCCGATGGGAATGCAGGGACGGACCTCGGGAGCCCTGGGAGGAATGCAGTATCCACAGCAACAGGTTGGTGGAGGATTTTTCTGTATTGCTTTCGTTTTTCTCTCCCTCTGCTGTTCTGCTTAGTGTGCAGGCCACAAGAAAATGCTCAAATCAAAGTGTTTCGCTTTCAGAATGAAGGTAAGGGGCTATTTTAAAAATGAATAGATAATGGCATAAATTTGTTTCCTTAAATTTCACACTGTATCTAAACTATTTAATATGCTACAGACATACCTTTTAGGAGAAGAGCATGTTGAACGCCAAAAAAAATTTGGTTGACATCACTTAGCTCTGTATATCTCTTTGGTATGTGGATTTTGTTTTGGGATTTTTTAACCCACATAGGTACCCATTTCTCTCCCTGTCTCCCCGCCCCGAATAGGTTTTCTTATCCACAAGAAGAAAAACTGCAAGCTTGCACTAACACAGTACCAGTTTATTGGAGTGAGACCAATATTGTTCGGTGTGTGAGAGCCTGTCATGTCTTTTTGCATCAGAGTTGATTTTTATCAAGGCTTTCTGTGGTTTATTTCTTTTCTTTCTTTATCTCTCTTTTTAAAGTCAAAGGTTGTTTTTTTTTTTTCTTTTTAAATCAGAGGATATATAAATGTAACAATCTCCTCTAGTCTAGTTGGATTTCACTATTGATGGTGACCTCTTCTGCTCCTTTCTCACCCTTTTTAAGAGGATTAATTACCCACGTTCTCACTATAAATTAGTGAAGATGCAGTAGTTGTTTTCTGAAGGGGGAAATAGATTAAAGTTATCCAGAAAAGCATGTTGGCAAATTTCGGCTAGATTTCTGATTAGAGTTGTTACTAGAGACTGAGAATTCTATACTCAGTTGCAAGCACAAAGCTTTTTGATAATGAATGGAAAATAGTGTTTTATCTCTGCATGGTGCTAACTTGTTGCAGAATTTTTTTTTTTACTTTATTTTGTGTTAAATATAGAAAAGGACTGAAGATAATGATCTACCAGTCAAATATATTTATTTCAATCTAATCCCAATATCTACCCATTGGAATAGAATACACAACAAATATCTAATTAGCTTGTAACTTCAAATATACTATTGTTATGAGTTCTCAGCTACTTCAGATATATTAGTGTGTTGAGTTGCAGCATTTCATCATCTGACTTTTTCCTTTTCCTCATTAGATGTTTTTAAATGGTTGTTTACTTGTTTGTAAGAGACAGTTTGGTTTAAAGGGGGCCAACACCTTACTTTGTTGCCAGCTTGATACAACCAAGGCATTTTGCCAGTTTAATTAAAGGTACCCAGTTGTCATTAGAAAGAGATGTGGGAAAAAAAGAGCCTTCAGTTTTTTGTTTAGCTACAGCCAAAGCAAAGTTATTAAAACATATTTTTTATTTTTAAAGGAATTATTCTATGTTATTCAGAGATGGGTGTTTGAATTTTTCACTTCATTTACCAATTGCTCGATAATTGTACATTATCTGTTAACAGGCAATGACCTGGCACAGTGATTGGCTGCTGGCCCTATCTGTCTTCTCACAGCGTTAATGTAATTGGCTGAGCAACATTACAGTTATGATTACTAATACTCTTCAGGGAAAAAGTGAGAGGATAATTATGACATTGAGTTTTTATTGAACGGACATCACCACCTAGGCATGATTTTGTTTTGGACAGCCTCCAGAGCTTCATGTGTTTGGCTTGTGAACCTCTAATGATCTGAATCCAGCTCTTTTCATATTACTCATATATTGCCACCTTTCTGCAAAGGATTAAAATGCAGGAATCCAGATTTGTAAATTGCATTGCCAACTTACCAGCTGAGTGGTAAGTTGTCTCTGGCTCAGGATGCCACATTTTCATTTCTGCCTGGATTTTTACTTCTGTGACATGAATGTTAAAGCAAGAGGAGCCCAGTCATGCTTGTTGAAATTGATTATCTAGGGATTGTATGTTTATCTATAATATTAAATAAATTATACAGCTAGCATTTTCAGAGAGTATGTGCTCTGCGCTTTATGAAAATTGGGGCACTTTATAATGTCTCAGATTGAACAACCAGCCATTTGAGGTACTCAGAAATACGATTCACTTCTGAAAATCTGATGAGTTGTGAGGTGTCTGGACTTAAAACTTATGAGTTGTGCTGGTCTAATTTGAGTGTTTGTGTGCTATGCTTTGGAGGCAGGAAAGGGAAAGAAAAGTCTCTGGGAGATTTGTTTTTATTTTTTTATTTTTTATTTTATTTTAAAGTGGTTTGATGCTGTCCAAAGGTTTTGGAATATTAGACTAAATCCCAGGGGGAATTAGTTGGCAGAATTCAAGTGAGATGGTTAAAGGTGCATGGTAAGTGCTTTTTCTCTAAATGTTCCATCTGTTCAGGAATCTTACTCCTGAATCTCAGCTCCACAGCAGGAGACAAGCAAAAGTCCTCAAATCTCTAAAGATTTTAGGGTCTTGAAGGAGAAGTCCTTGAAAGATAAGCCTGAGTTGTCTTCAGCCACTATGTGCCAGGGCTTGGGGTTAGAGCTGTCTGCAGTGGCAGATTTTAACATAGAGGTCTATTAATAGATGCTGCAAATGAAGAAATAGAGGAAAAATTAAAGAGAGACTAAAAGAATCAACATTAATGAAGATGTTTGGTCAAACATGAGAAATAATCCTATAATTGGCTATAAGCATGCATGCGAAGAAAAAATGTGTTCCTGCTGAATGCCATAGATTCTGTCTCTGTAAAGAAACTGAAGGATGTTTGTGTGCATTTGGATGACAATGCCATCCACAGAGACAAGTATGACAGTGAGGTCTCTGCTGTTCGTTCAGACAGTGAAGATAGAGTGACAAAGATGAGAGAACTTATCTGGGCCAGGCAGTCTAAATTTCTGACATGTAGGTCTTCAGCATGTTATATAAAACTTGCAAAGAAACCTAATGCAGCAGAAGTTAAAACATTCTTTCACAGCTACCATCTGCCTCGTGGCTGATAAAGATAAACCTGGGAATGAAGTACCTAGCGTTCCAACAAAGGTTTATAACAATCTCAGGATAATAGTGTCTCTAGCAGTGTTGGGGGTGCATTCTATGAAACTGCTACAAAGGACTTCATCAAGAGACACACTAAACTTAACAAAGCATTGAAGGAGGTTTTGGAGAAACTTGGATGACTACGTACAGGATGATGACATCACTGTCCTGGTCTTAGTGAAGATCTAGTTTGAATTAATTAACAAAAAAGAACTGGAACTACACAAAGAACAAAATATGAAATACAACGCAGAGGACCTTTGCATTTCTTGCCAATTTTAGTGATCCTATATACAAAGGTTGTAGTGTAGGTTAAGCCTAGAACAAGAAGGAAAGGCAAAAGTAAGGCTGAAGAATTGTTAACCTGATTTCCTTGCTTGCTTGACATTGAAGATTTAGATTTTTAATCCAGATTTATGTTTGTGAAGGAAGTTGTCACAAATTTTTGCATCAAAATGATAGGAAATTGTGGGAATTAAAATCACAGAAGGCAGATAATTTTGATTGAGAATTTTGTCAATTTCCGAGAGAGATGTCGAGTCAGTTCCGCATGAATCAAGCAGAGATTTAGTACATTTGAATTGGTTTGGTCAAATTGTTGTAATAAGGTAGGTGCTGAAAAATCAGAGAGCTTGGTAAAAGTATATTTGTATCTCAGTGCAAATATAAAATTGGAAGGCATTACTAATTAGTCAACTGGGGAGTCAGTTGTGTTTTGTTTACAGAATTGCAAACTTCTCATTTTGGACAATGTGTGCCTGTTTTATGCTTGAGGAATAATTCATATAAAGTGAATCGCATAGTATTTTCTGTTTCATTTAATAAACGCCTTTGTGGGATTTGTAGTGGACTTTTTCACCCACCCTTGCAGGAAAAGAAGAGCTTTCTGAAGGGAGGAAAATCACACCAAACTTACATGTATCTAGAGTTGTTGGAGTTGTCAGCACAATCTGAACACATGGGAACATCAAAGTCGATGTCAGCACACCAAGATTCTGAAGCATTGGCCATAAATATTGGTCTTGATGCTGGTATCTCTGATTCCTTCTCTGAATGTCAGTGCCAGTGCCTTCTGATCCATGGTTGATGCTACAGGCTCCCCTGTCAGCATGCCATGATCAATTAACTGTGTGGGAGTAGGGAGACAATGATTCCTAGTTGGTCACAAGAGCTGGGGGCTCTTCTGATGCCAAGTATATCTCTTCTACAAAGGAGTTCCATGACAGCAACTCTGTTTGAGGAACTGATTTTACTATAACTCTTTTAAACAATTGGCTGTATTGGCAGACTGAGTTGGTTATATTAGAAGCTAGAAGGGCTTATGACTGAGAAACCTGGGCCAGGAACTCCTGTCCAGTAGGGTTACCATTCTCCTGGATCCTATTTTGGACCTGTTGGTGAAGAAAGTACTGCAGACATCAAAGATGGTTGTTAGCCTCTATATAGTGACATGCAGCTGCTAGTTGTGGAATGACCCATGCTTTCATACACTACTACTTAGAAACAAACAAACAAAAAACCCCTTAGCGTTTGGGGAAGTTCTTCCTGTTTATGGAGCCAAGATTCAGGTGTGAGAATCCTGCAAGATTATAACTTCAGAGACAAGATATATCATTTTCTCTTCTCATGTGGATATCAGAATTACTTACCTTGTAACTTCAAAGGAGATGAATTATCTTCTGTATAACTGCACAAATGATGTGTATGTGTCAGATGGGCACACACAACCCCAAAGACTGTAACACTTGAAATTCTGCTTATATGCATTCCAAGACTTTACAGATATTTGAAGACAATGTTTTAAAAAACATAAAAATTGTTACAGTGATATTTTTGGATTAAAAATATTCCTACTGGAAACCGTGGCTACAGAGTCTGTGGACTTTGCTGTCTAGTTTTAAAATCTCTCTCCTGGGGCCTAATTCTCCACTGCCTTGCACTTTTTATATCTGTTCACCTCTGCAAAGCGGGTGTAAAAGACTGTCAAATCAAATTGCTTCATAAAGTACAAGCAATAGAGGAGACTGCCCATTATTTTCAAAACTCTGCTTGGTCTTGTGCCATCCTCTCAGGGACCTTGTTTCTATGCTCTCTTCTCTGGTGTCATGTGGCAAATTTATTCCTTCACACAGTCTTTCCATTCTTAGTGTGAGAATATACTCCTTTGCTATTCGTGCCATGTAGAACAGACCTCTGTATCTTTCTAATAGTTTCTCCACGGGATTACAAATGAAGAAAAAAGCATATTTCTCCTTTGTCTAGGCTTGCTAAAGAATAATACGGTTGGCTTAAAAGTCTCTTTTTTTTTTTTTAAGTCCATGTACCTGTTGTATTTAACATGTACAGATGTTTCAGTCTCGGTTCAGGAGGACTAGTTCTGTTGAGTAAAGTTGCACATGGTTGTAAGCTGTTTGTATAATCTGAGCCTTAGCCTAGAAACCATTTTAAATGCCTAAGCATTAACAGAACACTTAAGTAGATTTAAAATTGCAATGTAAATGCATTTTAGAACCGTATTTGAAACTTTTTTTCTTTTGTTTACCTAGAAGAACATGAGTTCACAGTTCTGGGTTTCTGCTGAAAGTACTGGTGTCATAACATACCCCTAGATCTGCATAAAGAACCTAGCTTTTGCTTGCATATGATTAATTGATTCTAATGTGATCAGCTCTTTTATTGAAAAACCCAGAATTCAGGCCCTGACAGATCAGTAGAAAAAGAGGTGATTTTCAAATACTTGAATTTAAAATTTATTCATTTGTGAGTTTTTAATTCCACCAGTTTAATCTGTTAATGTTCTGGAGTCTTAATAGATTTTTATTTATTTAAACTCATTGCACTTCATTATTAAAATTATATGGGTGTAATTTACTTAGTTTTAAATAACATTTTCCATAACTTCAGTTTCATGGTACTGCATTTCTTATTTAAGTGACACACAAATTTAGGGACAATTTTTCTGTGTGGGACAGATGTAATTTTAAGCTTATAATGTGGTGACATCCCTGCTTAGGCAGGACTTCTGAGAGAGATTATATTGTACATTTAAAGACCTAATAAGAGCTTTTAACTTTTTGTCTTCTATGTATTTCCTAGAATTTTAAAGAGACAGTGTTGAAATAAAACTAATTGGTCTGAAAATCAAAGATAGTGAGCACCCACATTTTTCCAAATATGAGGTACCAGGTCAAATATGTTGATAGAAAATATTTTGTCTGCACTGTTACTAATAACAATATCAGATCATTGAAAAGGAAATTGTTTTTAACATCTGATTTACTCTTCCTCAGTTCTTTTCCTCCCTTTCAGGACTTTGATAATGAAAGGATACTGGTCAGTTTCACTTTCTTGTTCTCATGTATTTGCAAAATACTGTTGTGCTTGGCTTCCAAGCTCTGTAGGAAAATGTTTAAATAAAGTTTTAATTGAAATTTAAAAATACATAAACATTTCTATTAAAATTAAGGTTGTGTTTTATTAACCCCCCCCCCCCCCCTCAAACACACCTATCTGCTACAATGTCATTCAATTTTATGTACCTGTAATATTTTCCATTCCCCAGCTTAAAAAAAGGAAATAATCCCTCCCAAAAAACAAACCATATAATAGTTTATGAAAGTTTTCAACCAAGTCTGAAAGCCTGAATATGTAGATAAATGTCTGAAATAATAGAATGGTCCTTTCAGTGCTGCGATGGGGCTATTTAATCAGTCAGTCATTGGATAATTGATGTTTAGGATATATTAAAAATTCTTATGTGCTTGATGGACTGGAACATATTATTGTGTAAAATAAGATTGTGTTGTGAGATGCATAGTAAAATCTTTATGGAAAATAGTTGCATGTGTATGTACAGTACCCATTCTTCATAGCCTGTTAAAGCTTAATATAGCTACCTTTCTAATTTTGACTGTGATCCTGCAGACTCTAGGTAGTTATTTGTAAGACTGATGCCTTAAACTTCAAAATATCCAAATGCAATCAAACTGGTTTGTAAATTGATCATTTTCTCATATTTTGCTTTAAAAATATTGAGTGTCAAGACTGCAAAAATGTACCTTCCAAGTGTATTTATTGGTTGAGTTTGCAAAGGCCTTACAGTCAACTCAGTGGCATTTGTCCGTCCGTCTGTAATGTGATAACTTTTGAATACTGCTTCCAGGAAGAATCCTATTGATTTTGGGGAAAGGGAGAAAAATGGAGAGTACAGGAAGCCCCTGCGAGCTCTTTAGCACAGCCACAGTCTGGAGCAGCGCTGTGGTTGTCTGTGGATCAGACAACTGGTTGAGGGCATCCATTAACACCTGCTAGCATAACAATTTCCTTTCTCCTCTCTGCTCATCTTGCCCGTAAAGTTTAACATGTTGACACCCTGAATTATTTAGGTCTCAGACAGAAAGAATAATAGTGGGGAGAATGGGGCACACACAACCCCTGGGAGGGGGGCAGACAGAGCCCCAGACATGGGGAGAATGTAGAAACAGGAAGGAGGTAATGAGTTCACATAGAACCCTTGCCATAGGGCAGGTGAGGGAATGGAGGGCACACAGAACCCCTACTGTGGGGGAAGGGAGAGGGTCTTTGGAATGGGTGGAGGGAGTAATGGGAGAGCGCACAGAGCCCCTGTAATGGGGAAGAGAATGGGGGACCATGGTATGGGGGGAATAGGAGTGTACACAGAACCTCTGGAATTGGGGAAAGGGTGACTGGGGCACACAACCCCTGTTGAGGGGTGATTGGGGAACCCTGGAATGGGGGCCATGGTTGGAAAGAGGGGACTGGGGGGATGCACACAGAGTTTCTGCCAGGGGAGGGAGAATGGGGGAACCTGGTATGAGGGAAGGGGATGGGACCACAGAGCCTTTGGCATGTCAGTACGTGTGGGGAATGGATGGCATGGGAGGAAGTGGGAATAGGGTTCACGCAGTCTCTGTTATGGGGGTGGGAGAATGGGGGGTCCCTGGTATGGGAGGAGAGTTGAATGGGGAGTACACTGAGCCACTGGCATGTGGGTGACTGGGGGAGTCATGGAGAGTCTTTGAAATACAGTGGAATGAGAGAATGGTACACAGGGAGCTTGTGAGGGGAGAGTGGGATGGAGGAATACAAGGAGCTCATGGTGTTTACAGTAAACTCAGTTTATACAAGGTGTCTGATCCCTGATATTTAAAAGGCAGAACTTTAAACCTTCTGAGACCAACTTATTTATTTTGGTGTATACACTTTGGTTGGGTGGAGCAGGGGAAATTTGCTTCTGGTTGACAGGTTTCAACTTGGGAGTAAATTTTAATGGCTCAGGAAAGTTATAAAATCTCTGGGAATGTACAGTAAGGCTTTATTATAATGGCAACTGCAAGTCAACCAGAACTATAGCAGCACCAATATGATTACCTGTTCACAGTGCTCACCTTGAGTGACATCCCAGATTGAAAATGTCCAGTTTAAACCAAAGAAATGAATTGGCTGTTGACTTGGAAGGTAGATTATTTTTTTAAAGCTAACAAACACTAGTGTACTAGCTGCTGGGTGACTGGTGTGTGTGTTACTTTGTGAAATCATTTTAATTCCAGAAGATTGAAGTATGCCAAGAAGAAGGCGGGGTTAACGATAATGGTTTGCTTCAACCTAGTAATTGGAAGATAATATATATGTATTAAACAAAGAAAATTAAGCCAACTGTATATATATTTCCTTCACTAGTGTATATATTGTCTTCATCCAGCAACAGAATTGTGGCTAGATTGCAGTTTATATTCTGAAATTGTTTTTAGTAGGTACATTGTTGTGGATGATAGAGGGAAGGAGGCAGAAAGTAGAATGTTTGCTCTATTATTTCTTAGGGGAAACAAATCTCATTTGACTCTATTGGGGGTGGGAAGTTCTGATTATTTTTATTTTCTACATATTTGGAATATTAATTCAAAGGAGTGTGGCTGCATCATTAAGAAGGTGACTTTTCCTCCCTGCTTTAGTTTGCTTTTTAATATCTATTTAATTCAAAGAGTTGTGAACAGTTTGAATAAAACTAATTTCTTCACTGAGTGTGTTATTTGAATGATGTCTCAGTCATTCTATCAGTCCTCTATAAACTTTCAGGAAAAGAACATGATAGACAAAATAATACGCTGAGGGGTGGGGTGGGGGACTTCTTTAATGGGGGAATCTTGTAGACCTCACTTTATGCATCTTAAAGAGGGGAAATAAGGGCCTGGCCCCATTTGTTTTCCTTTTTAGGTCATCTTTAAGAGTCGATCTTTTGATATTCAACCATTAATCATTGCAAAATCAAAGTTGCTGTTTTCCTTTGTCTTGTAAAGAAATGGGATTTTATATTTTAGGTTTATAGAAACACTAAAAAGTGTGTGTGTTGTGCAGACTGTTGGAAAGTGTTCAGTGTTTTTCTTTCTTTCTGGTGCTAAGCCTCATTGACTAAATTGAAAAAAGGCAGCTACTTTAGTTCATGGTGGGATAAGGCTTTATGTTGTATTGTCTCCTTTAGAATTATCCCTTCCATTCAGTGTAATTCACTCCATAGAGGGAGGTGAGCATAGATTACAGATAATCGCAGAATCAGATTTGACATACGTTGGGGTCTTTATGGTAACTTAGCTCTTCATCTTAACATTGGTTATCTGACAATGTTTACTGAAGAAAATCCCTTAAGTAGCAAAATTGCATTATTATGGAAAATAGAAATCACTGAAATGTTTCTATCATTTCTTTGGAACTGTGTAGAAAAAATTGTAGGTTAAGCAGAAAGTGTCAGATGCTTCAAGGATACAGCACTGTTCCTTCAAGCGCATGGCAGAGTGCTATCTTGGAAGGGACACTGGTGCCAGAATTTCAGTCTCACCACTTCTTCACAGACGTTCATTAAATGCTCATTTTACACTGATCATTGAGAGAGTGGCAGTTGATATGTATAAGTTTAATAAATATATTTTTCTAATTAAGTTTTGCTCTCAGTACTGCTAAGTTATTGTGCTTTAATCTGAACACCTTGATGAATATAATCATTTGTGCAACTAGACCAAATTGGAACTGTTGCTGCTCTTGGAAAGGAAGAGGAAGGAAAACCTGCAGAAGTGTTTATTGGGGATTTGGAAAGGTTGCTGTTTTGGGAGATGGCAAGGCACAACACTCCCCTATATGAAGGATTTTTTTGTTGTTGAGAATTTTGTATATGAAAAGACAAAGAGCTATTTATCTAGTAAACTTGAATTTTGATTATCAGCAGTAGGGGACAGGGCAGTTTTCTCTCTGCTGAGTGAAGCAGGGAATCATTTATTTATGGACAGCTTGTTTTTCATGGCAGCTTGAGACATGAGTTAAGGTATTTAAATCCATAGTGAAATAAGTGTCTCATTTTAAGAAAACTCTGCTGTGGAATTATGTTTAATAGCTGTCAATTAATGTCTAACCAGGAGGTTTAGGTTAAGGATAATTAACTGTTACTGTTTGTATTATAACTTTAGCTGGCAGCTCTTTGTCGATTATATTTATCAAAGGAGAGTTTTGTGCTCATAATGTTTTAACTAACTACAACCAACATCTATGTAGGAACATTTTGACTGTACTTGCTACAGGATACCCGCAGGACATTCTGAAAATGTTATCTGTAGCTGATATAAGCTTATCAACACATACTATCAATTGTCCATAAATCTGAACTAGTGCAGTGGGAGCAGGGGAGTCACTGGTATTTGAGTTTTAAAATGAGGAGTGCATATGTTTCCCATGACTAATAGTTGAACTGTGTAGATAAGGGGTGAAATCCTGATTCCATTGAAGTCAATGGGAGTTTTGCCATTGAGGTCAGTGAAGCAATGATTTTACTCAAGGGGCCTGATTCTGATCTCGTGATATTGGAGTTCAGTTGAGTTATCCTTGATTGACATTATTGTAAGCATGTTCAGAATCAGCCCCTCGAGATCCAGTAGGCAGAATTCCCGTCTGGCAACAGTAGACTAGGTCGGATGGAGTCTCTAGTGCATTTATTATAGTGCTAATTAAATGCTGTCCTTTTAAAAAAGGTAATCAGAAATGTTTAAAAAAACAAGTGATTCTAAAAGTCCTTTTCTGAAGTTTTCTAATTTTTTAACCTATAAAATAAGAATACTTTAAATTTTAAACTATTAGGTAAAATTTTTCAAAATCGTCTTAAGTGATGTAGGAGCCAAAACTATTTTTTTGAATGTAGAAGCCAAAGTCTCATTGAAAGTCTGTGGGACTAAGGCTTCCGAGTATCTAAATCTCTTGAAAATGGGGCTTCGATACCTTTGTCATTTGGAGAAAATCTTCAAAAGCACCAAAAAGCTAAATATTGAATGAAGTAGACTTACAGAAGCAATAATGTTATTCCTTTGTACTCTGGAATGCATGAGTGTCATGAGATCAGCCAGATACGGGCAAGCTGCTCTGGGGACCTAAAAAATGGAGGTAATAAACCTATATAATAAAATTTAGAAGTTGTGGCTCTTTTGGTGCTGAAGTGCCTCTTTTAAATGATTGTCTCTGAGTTTTCAATAGCTCACTGTCTAATTAGACTCCCATTCCCCCCACACCCTTTCTCTCCTTTAAAAAAACCTATTGATCTAGAATCAATTAAATAAAATTCTATTAAAAATAATTAGACTTTTTTATTTGAAAAATAGCTTGTGGTGAAATGATAAATACTACAAAAAAGTAAAAAATCTTTGTCAACCCTCTTTTGTGTAGTTGATGTTGAACAGTGTGTAAGTTCAAGAAATAGGATCAATCCTGCTCACCTTTGTGTGTAAATGTTTTATTGGACATAGCTTTACCCAGGAATGTAAAATTGGTGCGTGTGTTGTTTTGTTTTGATTTATGTTCCTTATTTCTTCTGCTTGGGTCTCTTTTTTCTGATACCAGAGTTTCCATAGCTTTTATCAGCTCTTCATATATCATAATGATAATATACGGAGATACACCTATCTCATAGAACTGAAAGGTCATTGAGTCCAGCCCTCTGCCTTCATTAGGAGGACCAAGTAATGATTTTGCCCCAGATCCCTAAGTGGCCCCCTCAAGGATTGGCCTTACAACCCTGCATTTAGCAGGCTGATGCTCAAATCACTGAGCTATCCCTCCCTCTGCTTTGCTGCTTATAGTTTTCACTAAACATTATTTTCCTTCCATCTCAGGGGCAGGGGGAGATCCCAGTGTAAATATTGAATCAGAAGGTTTAATTCTCTTGATTTTTTAGTTTTTTATTTTCTTCTTTTGAGGAAGAAATTAAAAGTAGGTGTGGATGAAATGAAGGGAAAGTAGAAATACTGCTTAAAGCCCATCCACTTTTCACAGGCTTTTGTTGCTTTACAGGCTGGAGTGTGACCACTTCTTTCACTGGAGCTGCACTTGCACCTGTGGTGCTTAGTTTGTTTTTGTTTAAAATAAAGCAAGAATATTAAACTCCTGCATTATTGGTTAAAGGATTGAATATATGAATCCTCAGATACCTTTAAAAATAGATAATAGAGGGTGGTGGGGAGAGGAATCCATGTCTCTCTCATATTTGTATGTGCTCTACCCCTTTTTCTCCTTTCTGGCTATTTTTACTTAGCAACATTGTACTATTTGGATTGATGATTTCAGGGTAAGATATATAGGCATTGTTAACCAGGTTGGTACATATTTCCCCTTTAGCAAGTCCACATTAGAAAATAAATTCAAATGTTTATTTTAAAAGGTGTCTCTTTGGGGGAAAAATAACTGACCTCTGGCTTTGATATTTATGTCAAAGGGGCAAATTGCACTTTTTATTACTATAGTCCATAGAACAGAGGTATAGTTCCCATCTCGGTTTTGGGAAAATGCGGTATAAACTCTTGTTTTGATACAAGATTTCGATCTAAATGAGCAAGGTTTAGGCAGCCACTTGAGGAAGATGGTGTTTTAATTATAACGGCAACGTATTTATTTTGAGTGTTCTTTATGCTTTGTAGGCAGAGTTACTTAGTTCTTTTACACGGCTGTCTGTTTCTCTGAACTATTTTATTTTGTGCAAACAGCTTTCAGGAAAAGTAAATATGTGTGGTTCATTGCTAGAAACACGCTGATTCTGTGGGTAAGGGGGGCAATTCCTCTGCAAGCCTCTGTTTAAAGGTCCTTTTTTCCTGCTTGAATAATGTATTGTGCTGCTGCTCCTGACTGTCCCAATCAGCAGCACAATAAAATTAACATGATTTTTGACAGTTCAGCTGTGGCCCACAGCACTCTAAAAGCACCAGTGGAAACTGACCACTGTGTGTTTAGTCAATTTATCACTTTAGTATTGCTTGGCATAACCATGAGTTAAAACAAAGGCAGAGGTACTGGACATATCCCTCTGCAGATTCATGCAGACTGTGCTTAATGGATTTATGCTCAGTTTATATTTATAAGATTGTCTTAGCTAGAAATTTATATTTTTACAATGAAGGATTAAATTCTGCAGAAATTGATGGGTTAGGCCCCACACTCACAAAGAAAAAAAACTTCCTTGCTGCTGAAGAGCAGGTGAGTGGAATTCTCAAGCCTTGAAGATGCTGCTATGGGAAATCCCATATATCCTGTGTTTCCTCTAAGCTGTGCGGTTGTGCAGCTGCTCAGGAGTGAATCAAGTGCATGGTCGTGTGTGTTCAGGTGCCCCTCTCCCCACTGCTCTGCAACCACGTTGCTCCTGCCCCCCTGCCTTGGAGCTCCTGGCCAGCTGCTTCTGGGAACCTCCTGCTTGCTATGCCAGGGTGATCGGGGGAAGAGGGGCGCTGATGTCAGGGTGTCCCTCTCCGCAGGCTCCCCCCTGCCCATGTACCCCATCTCCGCAGAGCGGAGGAAGGGAGACAGGGCTCAGGAGCAGGAGAGCTGCCGGCAGCTGCTGTGGTCTGAGCCTTCTGGTGTGAATGTCTTAGAGACAGTGCACGGTCTCTCATTGACTTCCCCAACAGCCAGCACACACACACACTTTCTCTGTGTGTGTGTGTGTGTGTGTATGTGTGTGTGTCACACACACACACACACACACAGAGACTGTGTCTCTCACTCACATATAGAGTCTCTCTCACTCACATACACTCTGTGTGTGTCTCTCTCTCACACACAATCTGTCTCTCTCTCTCTTACACACACACTGTGTGTGTGTCTCACACACACATACACATACAATGTCTGTGTCTCTCTCTCACACACACAGTCTCTGTGTCTGTCTTACACTCACCTCCCAAGACATACTTGTGGTGTTATTGTTACTTCTTGGTATACTTACTGCAATACACACATATTTCTGTAATTGTATTAGTTCAAAGTGCTGTTATTTTAGTTTTTGGACTGGTCTATGCATTTCATAATTTTATTTCTCTCTTATGCTTAAATTTAGTAGTGAGTTCTAAAATGTCTAACCTATACTAGATGGAGTTATTATCCTGATGGTAACTTTTAAAAATACATATTCTATCTAGGTTTTTTGTTTCTACTGGCCACATAACAAAAATCATTCTGTACATAGATGGAAAAAATTTGAAGGAACATTGCATGTAGCCTCCTTACTAGGGTGACCAGATGTCCCAATTTTATAGGGACAGTCACGATTTTTGGTCTTTTTCTTATATAGGCTCCTTTTTCCTCCCCCCCCCCCCCCGCCCCGTCTCAATTTTTCACACTTGCTGTCTGGTCACCCTTCTCCCTACACTGGCAATTTGGAGGCTCTATGATCTGAGTAAATGTGTAATCTTGGACCAGATGGTAAAAGGTACACTTGATAAATGCCATCACGATGCAGATATTTGTTCTTTATTTTTGGAATTTTATAAGATAACATTGTTATATAAGAAATGCTTCTTTATGCCTGTAACTGTGAATTCTGCTTTTCCCCCCAATCTTGTTAATCTCCCTTGTACCTCTCTGATCGTTTGTTTAATCTTGTCTTTTGTAATTTAATATTTTTTGCTTTCTGTATTCCAATTTAGTTTTTCTCCGGGTGTAAAGTGAGCGATAATATTTGCCCACCTTTTTGAAATGCCTCAAGAGCCTGTTAAAAAATAAATGTAAAGTATTATAACTGTTCCTACTTGGGTCATTTTCCATTTGCCTACAGGGCTTCTGTAACAACTATACATTTTCTGGGAAACCTGAAAAAGAATACTCTTAAATTCAGAAAATAAAATCAAACATTATTCTGAAGTTTAGTAGCAGCTATTGTTGTTATAAAGAATGTCAAAATGTAGGTTACATTTGGTGCTCTCCTTAGTGAAGAAAACACATATTTTTAGTTGAAAGGTATTTTTTTTAAGCAGACATGTTCCAGTGTATCCCATTTAAAAGAATAGGCAGAGGTATGTGAGTTCTAGATCCTTTTAAAATTGGTTATAAATAGTCCTTAAAAATTTAGAAACAACAGCTGATGGAAAAGACAAAACATTTCGGGCCCCACTAATCCTTTAGTCATTCAGTAGTAGAGTGCTGTAAAATATAGCTTGCAACTTTTACTAGGTACTTTTTCCTGTCTCTGAAGATCGCAGAGTTATACCAAAATATTTGCCACGTTCAGTCCCATCCCATGGAGAGAGGTAAAATCTTAAATGAAAGGGTGTGGGGATGCCTGGAAAGGACTGTGGACCTCTAGAAAAGCAGTTATCAGCACTGCTGACACAGTTTACATAAGGAATGATCAGTCACTTCTTGTGTGTCAATAAAAATGCAGGAGAGCACCTTTCTTGACACAGGGTTTGCTGAAACATCACTGCTGTCTTTCTTTGTAATACTCCTGTGGATGTTTTTGCACGAAGTGGTATCTGTCAGAGCTTGAAATATTCTTGCGCAGTTCCCTTTGAACAGGTAGCACAGGACAAGTTCTAGCGCATAGTTACTTGACATGGGGCCGCCTACCACAGGGAAAGAATGTCTTGCTTACATATATCTAAGCTGATGTGCTAAGAACTTTGCCAGTCATTTTACAGTTTACATACTGAGGCGTAAATAATTACTGAGCTTCCATTTTGAATCATTGCTTTTTTCTTTGAATAAAAGGGGAAGGTAGCAGTGGGAAATCTTGAGGATGCTAGAACAATTTATGATTAGCCTGGAGATATTTTTACAGTGAATCCTATATAAATCTGCACATTTTTATGAATTCATTGCCTTTGATTTTTGGACTTCAATTTTTGTTCTCTCTGTGTGTTCAGCACTATGTCTTATCCAGTAATGCACATGGTGTGCAACATGTACAATTACTGTTTTTTTTTTTAGATAAGTGAAAATGGTTTAACATCTAGAAGATTCACATGAGAATGAACACTTTCCTTTATGGGGAAACTTTTTCCTAAAATTAAATAGTTAGTTCCATACAGTGGGAGCAATTGTATCATAGTTGATGTTTGAACAGTGAGTTTTATAGTTTTCTGAAACTATTATAAGATTTTTTTCACTCCTTCACTGATCCCTAACTCTGGTGTTTGACCCAACAAGATGAAGATGTTCTAGATCAACCTTGCAAAATTGTCATGAACATTTACTATCCTAGGCACAAAAATCTTATTTACTCATCCTTACTGCAATGGTGATGATAATACTAATTGTATTTTGCTTAGAAAAAGGAATGGGCAAGTAGAATTTTGAAAGGTTGTTCTGGATGCTGCTGTACAGGGTATTTTCTCTCCCTTCCTCTCCCTCCCCATCCGCCGCGTCAGTGGGTGTAGTGTTTGCTGTGGTGATTTTAAAGAAAGAAGAAGACTCTTCTCAGTTATTATTTAGGAATATCATTGCTGGTCATTAACTCTTCCGTTGGGTCTCTGACTTGCAGTAAAATTTGCCCAAGGTGGTGCCAGTCTCAGCATTTTGACCTCTGTGGCCAACACTTTATAAGTAGATTTGCAGAAGATTTCCTGTTATGTCAGGAGTGTTTTATTCACAAGTTATGGAAGATGTTACCTATGCCAGTACCTTCTTTTTGGCATAATCTCCACTCTCTAGGTTCTTCAGTGAAAGGTCCTGTTGGTTTAAAACTGAATGGTCTCAAAAGGGTACACATCTCCTCTCTACCTCAGTGACAGTCTAATCAGAAATACAGTGACAGCATATGTAGTGGAAAATCTGAACCCACATTTTAACTAATATAACCTGTCTGGGAGGCAGAACCTGAATCTTTTTATTGTGGTGTATTTGACTATTTAGAAAAAGGAGGATTATCTAGGGACAAGTGATAAAACTTATAAAAGGGACTGATCAGCCTTCTCCTGACTTTAGCTCGTGTCAGTAAATGATTGCCTGTGGACTGTGGTTTAATGGCCTCATATGTGGACTTTATTCCTGATGCTGTCTCTAGATCTTTAAACCCCTACTGTACCACGAGTGTCAGAGTAATTGATTTCCTACCACACCCTGCTGTGTATTGAGATGGTGACTTTTCAGTAGTGTATAAAACCATTGAATGTCCACACAGGGAAGTTAATAAGACAGTAGGGATAAGTGGAAATATTGGACTGAGTCTATTTTATAGGATTGCGTTCCTTCTGGGAACTACATTCTTTGAATTTCTGTTCTGACTAGAGAATCTGCAAGGATTGAGGGAGTGGTAAATAATGAAGAGGACAGGGCTTGATACAGAACAATCAAGGTTGTTTCATATGCTGAGTACAAGCAAACAGTGTTGTGTTTTAATATGGCCAGTTGTAAAGTCATAAATCTAGGATTAAAGAATGCAGGCCATACTTACAGAATGAAGGATTCTGTTCTAGCAAGCAGTGATGAGAAAGACTTGAGAGTCATGATGGATTACATGAGCTCCCACTGTAACTCTGTGGCCAGATTTACTGATGTGGTCCTTGAATATATAAACAGGAGTAAATGGTCACAGTTTATATACAAAATTTAGGGAACAGAAATGTGATAATAGAGGGGCTCTCCATTCCAATAGACAAAAGGTATAAAAAAAGATCCAACGTCTGGAAGCAGAAACTGGACAATTCAGACTACATGCAAGACTTCAGAGTAGATGATCACAGTAGCCCCTTCCAGCTTTATAATCTGTGAATCTCTGCACTACACTAAAGTCTTCACAGATCCTGAAATACTGTGACTCTAGAGCTGAATGCAAGTCTATATCAACTGGTATTGAATGTCACGCCTGAGAAGTTATCATTGGGTGACTGTGCAGTCTTTTCTGAAAGAAACTGACATAAATGTTGGAAATCTGCTGTTTAAAAATTCAGTAGTTGTCATTTGCACCATCTCAGTTCCAGTGGTTCCCACTGAAATCTCCTTCAGATGTTGTACAATTTTATCTAGCAACCAATTTAGTAAGGTCTAGAACTGAATTTTTGTTCTCTAAAACTTTTGATTCTGCAAGTGGCGATTCAGTCCTTTTGAACCCTTGGAATCAGGGTACTCATTTTTTTTGCTTTCTACAAAAAGTCAGGTATTGTAGAAATATGCTCAGCCCATAAGACTAGAAAGGATTGTTGTGCCTTCAAAAACCATTCATGAAGTTTCATAAAGGGAAAGTAATTTAATTCTTTTCAATTTGTCCTTATGTGAAGAGTGCTAAGGAAAAGATTCCAGACAGGTAATTAATGTATGTAGAAGAGATCAAAAGTCTGTAAACGGAGTAACTGTTCCATGACCTAAAGTTTTCATTATGAAAATTGAGATGACATACAAAAGTAGTTGTGGTGTCCTGTTGTATCATTTAGTCTCATACCACCAGGGCAGTTGTAGCTTCCTAACAAGAAGCTTATCTCAGAGCACTGTAAAGTTGCAGCTTGGTCTTTGTGCCCTCTTCCTCTCAAAACTAAACATAAAAATCCTGATCTTTAGAAGCTGTAAACACCTATCCCTCATATTAGGGTTAGTGACAGCTGCATCTCTGAAGATTAGGCCCTGTTAGCTGAGAAGCTATTCATCAGTTGAGCCCTCTTGACTGTGTGGCTCAGCACACATAGAATCATAGATTATTAGGGTTGGAAGGGACCTCAGAAGATCATCTAGTCTAGTCCAACCCCCTGCTCAAAGCAGGACCAATCCCCAAATCGCCCCTTCAAGGATTGAACTCACAACCCTGGGTTTAGCAGGCCAATCCTCAAACCACTGAGGTATCCCTCCCTCCTTTCCTCTTCAGAAGTAATTTGACACAGAAGACATCAGATATATATTTTTAAAATCACTAATTAAAAATATAGGACCAGTACTTGGGGTTCTTACTCTGACAAAAGACCTGCTGAAGTCAGTGGGAGTTTTACCTGAGTAAGTACTTCAGGATTTATATAATAATTTCTTCAAGTTTTGCTGTGCATATGTGGGACTATTCCTTCTGGAGAGTATGTAAGCTTGTATATTGGCTAACCTGTGGAATTTTAGCCCTTTTTACTTCCTAGAGCCAGTTGATGTAAGAGATATCAAAGCGCAAGCACCATGAAGTTGTGGTAAACGAAAGCTAATCTCGTAGAATTTCCACGCAAGAATATGTGCCTGTCTGCTCTCTCTGTATTTTTTCTATCTACCTACAGTTGTTTCCTTTAACTTTTTTTTTGATTAACAGTTTACTTTCCAAAACTGACCACAAAGAAACATGTTACAATTAACTCATAAAACTATAAATTAGATTAAACTAGGATTTAATTATAACAATTTTCTCTGGCTCAGTTAATAGCTAATGACTGACTTTATATTTTTTTAATGCCTGGGAGTCATGTTACAATATACTCCAGTTATTTATTCAGATATTATCCTCTACTTTCTCCAGACAATGGAATGGACAGTTAAAATTCTGTCTTCTATGTGAGAAGTAATTTTTCATTTAAAAACTTTTCCTTTAGGGGATGGGATGGGGAATCAATTGTATTTAAAATTCATAACGCTTCTTAAAAAAACTATTTATTGCAATTTATATTCTGCTTTCTTTAAAATGCCTGCAAACCCTACTAAAACTTAGGGAAGCTATTTATGATAATCCTAATCTTTAGAAATTACTACACATTACATAATAGGAAGAAAATATGGTCCCACAAAGGGGTTGGAGTGTGGAACATAAGGCAGATAGTCAAAACATCTGGGTACTAGACCTGGCTTTGCTACTGACTTGCTGTGTGACCTTAGGCAAATCATTTAGCCACTCCGTGAATCAGCTTCATCTGTAAAATGGGGATAATACTTCCCTGACCCTATTGAGGGCTTAATTAACTTTGTAAAGATCCTTGGAAGAAGGTGCCATAAAAGTGCTAAATGTTGTTAATTTATTATAACTGCATGATTGCTTTCAAATAACTGAATGCAGTATCTGCTTGATACTGAATATTCAACGCTGCTTTATCAAAAGGGTCATTCGTCCATTGGGAAGAACACTTTTTAGAAAATGATGTAGAAGTGGAGTCTCATTCTTTCCTCCATGTGTTTCTTTTTAAAAGAAATTCAACATGGTACCCCCTAACAAAGGTGCACCTGCACATCAAGCACAAATACTCATGAACTGTATGGTGGAATAATTAATAGTTGCTTATCACAGAGCCTCGTTTGACTTTCCATACAATCCTGCCAAGAAGGTCTTACCATCTGAAATAGCATGACAGAGGACGCTTGCCACAGCATTTCTTTATGGAAGAATGAGGGGTCACCTCTTTGCAGCACAATGATCATAGATTTATTTATATAGTTTAATTACTTGGTTTTACTATATTACATGTACATTAATGGGCAGTGTTGGATATTTTTTCTTTAATGACACTACAGTATTTTTAGAATTTATTGTTTATGTGGAACCTAGAGGCGAGGGGCCTGTTTTCTAGGCATTGTATAAACAGAGATGGCCCCGCACTGAAGAGCTTATGAACTAAATATAAGACTGTAGACAACAGATGGATAAAACGAAGAGGGAGAGCACAAGAAAACAGTGAAATGTTACTGGTTATCATGAAAAACAGTACTCACAGCAAACCAGTGGCCTAAGCAGTGTTGAGTTGTTTGGAGGCATCACAGCAGAGCAGAGTTTTAAAGAGGGATTTGAAGGAAGACAGTTGAGGTAGTCTTGCAGATATTTATGAGGAGCTTCTCCAATGCATAAGGGGAAGCATGGCAGAAAGTATGAAGGTGCTTGTTGGAAAAATGTTTAAATGGGGACACGGGAGCGGTCAGTCAAGATTGGCATCATTTGAAGAACAGAGATGGAGATTGACATCTTGATATCACCTATGAGATGGTAGGGGGATAAGGCGTGAAGGGCCTTAAAAGTGAAGACGAGTACAGTAACTCCTTACATAAAGTCCTCCCAGTTAACGTTGTTTTGTTGCTGATCAGTTAGGGAACATGCTCATTTAAAGTTGTGCAATGCTCCCTTCTAATGTTGTTTGGCAGCCACCTGCTTTGTCCACTGCTTGCAGGAAGAGCAGCTCATTACAGCTAGCTGGTGGGGGCTTGGAACCAGGGTGGACTGGCAGCCCCCTATCAGCTCCCCATATCCGCTCCCTGCTCCCCTAAATTCCCTGTGCAGCAGTTGCCCAGCAGGCTAGCAATTTGCAGCTGTCCCCCCTACCCCCCCACTGCCATATGCTGCTCCTGCCCTCTGCCTTGGAGCTGCTCCCCGAGCCTCCTGCTTGCTGTGCAGGGAGGGGGGGGAAGGAGGAGGGAGAAAGGGAGGACTAATGTCAGGGTTGTCCCCCTCCCTCTGCACCCCACTTACCCCATCTTCCATAGAGCAGGGGGACACACACAACAGGGCTCTGGACAGAGGGAGCTTGCTGGCAACAGCAGCTGCAGTCTCCACAAGCTGATCTAATTAACAAGGCAGTTTACTTAAAGGGGAAATGCGCATTTCTCTCTCACATACACAGTGTGTGTCTCTGTCTCTGTCTGCAATGCTCTCTACCCCACCTCCATTCCTGCTGCCTGGTAGAGTGTGAGAGTTGACTCTTGAGGGCTCAGCCAATTGCTAGTTCATCATTTAGCAGTAAGGCATTCCCTGGGAAGTATCCCACCCTCTGACTCCTCCATCTCAACCAAGCTTCACAATCATCATTGTGTACCAGTATTAAATTGTTTGTTTTAAACTTATACTCTGTGTGTGTGTGTGTGTGTATATACAATATAATATTTTCTCTGGTGAAAAAAATTCCCTGGAACCTAGCGCACCCCTCCCCCCCCTTTACATTAATTCTTACTGGAAAATTGAATTCGCTTAACATCATTTCACTTAAAGTCGCATTTTTCAGGAACATAACTACAATGATAAGTGAAGAGTTACTGTATTTTGTTTTCGATGTGTTGGACAGGAGGAAGCCGATAGAAAGATACACTGAAAGGGATGACAGGATCAAGGTAACAAACCAAGAAAGTGATCTTTGCCATAGCATTTTGGATGGCTATACAGTAAGTGGGGTAAAATAGGCTTGTCAAGGCCAGAATGGAGTATGTTGCAGTTGTCAAGATAAGAGATGATGAGGTCTGGATGAGAGACTTAGGGGCAGAGGAAAGGCTGGATCTTAGAGGAGGTGTTACACAGGATAAAGCATCAGGATTTAGACATAGTTTGGATGCGAGTACTTAGAAAAGAGGATCAAGTTACATATTTTCCAGATTTTGTATTTATAGAATGGTTTATGTGCTTTAAAAAAGTATTGGAAAGGGGGCATAACTAGTTCCTTGGAGTGTAAAAGTGGTATGCTATGTTTATATTTCACTCATAGTGTTTTATGTGTCAGGGCAGTTTAAAGTTTTGTATCTATTTTAGCAGTAGGCAAACCATTTTAAGTGCGAAATTTTGCCTTAGTTTTCTCCTTTTGACAAAACAGTGTCTTAAGCATGGTTTCTAGTGTTTTATATGGTTTTCAGTGGTATTTGCCAGATAATCCATTTCAAAATAGGCAGCATCTGTGACAGGATGACCAGGCAGGAAAATTATCTTGTGTATTGTACAGTGCTTGGCAAAATTTGATTTTTATTATTTGTTATAATTTTGATGGATAATATTTATTTTATTTATAAGCTATATTTGTATTCCTTTTTTATTTTTATCGATTCAGATTTCACGGTAGCACAAAATTATGTTTTAGTCTTTTTTTATTTGTATTGATTTAAATTTTCAGTTTCAGAAACTTATAGGGAGGTCTGACTGAGGGGGGAATTAGACAATAATTATTTAACTATAGTAAACATTGAAATTCAGAAAGTTAGTTTTATAACCATTAAAACACAAATTCTCAACATCACATGTCAAGATATACAAAGTAAATATCCTTATATGAAACTCTAAAAAGTTCTTATGAAACATTTTTCTTTCTTTGCTTGTCTGTAAATTTCAGTTATTACTGATGGAAGAGTGTGTGTGTGTGTTGGAAATGACATTTACTGCCGTTTACCAATAAAAATATAATCCTTCCAAACCCAAATATATATTTTGTCATGACAATCAGAAATAGACTAAGACCCTACAAATCTACCTTTTTCATGGGCACAGACAAATGTCTCATCTGCTTGGACAAGTGGAAAACTGCCTAGAGTCATTTATGGAGCAGGCAACACTTTGAAAGCACTAGAGGATTTAAAAAAATCCACCAAACTTTTAAATAACTATTTAGAGTTTCAGGGTAAGCATGATGACACATTAAATCTCTAGGTAATCATAGTACAGTATGTAAATAAACTTAGTGCAATGTCCTTAAGTGCTTGAAATGGGATAAATGTTCAGTCACTTTTTTTGAGGAAAGGGGACAATAGAGGGAAACTCTTCAGTACAATAACTCCTAAAAGCCACTTCATCTGAAGGGGCGGGAGTCATTTTACATTTTTGCTGACCACTGTAGAGTCTAGGCTGCAAGTTCCTTGGAGTTGTTTATTGATATCAGTGAATATTAAAGAGGTTCCTGCCAAAGCATCTTGACCTTCTTAGCATCCTTCCAAAATCTAGCAAAGCTAAAATGATGTCTGTTTAATTCACGTGTGCATTTATTTGTTGATGGTTTTTATTTGTAAGTATCCTTCAAAAGGTGTCTAAATGCGCTTGAAAAGTACAATCTGCTCCCCTGTAGTGTGAGTAGGGCATGATACTGCCAATGTGAAGAGCTGTCATAGCAAATATTTTTATTGTAACTTTCACACCTTTCAAATCTAATTACATAATTGCTTTAGTTCAATGCAGGGATTGGTTCTTGTCCTTTTAAAAAAGTAATCTCCATCACTTGCTGCCTTCTGAGGATTTGTGTCCAGCGCTGATGCAGGTTTGATATGAGTCTGATGAGCCATGGAAACAAAGGGGTCTGAGCTCTACTCCCTGATAAGGCTGCTGTTTTAGGTCAGAATGTAAAGTCTAGTGGGATGAACAAGAGAAGAGAAACAGTGCATATGTATTCTACAGTTACAGTGCAGCTATGTGTATTATAAAAATAAAACTCTCTGCAGTTTATTTTGACTGTCCATCTCTGTGTTATTCCCTCTCAGTCAGGCAAGTGTAGCACTTCAGCCAAATGAGCTTTGCAGCTCAAGTATAAATATATATCTTGTGGCATTTAGGATTCATTGGAGTGGTATTTCTTTTTGGATTTGTTTTTGTGTTTGTGCGGGTGGGGAGAGGTCTTGATTCAAGGAGTAGGGAAGATGAAAATTACCTTTAAAATGAGCTTATTAAAAATGTTGGACAGATCATCTTTATTCACATTGATGGTCTATTCTGGATTTGATTGGAAAAAACTGATAAAAGATGGTGTTTGGAAATGAAACATAACAGAAAGCAGTTAGCATAAGCTGCACAATAATTTCTCATAAGCAGGAACAAGAAGGCCATTAGAAAGTGGGATTTATGCCAATAAAAAGGTAGTAAGTCAAACTGATAGTCTTCCTTTAGTACTGGGCTGTAAATTTGGCTCCTTCTGCTAGTTAAGTCTGCATTATTATATGTTACCACGCCTAGTGCTGTAGATTTTACCCTTTCCTGCCAAGAGGGGGAGACAAACAAAATGGAAGTAACAAATAATAGATCTCTGGGCACCAAATGTCAGATCTGTTTATAGCTCCTGCATGGAACAGTTCTTTCTCCAAATACATGTAAATGTAATAGTCTCATTCTGTAGCTTTCGCTCCTCTGTTGTGTTACACGTCAGAATTTTGGTAGCTCAAAATTCCATCTAATTGGTCAGTATATGAGAAGGAAGTGTGTACCTCCCTCTTCAAGTAATGGCCTGTGACTGCTATTCCTTGGTTCCTGTTTCTGAGAATGAGATCAGAAGCTTCTGACAGCTTCTTCAGCCTTTTCCATCCAGGTAGAGAATTGTGGTGTTCTCTATTATCTCTCCCTGAAGTAGATGGAGTGAGGCATTTTATTTTATCAGAGACTGTTGCTGCATTTTCTTACTTAGCAAGAGAAATAAAGGCTGCCAAAGTTGTCTTCCCTGAGCTACAAATTGTAATAGAATAACAAATGGAGATGTGAAAGGTGCCTCATGGTGCATCAAGTTTTTTTAAGTAGTGTTGATTTGAGAAGTTTTTCTAGTGTCTTTAACCCCCAGCTCTTGAAATCTCCAGCTTCACAACTGCAGAGTGTTAAAGATTGTAGGAACCCTACTGAGCTAAGAAATAGGAATCATTCTCTTTCTCCTGGGTGGATAATGTCCTTTAGACCCAGAGTCAGAAAGCTTTGTTCTCCCATGGAAGTTATGAAGACCCTATCAAAGCTGCCATTTCATTTGAACTCAGTTTTAAATTCTGCTGTTTTGTCACTTAATACACCTCTACCCCGATATAACACGACCCGATATAACATGAATTTGGATAGAATGCGGTAAAGTAGTGCTCTGGGGGGGCGGGGCTGTGCACTCCGGCAAATTAAAGCAAGTGTGATATACAGGCGAGTCTCATCTTATGTGCATTTAACATGCGCGAATACAGCTTTGCGTGGTTGGCAAAAACAAAAAGAAAAGAGGAAAAAAATATCAATTTAAATACTGTACCTGTAGTGCGGGCGATTCCACCTGCTGACAGTGGAATGTAACCCCAGCGTAAGATGAGACTCACCTGTAACGTGGTTTCACCTATAATGCAGTAAGGTTTTTTGGCTCCCGAGGACAGTGTTATATCAGGATAGAGGTGTATAATTTTCTCTGTGGTGGAGACCTAGCTACTTACATTCTTTGTCGAATCTGGAGTTGCTGTTTCAACACCACACTGGTAAAATTATGCTTAAGATATTGCCAGATTCTGTCCCAAAGGTTATTGTATACTTGCAGTATTGCCTTGAGATTGTTCTCAGATTAGTGTTCAACCTCTGGCAGGTCATGAATTTTCTGTCTTTCTGCAAGAGGAGCAGAGAGTGAAAAAATTATATGTCTAACCACTGTAAAATGGGAACCACATAGGAAGGTTAGTTTTGTTTTCTTAAAACTAATCTTCCACCTCCTAGCAAGGCCTTGTGTACTCGTAGTAATTGAATGGGCTGCAGGGTACACTGGGAATAGTAGTTTTTCAATTCTTTGTGCTCTGAAGATTAATAATCTTGCAAACCTCTGAGGGAGATGGGGAGGAAGCCCTTAGACAAATCGTTATCTTGTCTTTTAGGAGACTGCTTTGAGCACTCAGTCTACCTTAAATTCATCCCTTTTGGTTTTTACTCTTGAACCTTGGTAATGGCAATATATTATATAATATATTAAGTAGCCAAGGGTTTTTTTAATATAGTTTGGGGATTTTGGCTTTTTTCCTTATGACAATCTAGTTCCTCCAACAAGGTATCTATATATTTCATTTGAAGTTTCTGGAAATGTGAAAGCTTAAGGCAATAAATATTTAAAATTGTGTGTTTTTTTCTAACCATTTAAACATACAGAAAGTTGATTGGGGCAGGTGAGATATCTGCTTTTCTTTTGTTTTCTTTACTTTGATATGTCAGGGTACTGTCAGTGTCCTAATAGCAAAGTTTATAAGAACAATTTTTGTAGTCTCTCCCCTACTTTCAAATAATTTCTAGCTTTGCTCTGCCAGTGGCTTGAACAAGCCTTTGTTATGGAGCCATTGTTCCTTTGTACACTGTTTTTGGTTGAGCCAGTGAGGTAAAGTTTTAGTGTGTCAGGTTAAGCACCATGATCCAGTTAGCGATAACAAGGTAACCACTCTACTTCCTTGCATGCTTCTCTAGGAATTTGCATTAGCTAGTTGAATAGAGCTTTTTCTGCTTACAGAATAGCTAAAAATTCAATATTTTTTTCTTCTGCTTTTATGTTACATATATTAAGAGAAAAAAGAAATTAGCACTAAGAATATATGCAAGAGTGAATTCAGTACCTACAGAGAAATTTTATTGTAAGATTTTCATAGCACCTTTTACAAGCCTAAAAGTACTTTACAGAATTGCAAACTGCAATATATACATGCAGGGATTACTTAAATTCATCCCCTACCTATCTGTGAGGTAGAATGCAGTAGCAATTACACTGCAGCAGCAACAGTACACAGAGTTATTTAAAGATTGTAAATGAAGGCAAATACCTTAGCAAAATAAGGTAATAGTGGAATCAAGGTAGGCAATAGGGATGCTCAGTTGTAAAGTGATTAGAGTAGGACACTGGCTCTAGTCTGAGCTCTGCTGCTGATTTGGACTATAGATTTAACCTCTTTGTTCCTCAGTTTACACATCTGTAATATGGGGATGATAATAATATCTACCTGCTTCCTGGCTATATTGTAAAGTTTAATGCTTATAAATTACTTAAAGATTTTTAAATGGAAGACTTATTATTACTACAAATATATGTGTGGTATATGTATTAGAAATTGTCCAGGGAAAACTAGATGATATTATTATATTGTAGTAACACTCTTACACTTGTGAAAAATGCAAAGGAAACTTTGACTGCAAGTGGTCATGGTCTTTTACTCCTGAACCAAAAGACTGTACTTTCATCACTACATTGTCACCTAGCACCATGGTATGGTGTTAAAATCTAACAAGTGTCACATACTGCATAACCGGCAACTCACAGCTTGCAACATACTGGATTTTCCTTAGTAAATTGTGTTCAGTTTCTGAGAACAAATGAAATCACAGCATAAGATGTTATGGCCATAATTGGCACCCTTGTTAGCAGTCTTAGCAGAAGACCTTTTGGTTTTTTAGGCGCTCCTATTTGTGATGCTAGCAAATCTTTTTGATTCATAAACTAAATGTGCTGTGTCTGTGCTTATTTGAGAAGAATCCTGAGGCTGTATGTGAATTGTGAGCTTCCATATGGAGACATGTTATCCACTACCAGTCAAACTACTTGTCTGAATCTATGTTGAGGGTTTTCTGAATGGGAACCCTAACATACATAACTGGGCTAGATGACATGATGGTAAAAAGTCCAGCAGCTGTCCTGAACTATGACTCCCACTGTTTCCAGTGCTGGTAGAGAAGCAGTGGGGGAGGGATGTTAGAAAATCCTCCAGTAGACAAAGCCTCTGACAGTATTTGAACGTAATAGAAATTACCAATTGTGAGATTATTTAATCAGATGCATGTCTTTCTTTCTCTCTGCCACTCTGACAAGTAACATGTTATGTGCACAACTACACAGTACTTGGAGGCCTTAAGAATGTTTGGGAAATGATTTATTTCCCCCTCCAGTCCTCCTTAAATATCTGTCTGTAGAGTTTAGGCACTGGAAATAGAAAATACTTTTGACATTAATTTGTTTTAATATTCCATATCTATCTTTTGACAGAAAGTTACTTCACAAAGCTTCTCTTACTCCTCATTTTTTTTTAAATGGCATCACGTGAAATGTGTCCAAAACATGACTCATTGACAAAGCGAGTCTTCTTTTCAGAAAAGACAGATGGAGAAAGCAAATGTTTTTAAAATGTAATGTCCAAAAGTAGTGTAGATGCATTAATAGTAGCTATTTTTTTATTTCAATTAAATGGTACAGCTTTTTTTTTTAATTTGTTTTCTGCTCTTCGTAGCTTCTTTGGAGGAGAGGAAACATGCAGTCTTGCAATTCTGTTGTTATGATTGTACCATAACAACATGATGTCATAGAACATCTCAATTAAGTAGTATAAAATGACAGTTTCTATATCACAAGACAGCAGATTTAAAAAAAAAAAAGGAGCAAATTTTTAAAAATTCCAGATATCTCCTCATATGTTATGAGACTTTTGCTAGCTCCTCTGCTTGTGTTTTTACAGTATTTTAAAATTGTAAATCTTTAAGATGTTGTGGTATAATTAAATTAGTGGATACTACTAACCAAATTTGAATTGTTAACTGTATACTGTTTAGCTCTCTGTTAGTACTGGGAAGTCACAGTGCATATTTGAAATGGAGGACCATGAATGGGAGACCAAAATATTATTGACTTCAACCAGAAATATTTTCAATAACTATTTCCTTTCCATATATAAGATAGTATCCTCCTTTTATATCCCAGTGTGAAACAAATTAAATTAAAAAATAGGCTCAGGTTGATTGAAATAAGCAGTTTTAATACAGAAAGACTGAAACTTTCATCCACAAAACAGGAATATAGCTAGATCTTTGTGGTGTGTGGGGAAAATATATTTTACCTTTATTTCCCCAGAGATATTTCCTTCAAGTTGGTTGAAGTAAGGACAAATATGTGCTTTCCTGTAGATATTAAGCCTACTGTCTCACCTGTAGAAAATTGTAGAGTTATGTCTTTTTGAAAGAATTTCAGATATCAATCTTCCAAAAGTTTGCTTCCACAAAACCAAGGCCTCTCTCCACCTATTTCTTTGATCCCAGGTCTATTCAGGTGTAGTGATAGGGAATATGAAGTCAGTCTAGAGATTGGCTAACATATGAGAAGACTCAATTTCTAATTTTTCTACAAACTTATACAATATATTCATCCAGGGAATTTTTTGTATATTTTCACTCTAGCTATACACATGCAAGAATAAGGAATTTATACTGTGGATATGAGTTCACAAAGCCTGCTCCAGAATGGCTTCACTTTTAGGGCCTTATCTCAAGTTTCATAATATTTAAGGTTTCCGTTGTACCATAAAGCAATGTAACAAACAATGTGTAGTACAAGGCAGAATGAGGTCTTTGAAAAATTGTTTAATTTGAGGGTGTATCCCAGTAGTTCATCATGATGACAATTAGTAGCTATTGAAATAGGAGTTTAGGTCGAACATTCGTTTCAATAATCCCATCGCAGCCTTACAATAATAGGCAGTGACTGCCATCTAGCCAAGTGTTCTTCAGTCAGGTCTATCAAACTATCATTAACTCTCTAAATGTCCTGTATTTTCAGTGTAATTCTTACATCCTGATACCTGAAACCTTCCTCCTGGATTAGTGCCTGAGGTTCAGTTATCTTCCTAGAGGGCTTTCATGTTGAACTCCTTAATTTTGAAACCAGTAATATAAGTATTTTTTCAGTTGTATCAAGGAACAGTAGTAATCAAGGAACAGTAGTATTACCTTTCTGTATACATATGAAAATATATTTTAAAAATAAGCAAGGCATTGCTTTCCAAGTGATAATTTCTTCATTAAGTTCCCCATGTTCAAGCACTGTATCTCTGTCATTCCATTATGTACAGTTCAATCACAGGGCAAAAAGCAAGGGAGATGAAGGGAAATTCTGACTTCTTATTCCTTTGTTCCATCAGGTCATGGGCAAAGGAGATATTGCATTCTGATGCCTGTTCACAACTGCATTACAGAACTCTCAGCATTTCAGTCCATTGCACAAATTGGGGCAGAGGGCAGGAGGGAATGTGAATGTGTGGGCATTGCTCTCAAAACTTGAAAAAAAGATCACTCT
Organism: Chelonoidis abingdonii; assembly: GCF_003597395.2. Classification (NCBI taxonomy): domain Eukaryota; kingdom Metazoa; phylum Chordata; order Testudines; family Testudinidae; genus Chelonoidis; species Chelonoidis abingdonii. Next base: position 123,518,044 of record NC_133771.1, read on the forward strand.
GTTTCATTCAGTCTTTTAAAGCATCCATTGGTGAGTGTTGGATTAGCCATATTTATTTATTGTAATACCTCTTTGGTCAAGGGGAATTAAGATTATTTACTTGAAGGGACTTGCTGCCATGGGGGATAAGCAATTGCTTTTAAGCTTTTGTTTCATTCAGAGTTCAAGACTCAGTTAGAATCTCTTCTTGGAAAAACCCTGAAGCATCGTAGCTCAAATGTTAAGTGTTGGGCTGACTTGAAAGTGTTTTCACCAATATCTTTCAAACCTGCACTTTAGTTTCCTGGATAATTTTAGATGAAAAGACTGTTTTATTAAGTAGTATAGCCACATCTCAGTTTTCATTCATTTGATGTGAAAAGTAATTTTTAGCCCACCTCCTCCCTCTTTAACTGTTCATGTTCTTGAGGAAAGAAACCAATGTCTTGGAGAGGTGCTATGACATGTTTTAGAATTCTGAAGGTGTGGGATAACGCATTCTTCCTTATTAAAATCCTCTTAACATCAAAGAAGACTCTGTTCAGTTTGAACCTAATCCAGTTGTATCTATCTACAGGTATACAAAGACCCAATGACACAAACAGCTAAATAATATTTACTAGCTCACCACAAAATACTTGCCTATGTGTTCCAAAGATCCAGCAATTTTAAGTCCCTATTACTTCAGTGGACTTGGATAGCTCACTTGTTCAGTAACGTGTGTGATATATGGTTAAAAGTTCTGATGATGCTGAAATGTCCTGTTTTGACATTTTCAGAACAAAACTTTAATATTTTTCCTTTCAAATGACTTTTTCCCCATAGTAATTATTTTTATTTTGTATTCTGTATTAAAAATATGATTTTGCCAAAAGAAACATTTTAGTCAAGTGGAAATGATTATTTTTTTTTGCAGAATTTTCTTTTGTGGAGAATTTGGAAATTTTCAAATTCCATTCCAAATCAAAACTAAAACAAATTTTAAAATTTCAAAATCCTCTGTGAAATGGACTTTGTAGTCTCTGCTCTGTTCTGCTATTGCATAAAAAAAAAACCAATCCAAACCCTAAGAATTCCTCTTACCTCTAAAACAAGCATTGAAATCTACGTATATCTAATATGATTTTTTAGCTTCTAAGAGAGATCCTATTCTAATTTTCTGAATGCTGACTCTTTCAGCCATAAAAGTCTGAATTTGGCAGGGACCAGAAAAAAGAATAAAACATAGTCATGATCACACTATCATTATGAGAATTTTCCTGCAGATTTACTAAACCTTTTTGAAAAGTTTCTTGGGTTTTGATTTGTGAGCTCTGCCTCAGTTTGCCATCTTTCTGTAACATGGAAGAGACTGGGGATAATGGAGGCTGTTTCAGAGGAGACTTAGGGGATGTCTACACTACAAACTTAAGTTGATTTATGTTAGATTGACTTACTGCCACTGCAGTAATTACTGTGGTGGTTCATGTCGGCACTACTCTCCTGTCGGCATGGTTCATCCTCACCAGGTGCGCTTCCACTGACTTGAGGGGCAGTGTTGGGGGCTGAGAGCCCAAGCTCTCAGCTCCATGTGCAGCTCTGACCCCAGCCCCAGTCTCCACTCCCCACTGAGAGCCCAGCTGACCCGCCAGGCTCTCGGCTCCCAGCTTGGAGCCTGGCAACAGCCCAGAGTGGGGAGCACGGGCAGCAACCCAGTGGGGAGCTGGGATCCAAGCAGTCAACAGGGCTCCCTGCAGGGAGTCCAGGAGGCAGTCCAGCTAAATGGGGAGCTGGGAGCTTGAGCAGCAGTCTAGATTGGAGCTTGAACCACTTGGAGTGAGGAGCATGGGCAGTAGCCTGACTGGGAGCAGGGCGATGGGACTCCTGGGGCAGCAGGACTCCCTGCGGAGAGTGGGGAGCCTAGGCAACAGCCCAGGTCAGAGGAGGGAACTGGGAGTCTGGGTGGCAGCCCGGCTCAGAGCTGAAAGTGGGGAGCTGGGGGTCTTGGTGGCAGCCTGACGTGGGGCAGGGAGACGGGCAGAAGCCCAGCTGGGAGTAGGGAGCCCTGGGGCATCAGGGCTCCAGCTGGGGTGACAGCCTAAGCTGTGGGTTTTTTTTGTCAATTTCACAGCTCCAGCAAGAATGACAGCGGACATGAGACACTGTGTCACCCTACACAGATGTTGTGTCGCCTAACTACGCTAACATAAGCCTTATGCCTCTTGTGGAGGTGGAGTTATTATGTTGGTGTAGTAGGGCACTTATATCGGCAGGAGCAAAGCTATAGTGTAGACACTGTCATAATTAGGCCCACATAAGCTGCCTGAACTTGACCTAACTCTGTAGGGTAGATCAGGCCTTACTCTTCCTCTGGCTCTGGGGGTTTCTGTCCATTAGTTTAGCTGCTTTCTTTTTCCTTGTCTGAGGTAGGCAATCCTCAAAGACAGAGCATAGGGATGGATTAGCCTACAGATCATGAGAATGAGTGTGTGTGTGTGTGTGTGTGGTGGACTTTTTTTTGTTTCTTTTTTTGTAAATGTGTTTGTGCAACAAAAAATAGGGTTTTTTTTCTGTTTTCTTTTTTTTTTAAGCCCGAGTTACTTTCTTTAATATTTCAGTGTTTCTAGCCCAGAAAATGTGTCCCCAGTAATTAACCAGAGAGAGAAGGTGGGAGGAAGATAGAGGCAGTCAGTTCAAGATAATGGTAGAATACAAAGTTACCAGACAGAAACCAATAAAATATTGTTGAGAAAACTTGGGGCATAACTCCTGTGACAGTTTATGCCAGATGAGGGTCTAAGATACTGGGCAGAACCCTCAAACTCCCAGGCCTCTAGTAGAGGACCCGCGGTTGAGGAAGACACATACCACCCATATGGGTGAGAGGGGAATTTTTTTTTTTTATTTTATATATATAGAATTCTATTTCAAACCAGTATGATGCACAATAGATCAAAGATAAATAAAGCTTTAGCTATATATAAAAAAAGGGATATTTTATTCATTTTCACTTTCAACCTTAAAGTTAATAATTACTATGTGTTTGTAGATAATGTCATTAAAGCAGTTCTCAAAGATCCTTCATGTTAGAGAATCAGAGGACCTCCTGTCTGACCAGTTGTCTGCTAAATGCTATGCTAGCCTCTTCTCTACTTTATACTGTAGTTTTCTTTCATTTCTCTCAAAGCCTCTTTTCATTCTTCCAGTTATTTGTACGATGATAAAGAAAACACAGTAGTGAAAGGGTAAAGCAAAGGGGGAAAGGAAAATACAGGAGGAGGAAAAAAAGAAACCTGATGTTCAAGAATGGCACTAAAGAAACCATGTCTAGAGAGACATCGATAGTGGGGAAAATGGAACAAAGAAGGAGAGATTGAGAATAATAAATCTCTTAAAGTCAATTAAAGAAACGTTCGTTAGGTGCATACGGTATTGTTAAAGTCCTTTAGCAAGTTGCAACTCAAATATGTGGTGACAAAAAAAAATCCAGTAGGAATACAGTCAAAGCTGTTAAATGCATAAACTTGATGCTCTAAAAATGTTTTCTTTTATTATGTTTGTGTGGGTTACACTACAGTAAGAAAGCACATGCCGGGTTACCTGTTGGAGTATTGTCAAGTGAAAATCTGCCAGCATATGAAAAAAGTATGTGAAGCAGTTGAGTACAATGCTGTTAGTTTTTTCTGGTCTTTACTTCAGTACAAGCTGTCTTTTGTGTGAGTTCAGTATTCATTCCACTAAATTATGGTGAACTGAGGGTGTATTTCTGTGTTTTGATTGAAGTCTTAAAAGTGCTAATTGAGCACCGTATGCTCCCCAACAGCCAAACCGTTCTTTCAAGCTGGTGGCTTAGTTTGGTTCATTCATTATTTCATTGCTTCACAAATTGAGGGGACAGCTCATATTTTATAAGTTGTAAGGCAGTACATGGCTTGATTATTATTTTTTTTTTAAACAAATGAGGATTTCTAAGGGAGATTTTAAACAAAAATCCTGGTCTGTGTTGTGGATGACAGTCCACTTTATGCTTCAATATCCAGAAAAGGATAATTAAGGCTTCAGTCATCATTTTAAATGATCACCATACACATGTGCCAGCCAAATCCCAGGAAAGGATTTGAAATTACCCCAGGGTAATCTGAAAAGACAGCCCTCTTCCACCTGGTTCAGCCACTCCCTGTTTCTCCTTGCCCCATCCAGGTGAACCTTCCCTTCTTTCACCCTTTGCCATCAATTGCAGAGGGCAGCCCTTATATGGGTATCAACCCCTTTTCTTCCTGCTAGCCAGTCCAAGGACCCCAGTATACAGCTTTGGTATGCATATTTTGTATGTGTGGTGGTGCGGGGGGGAAATGGGGGGATTCCCTCTTAAGACAAGATGCCAAAACAGTCTGGAGTTAAAACAGCAGCACGCTTTCCACTAGGGAATTGCTGGTTAAAATAAATCTGTCTTTTTAAAGTCTCTGAGTTGTTCACTAGATTTTTCTTTTCCCTCCGACCAGCATGGCTTAATGCCACTTTTTTGTTAATATTACCGAGGTGTTTTACTGCAGCTTTGGTGGTGATTACAAGACTACTGCATTTTGGCTAACAAATGCAATGAAAATCCCCCTGTGTTTTACATTTCACTGCATAACATGTTTATATAACACGTTAAACACTTCTGTCTTAGGAATGGCTTTCCATTCAGGCAAAATGTATTTTCCACCTTGCTATTTTAGTGTAACAGAGGAAATTATATTAAAATCTCCAGCTTCTAAATGTACAGTTTTCAGTATAAGAAACATATTTTCTTATCCTTATAGTTATTTCTTCCTTTTTTTCCCTTCATGGTTTCATTTCTCAGAGTGTCTTTCAGTTTTATGAAGTAAGAGGTTGTTTATCTATGAGGCAGTATTCATAATGTTACAGAGAATTTGAAAATGTAGTAAGAAAAAATTGAGGTTTGTACCAGAGTATATGGTTGTGTGAGTGCTAATTTGGCTTTTTGTATTCTTGTCCTGTCTGTCTGTGTTATTTAATGTTCTAACATCTCTCTGGTTGGTTTAATCCATATGTCATTCAGATGGGGACCTGTGCTTTGGCATTGGCCTGACAATCAGTCGGCCATGGAGTAGAATGATAAAATTATGAAAAGTGTGTCTCTGTTCATTGGACCAGTGGAATTTACAAGCATTTTTCCTAGATGTGCCTAAACACTATATTGCTACGCCTTGGCTCACATGCAAGGCTTTTCTGGGATATAAGCCTTGTCAAGAGTCTGAAGACTCACTTTCTTCAGTGTGTCTCTTTCTTGTTCACCTCCCCACACACCCTCCCTTTTTTTAATTTATAGATGTTTTCTTCCTGAAGATGAAATGTTGACTTCAACTGCCTGAGTGCTTTGATGCTTACAAAAATAACAATGTATTGTTTATAAAAACCAAAAACTAAGAACACGGGAGAGTATTTTTGTGATGCGCAGCATTTTGTTACTTCTGTGTTCAGTCACTATTATAACCGTGAATGTGATGAGAAATGTTGTTTACATGCAAATTCTGGTTAATACAGATTTTTTTATGTAGCAGTTTTACATGAAGTTAGCTTTATGGCAAGGCCATGTTTGTTTCATATCTTATATTTTTTGTTACATGTCATACCCTGCATTTGTACAATTAAAAGCATAGTACATGTTTATATTTGACATAAAACAGAGGAGTAGAGCTATTTGTAGAAAAGAAAAAGCTTTCTAATATGCATGTAGCTAATCTGCGAACAAAATATTTCTCAAACCCAACCAAATTAAAAAAACAAAGGTCTTGATCCCAAAGATTTATTAGCAATTTGACTCTAGTGAAGTCTTGTACAACTTTGATCCATTACTTTTATAAAATTTTACTAAAAGTTTGCAGTACTCTGCTTTGAAGTGTTACTCTAAACTAAACTAGTGTTTTGAAAATATCTTAACCTGGTATACTTTGTTAGAAATAGCTTTGATTTTTTTTCTTTAAATCTTGTTCGTTTGCTCTGTTGCTAATATGCACACTTCAGTAACTCACAATAGAACTCCCAGTCTTCTGTGAAAATTAGCAAGGTTTTACTGTACCTTTGTTATATAATAGAATTTGCTACGGTTTCCACATGTGAAGGATAAAGCTGTTGCTTCAACATTGAAATAGTTTTGATAGCCTTCTGCTGTATATATGTTAGTATAGCAGAGCAAACCTGTTGAAGAATTAATAACTTGCTTGATTTTCTAAATGGTGAGTTTGACAGAACTTCTGTACAGTTAAGCTCTTTCTCCTCCAATTTTTTCTTCTTTTACTCTGAGTATACTTGCACAAGAAAATAAGGCAAAAGTAAGAAGGGCTTGTTAGTACAGTTGAAACTTCAATACCCTGTAATAACAATTTTATAGTCCTACTTTTACTTCATTTTTCTTGGAATCAGAGTTCTGCTTGCACGTTTTTTATGGTAAATTAAGTCTGTATCTTAATGTCCTCTGACCTGAAACTTCTCAAAGAAAGAAAAGGGGGTCTCATTTGTATTTGTCTCCTCAGAATGGCTAGCAGAAAAAAGCGGTGTCCTGGTTCTATTGTTCATTTATTCTTATATAAATGCCTTTTAATTTTGTTAATTAAAAAAGTTGCATTTTTTCTGGTGCTGTAGCTTGTGTAGTGCCAGTCCTGATTTACAGCCATCACAGAAGAGTATCTGGAGATCCTTTAGTTTAACTTTCTCTCTCAGCTTAAGCTCAATTTACTGCCATCCTATTTGAGCTCTGTGGTATTGATATCTGATAGTTCATCAGTATGAATGATGAGCACACTCTTAATTTCGAAACTTAGATGATTATTTATTTGTTGATCTTCATCTAAAATGTGTGATATTTCATGGAACATAGAGAAATGCATGGTCCTTGCCTCAGAGTAATTACAACCTAAGGCCGTAGTCCTGCAAATGCTTGCACATGTGCTTAGCTATACTCAATTAATTAGTCCCATTGGAATCAGTGGGACTACTCACATGCGTAAAGTTAAGAATGCATCATAGTGTTTGCAGGACTGGAGCCTAAATAACATGACGTAAGAAGTAGATATTAAAAAACCAAAGGGTTAGGTAGGGTGAAAGGAGGACAAAGGTTCCCACAAGCTAATGTAGTCATTTAGAGACTAGTATATACATCTTCATGGGTGTTAAGTTGTTATTTGTAGTTGCTTTATTTATAGTCTAAAACTTACTTTAAATAAAAAATATAAAAACTAGAGACTAGTGTGTACTTCTGAATCACATATTTTCATGCGTCCGGTCATAACATGCTTCATAGGGTTCTGAAGTGCACTAAATGTGTATCTTTGTCTTTCTAGTTTACCTAATACATTTGCTTCCTCACCGTTTCTTGTTATGCCTTTGTTTTATTGCACTTAATAGAATTTTCACTAGCTAGAAGGAACAGAAACTGAAGAGCAGGGGTGGCCAGCTTGTGGCTCCAGAGCCGCATGCGGCTCTTCAGAAGTTAGTATGCAGCTCCTTGTATAGGCACTGACACCGGGGCTGGAGCTACAGACACCAACTTTCCAATGTGCCGGAGGTGCTCACTGCTCAACCCCTGGCTCTGCCACAGGCCCTGCCCCCACTCCACCCCTTCCTGCCCCCTCCCCGAGCCTGCTATGCCCTTGCTCCTCCCCCTCCGAGCCTCTTGGATGCCATGAAACAGCGAATCAGGAGGTGCAGGGAGGGAGGGGGAGGTGCTGATCAGTGATGCTGCTGGTGGGCAGGAGGTGCTGAGAGTGGGGGGACAGGGTGGGGAACTGATGGGGGGGCTACTGACATATTACTGTGGCTCTTTGGCAATGTACATTGGTAAATTCTGGCTCCTTCTCAGTCTTAGGTTGGCCACCCTGTGAAGAGGATCTTTAGGGAAGCACAATCAAACAGATTCAATGTTTTTTTAAGGCATAAATATCTACCTCCCAATTGAGAGAGTTAAAGATTTACAATGTATCATAGAAATACATTTTTTTAATAAAGTGAAAATCTTGTGAGTTCACAAAGCTTTTCTACCTGAAAGCTGGCTAAGGAGCCTCTCCATAGTGGTAATGTAACAGGGTGTTTTCTTTTTAACTTTAAGATGAAACAAAATTATTTTCAGATCAATCTAAAGCAACATAGTAGAGCATTTAACATGGTTGCTCATGTTGTTTTTCCTCTATTTGATAACGGAGAGTGGTTATATTGGGGGTTAATTATTTTATTTATAGTGCTCCTTTACCTCTGGAGTGGCTTGTAGATGTGCTAAGTCAACCCCAGTTGCGTTACTTCAGGTGACCGTTCCCCTGACGTTGGTGAAACTGTTCACAGGCGTGCAATGAGCAGGATTTGGCCCACTCTTATGCAGGTTTCTAAAATACCTGTCACCTTTTTAATTTTGCCAGTGCAGATATTATACAGGATTGTGCCCAACCTACCCCAGCTCAAGAATAAAGGCAAATAAAATAATAATCTGAATACTTTCGCCCCTTGCTTTAAAGAAAGGACACTGAGAAAGCCAACTGATAGTTATATAAAGATTTAATTTATCAGCTTTTTCTTGTTTGATGTAATAATTTGCATGTTGAGTGCACCAAAAATAACTAACTTATTCATAGATTCTAAAGCCAGAGGGGACCATTGTGATCATCTGGTCTGACCTTCTACGAAGTACAGGCCATAGAACTCCCCCAAAATAATTCCTAGAGGAGATCTTTTAAGAAAAAAATTGTCTGTGATGGAAAGTCCACTACAGCCCTTGGTGGATTGTTCCAATGGTTAATTACTCTCACTGTTACAAATTTGCACCTTATTTCCACTCCGAATTTATCTAGCTTCAACTTCCAGCCATTGGATTGTGTTACACCTTTCTCTGCTAGAATGAAGAGCCCCTTACTAAATAGTTGTTCCCCATATAGGTACTTAGACTGTAATCAAGTCACTGTCTTCTGTTTGTTAAACTAAATAGATTGAACTCTTTGAGTCTATCACTATAAAGCATGTTTCTAATCCTTTAATCATTCTAGTGGCTCTCATGATGTCTTCCTCAAAAATTCCCTCAGCACTAAGTATATTTGCTAAATGTTCCCAAATTGCCACATTAAGAGGAGCACATATTTATAAATATAAAGTGGCTTCTCCTCTTAAACTGACAATTTGAGGGCATTCAGCACTTATTGGGACTGTTGATGGAATTGAATTATAAGAGTTGTAGGTCACCTTTAACAATTAATTATTTTACCTTTTTGTGTTCCTGCTACCTTTATATATTTCTTTTGTGATATTTTATCATGAAGTATTCCCACCTTCAGTGCAAAAATATATTTACTACTGCTTCCTCTCTAGCAGTTATGTGATGATGTTGGTTTCTGCCATTGATTTATTTTCTATTTTGAATGAAGCAAAAGGGATACAGTTTTGCATGCCTATCACTAGAGGAGGTTATGTGGGGGTTAAAGAAGGGAACAGCTGGGTGTTGGTTGAAGTGTTTTGCAAAATGAATCTTACACTGGAATGATTTTCCTCCTATATAATAACATAGCAAATTTCTGTGGACAATACAATTTCTTCATGCCCCTGCTAAATTTAAAAATCTCTGTTTTCATTTCTCTTTTCCGAGTCTTTTCCTTTGTAGTATTTCGGTGGGGCTGTTAAGCTTTTTATTATTGTTGTTGGAATGGTAAATCTTAGCTTGAACCATAAAAGTTTCTCCACTTGGTGCCATGGCCCTGGGCAGTAAAAATGTATAATATACAAAGTACATGCTATTAATATTTAATTTAATCCTTTTTCCATAAAATTAGACATTGAAAGATTCCTGATAATTGTGAACTTGCAGGAAGCGTTGAATAGAGCTGAAAGCTGAAGAAATTCACAACCCGAAGCATCATGGATTACCTGAAGAAAAACATGTTCAAAATGGCTATATTTTCTGATTTTCTGATATTTTTTAGTCTTTAATAGAGTTGCACCAGGGATCAGTTTGGTCCTATGAGTGTAATGTACAGTGCAGTTAATCATGTTTCAACGAAATGATAATATCCACATAAAAGACCATATCAGCTTTGTGAGAGTGGAAGTGGTTATCAATAAATATCCAAATCAAAGGGAACTTTCTCTACAGATCTATTTTTTCAGCGTGAACTTGGGCTGTTTTTTGAGCTTCAGTCCCCTTAACATCACATAGTAATGATTCCAGTTTGTGCTGCTGTTCATGTTTTCTCCTTTTTCTTTCTCCTAACTCCCATAGCATAGTTTTTTTCAATCCAGCATTCACGGCACATGTTCCAGTCATGAGGTTACAAAGCTGACATTGCAGTCTCAGCAGAGGTTATCTCTTTAAAATTCCCTAAAATTCCCCTTTGGCAAATCCAGTTTGGCAGCTGGGTTTCTGTAGGAAAATGAGGGAGCCACCCCCTCCCCGTATGTCCTTTATAAAAATAGAAATCTATTAAACCTCTGGCCAGAAGGGCAGATGGGCAAGTGGCTCCCTCGAAAACAGACGTCAGTTTTTTCTGAGCTTTTCTCTCCCTATTCTGTAGCACAAAGTAACATTATTTATTGGACCAATTAAGTAGTGAACACTGCTGCTTTAAAATATGTACTAGAGCTTGCCTCTTACTCCTAAAGACTTAACATGAACCTTTTGATCTGAAGTGTGAATAAATCAATAAGAAATATTGACTTGCTGTTTCGAATATTTTAAATATATTGGGGTTTTTTTTTTTAGAGGATTGTAAAATCAAAAGTTTACCCTTTTCCCCTTGTCTGGAAGTATTTTGGGTAAACGAAGGAACAGAGCTGAATTAAATGCAAAAACCAGGCTCAGTCCCAAGTAATGCCATAGCCAATGAAAACAGAATTGGTATTCAGTGAGAGAATTAGTAAGCCGTTCTAGAGACGGGTGTGTGTATACAGAGTTCACCACTTATCGATACTGTTCAGAACGAAATAAAAACTGGTATATGTGACTTGGATTTCCTTCAGTAATCCTGCTCACACCCAAACACAATTCACCTCAAAATACATTGTTATTTGTTACTACTCTTTGCTGAGAAGGAAGGGAAGCAATTGTTGTTGTTCCTTTTTAATTCTTGGGAGGCACTGAGTGATGGGCACCATAAAATAACCTAGATACTCAGACTGCTTTTTGAAACAGAGCCTGTGATGTAGTATGGAAATCGTACAGTATATCACGTGTTTTCTTATTTTATGTTTTCTATAGAGAAAAGTTAGTTCAGTGGGCCAGAATGACCTTACGAGTCATAGCTTTGAAAAATTCATCATTTGTGGCTTTGATTGACTTATTTTTCTCACAAAATATTAAAGTTTTCAAAACTATGCATTTTTGTCACCTATGTACCTAATTGATCACCATCTTGTTTACTTAAGAAAGCTGGGCAGGAGTTGGGGGAGCTGGAGCTGTAGGGGGTGGAAGCCCCCAGCCCCGACTGGAGCTGCTGGGGTGGGGGCAGCACCCTGGAACCCCGGCAGGTGCTGTGGGCAGCAGTAGCAGCCCCCAGCCTAGGTGCCCCAAGCCTCAGCAGGAGCCACGGGGGGCAGAAGCCCAGGAACCCAGCTCTGGGGCTGCTGTACCGTGGAGGTGGATCTAATCTCTCTCTGATAACAGCTATGCAGGGAAAGCACAAGTCCTGTCCCTCCCCAGCCTGGCTGATTTCAGGGAGATCAGGTTCATGGGGAAGGGCTTATTTCACGGTCCAGGTCATGTTTTTCACAGCAGTGAAATTGGTAGGACCCTATACATATATGCATATCTGTAAGTAACATTTCAAAATAAAATGATCTGTTTCTTTGCTTTTAACTCTAAGATTTCCCCTTTATGCAGCTGTCTTGTCAAAAGGCACTGTGTAGACTTTATGGATGTGAGGTATTGAATGCCCCTGATGGATCCTTGTAAAGTGTTTTAAAGTGCATAATTGGAGCACTTGAGCTTAAAACAACAATTATATACTTCTCTGTGTTAAATTTTGTGTACAGTTAAACTTGAGTTCAGCACTGGCCATAAATGAGAGGGGGAAGCCTTTTATTATGAGTGCAAGAGTGTGTTTAGTGAATGCTTTAGCAAAAATGGTATTCATGGAATGACCTGAAATGAAAGGGAAAAACATTTCTGGTCAAGAAGTGTGGAGGAGAAAGGAATGCACATGAGTGCACAAGGGATTAGTAAATGTGCATTGCACCAAGAGAATAGTAGATACTCTTAACATATGTAGTATTAGAGTGTAATATAACTGACTTGCACTTAGTGTAAGTACTTGTGGGGAAGAATCCTGTTAATTTGGTCTTAGGTAAATGGACTTGGTGATTGAAAAAGCCTAACATTTAAAAACAATTTGGGAATGGTGAGTGTCTAATGAGTAATGGTTTGACTATAATGTGTCTTGTGTGTGTTCCTCTGTTCTCTTTCTTATGATCCCTTATGTCTTGGCAGTCGGATTATCTTTATTTACAGATACTTAAATTCATTAGTTGGTATACAAGATTTATTCGGGAGAACTAGTACTAGGAATAATATATTCCTAGAATAAGATGATTGTAATAAAACACCAAAAGTGATTGTAATTATACAAGGACTGATTACCTACTGTAGGTCGTCTATTAAATCTGACTTAACAAGGTGTTTGTTTGGAATATGTAAATGTCAATAAGTTTTTTAATTAAAGAATAGAGTTTGGATAAATCAAAGGGCAAAATTTTGTAACTACAAGGAAGGTGGGTTCTTGGGTTACTTTGTTGTAAAAAAACCCACTACAGTGGCAGCCCATGCCATGGTGGTATCATGGTGCAAGATTGTAGTGTTTCAGATCTGTTCTAAGTACTCTTATTTAAAAGGCTATAGTCCTTCCACCTGCACCCAAGACAGATTAGGGGGCAGCATCAGTATACGAAACATGTACGTTTTTCTCTTTTTATTATTGCTGATGTTGTGTGAAGGACAGGGGGTGTGTGTGTGTCCATGGTTGTTTTCATTTTTTTAAAGTAAATCAAAACTTAAAGTACCCCAAAGTGTTTGGCCATCTTATTGGGAACTGCACTTTAGCAGAAGGCTTTTTATTATCTTCCAGCATAACATTATACCAGGCTGGTAGTGTTGATATAATCAAATTTCCTTATCCACTTGGTTCAGTCAAGCTTTCTGTTTGCCTCAGAATTCCTTGCTGTGAGGTATTTTTAGTCTGTCTTAGTATGAAAAATGTTTTTGATCTTGCTGTGATTTCAGAAGTGAGCAGAATTTGGACTCTAGAAATTACCAGTTTTGTTACAGAGATTACTAAACATTGATATGGTACTCAAGAAAGTAATACCTCTCTCTTTTGCGTATTGACCGCCTGTACTGTTGGCACTAGTTGGTGGTTGAAATCCATAATGAAAGCACAGTGATTTTATAGCTTTTTCCTTTGTTGGACATGCGGCAGGCTCTCGGTGATTAAATGTGTGATATCTCTTAGAAAAGCAGAGGACTAGAACCCGAGACGACCTACCTTGCACTCAGCAAGTCTCATTGTGCTGACTCAGACTAAAGCACTGATGTCAGAATTATGGGTGTTTGCTAGAATGTGTTACTATATTTGAGCTTGCTGGGGCAAAACCAATAGAATTGTTTGATAAACACCAAACATCATTTGTTCCCATTACTGTTAGCTGTGTACCTATATATTGAGCATGAGTTTGAATTGAGTGTTCGGACTGCGGGAATCCTACACTTCTTTTTCCTCTGTATTCACCATATTTCCCAGGGGAGTATGTGGCCTACAGAGGTGTGGAGGAGGTGAATCCACAGTCCTCATGCACCAGAGAACTTGAAGCCACCCACAGCATTGCAGAGCTGTTCTTTCAAGTGCACAGTCAAGCACAGTCCTTCTTTCTCACTGTATGAAGAGGGAAAAAGTAAGTGTTGCATTTAGATTTTTTATGGTAGTATTTTTATTTAAGCAATAATGATCAAGGTACAGCTCATTTCCTGGATATTAATGACCATCTGGGAAGAGATGATGGCCAAAGGCTGTGCCTTCAGCCATTAATCACAGCCAGTGTATAATGCCTAGGAAATGCCCTGTGTTGAAGCCCTTACTGCTGTCACCAGACGAAAATGAAAATAAACAGACTTTTTTTTTATTTTTTTAAAATAATGGCTGGTGAAATTTTACTGGATATGGACATAATGTTTCTAAAGAATAAAAGCCCTGTACTTAAAAAAGGCAGTTTACTTGACTATCTTTCATCTTTCCATTCAGTTGTTAACAAAAATTGGAAAAAAAAAAAATCAAGACAGAAGTATGTAGGAGAACTGATACTTTAGTAGAGTCATCATGTAAATCTGTGTTAATATACAAAAAAGCGGCTGCCCATAGTAGCTCTTCTGAAGGTTTTATATGGGTCTTTGACAATATTGCTTTACTATGAGATATTGTATCAGTCAGATGGGTATGGGCATAAAAAAATTATGGAAATACCCTGCTGTGTTTGGTCCGATTTTCAGTAGTTGGTAACTTACAGAAAAGACCAAAATTTCTTTCTTTGTAGTTTTAGTATGAACTGCAGTGCAATATACAAAGCAACTGTATTATGATTTTATGTGAAAAGGTTTTTCTCCCTGTTGTTTTTAGACTCATCTGTTTCTCCCTCCCTTTAAACAAATTTTATAAATATGCAGAGGTTTTTCTCTGTTTAAAAATAATAGTTCTTCTTCAAGTATATGTTCCTCTGGGTTCTCCACCATAGGATGCATGCGTGCACATGTGCTCTTGACTGGAGAATGCAAAGCAGTGTCCCTGGGCCCACACCGGCGCAGAGCAGCACTTTATGCTTCCAAAAGAAGGCATATACGGAGGTGTGAACCCACTGCCACTGAGTTCCTTCTCAACCGCCTGCAGCTGAAGATGGAGCAATAGTGTGTCTGCTGTTTTCAGCTTCTCACCTTTTTTACACAGTCACTTTATTCTAATTTTTTTCTTTAGTTTGTTATTTTATCTCTCTTTTTCTTTTAGTTCCAGTATTGTTTGGAGCGGGGGGAGGAGCTATACCACCCCTTTTGATTTTAGGACCCAAGTTTTGGTCCTTTAGTACTCTTCCCTGCTTGGCCTTTCCCCTGGTAAAGGACATTCAAGCGGCCTTCGCAGCCTTGGAGACACTCACATCCTGTAAAAGTGTAAGGTCTGCATGGGGTTAAAAGCAGGACTAGAAAAGACGGAGAGGCTAGATGGAAGCTCCTTCTAATGGAACACTCATAAGCCGCAACAGGCTCCACTTCTCCCTGTGTATGTCGGCATCAACATCCCAGGCCACTCCAGTGGCTGTTGGAGCTCCAGCAGCACCTCCAGAGGTGAGGACTTCAAAGTCCCACCCCAATCAGCACAAAATGTTGCCTTTTCTCTCCAAGGAATATGGCTGTAATTCATTGGGAGATGGCTTGATAACACCATGGCCCTGTACCTTGCTGTGGGCTTATCTACCTCCACCTCCTTTTTCTCAAGACATCACTTAGACTGCAGTAGGAAAGAGCTAAGGTTATTTTCATAGCCATCCTGGCTACGGTGCTCAAATCTCTTTCATCTCTCTGTGGCAATACTTCTCCGCCTTCCTCCCAAGAAGGATCTCCTGTCACAAACTCTGGGACTCTGATTCATCCCAACTACTCCTCCTTGAACCTGAGAGCATGGTTCCTAGATGGATCACAAGCATGTAGCTAACCAGTTCAGATAAGGTCCAGTCAGTTCTCCTATCTAGCAGGAAATATAATAGTCATAAATCTTACCTTCCACAGTGGAAATGCTTCCATTTCTGGTGTTCTTTTCACTCTTCTCAAGCATCAGAACTTCCACTCTCCAAAATCTTAGATTGCTTCATTGAAAGACCTTGAGTCTTTAAATCCATGAGCTCAGAGTACATTTGACAGCTGTCACAGCCTTCCACTGGGCCATCGAGGGCCTCTCAGTTTTTGCCTACCGTACTACCTCCAGATTCTTTAAAGGCTTACCCAACTTGTTTAATCCTGTATGGAACCCAGCCCCCTACACCTTCCCTCCCAGTGGGAACTTAATTTGGTTCTGAATGCCCTGAGGAAACCCCTCTTTTGAATCAGTAGTCATCCCTCCCTTCATTCATTATATCCATCATTTTGGCTAAATGGATGGGAGAGCTCGTTGCCCTCATGGCAGACCCACCGTTTACTACTTTGTATAAAGACACTGTTCCACTGTGACCCCATCCTTACTTCCTCCCTAGGTCTCTTCAGAATACCATATTAATCAAGAAATCCATCTACTGGTGTTCTACCGAAAGTCTCATACCTCCAAAGAGGAAACCAGCCTGCATATGCTAGATGTCAGAAGGGATATTGCCTACTACCTTGACAGGATTAAGACCGTCAGAGTGTCTCCTGGATTATTTGCATCATTGGCAGAAAGGATGAAGGGACAAATCCACTCAAAGACTGTCAAAGTGGGTTTCAGGTTGCATTTTAACCTGTTTTGAATCTCCGGGATGCAGCCCCCTCGCAGTGACAGCTCACTCCACATCTGTAGCTCTACTGAAAGATGTTCCAGTAGCAGATATCTGTAGGACTGCAACTTACTCTTCCATTCACGCTTTGGCCTGCCATTATGCCATCATGCCTGCTCCCAGTGGTGCAGTCCTCTGAAACATCTTCGACTTGCCTCAGCACTCACCTCCTTATTGAGTTTACTGCTTGGGAATCTCCTTCAGTGGAGCACCCATAGGGACATATATTGGATGAAGAAGGAGAGGTTACTTACCTTACATTAACTTGAGTTCTTCAAGATGTTTCATCCCTATGGGTACTCCATCTCCTGCCCTCCTTCCCATTGGCTGTGGATGCTCTGTTTTGCAGCTGAGAAGGAATTGAGTGGTGGTGGGTCCACGCATCCTGATATGATATTGTTTGGGAGCATTAGATGCTTCACTGCGCAGGTGCTGTCCTGCAGACACTGCTTTGCATTCTCCAGTTAAGACCCCACGGGCATGTGCGCATCTTGTGTGGAGCAGCCATAAGGTCAAAATGTCTAGAAGAACGCAAGTTACTGTAAGACAAGTAACCTCTTATTCTTATTAATGACATTGATTTATTTAGCATCTATATCAGAGGTAGTTTTCATCAATTCATGATCCTGGAATCAAAAGTATTCTTTTTGGAAGGAGAGAGATTACCTTTCTGTAGACATGATTGAATATTTTATGGTAATAGTCTTTATTTATTTGGCTCTCATCATGAAGAATAGCAAACATATTCAAAATTTCAGTAGATCAAAAATATATCGATACATAAAACGAAAGTATTATTCCATAGTATAGGTTCATGCAAAAAACTATGTTAATGCGATATGAAGTTTGCACAGCTAAGAAATCAGAAAACATAAATTCTGTGGTTCCAGCACCCACATTAACTCAGTCCCATTTCACATCCTCTATATTTTGTGGAATACATTTTACAACGTAAATCCAGAATTGAAGATACTACATATGTGCAACATGGCTCAGTTAATGTGGCAGTTTGAACCTTGATGTTTGTATTTCCTGACTGGGGATTTTTAAATTTCAACCTTAATGGGGTTTTTTGCACCTAATTTTTCTAGTTACTGCCTTTTAAAAGAGGAAAATTGTCTGTACTAAGAATGAGTTAGCTCAGAATGTTTTGATTTAGACAAGAGTGGGGGGCATTCTATTATTCCATGGAGGGAGTACTTGATGATATGTATATGTCTGGTGCAGCATACCTTCCTTTGACACGCCTTTTTTGGAGACGTACTGTCAAGGCTCCATCCTTTCTTATCCACCTGTGTAAGTGGCTCTGCAGAGCCTACTGCCCTGCATACAATGGCACACGAGTATATATTATGGCATACCAGTATAAGGGACTGCCTTACACATCCTTATTCCCTTGTGCTGGCCCACAGGATGGGCCATAATCTGGCCTAGTGTTAAAATTTAAATGGTCCTAATAAGACTTTGAAGTTCAGACCTCAGTGAGGTAAAGGAGTGTTAAATTCCCACATTTGGTGCTACTGTTTATCTGGAGACAAAATCATATTTGGCCAGGCTAGAAATACAGGAGCACATAAATGAATCTTATGACTAATGTATCTTTATAGTGACAAAGGTAAAATTTGAAATGAAAGATTAGAACTTGCAGAATATTGCGGTGTACATTTAAAAAATGGAAAGAGACCTTATAATCATGGGGTCTGAGATTTGTTTCATATGCCATTGGTGTCAAGACAGAATTTTTATTTAGAATTATTTTTAGGATTTTAGTGTGTGCTCTTCAGTGGGAAGTATTTGCAGCCTTTATGAAGCCAGTACCTGTACCAGCAGGCATGAGTTGGATGCAGTGACGTCACAAACGAGGCTGAACTTCACTAAGCTGTGTTAGAATCTTAGTAGATTCCCACTGAGCATGTTCCTAAAAGTTTTTGTCTCCCAGTTGCTAATGATCTTTTAAATTTTTTTATTTATTTGTAAACCAAGTGAAGGCACTAGTCCTTTCTGAAAAAACTGTGCCTATATTTAGTCTCAGTTTTCAAATATTATTTACTCATGCTATAACTAGATAAAACCAACATCGTTAGAATTTATTTTTTTTTCATTTCTTTATTTTTGCAACGGGCAAAGTATATTTTTATGCATACTCAGAAGTGGCAAGAGGGCTGTTGCTCAAACTTTAAGGGAAAAATTTTCCTTTTGGCAGACAACATTGGGAATTTCTGTGTGAAAGAATTAGTATTTCAGAAAGCTACCAGCATATGAAATCAGAAGTTTATAATGGAAACTATTTGAATTATAACTGTCACTATTAGTGATCACTGTAAAATAAAAATAATTAAAATTTGCTATACCATTTTATTAACTGAGGAAATGTTCTTTCTTAGCTTGCAATGTAAAATACAATTGCACGTAAACACAATTTTTCTGGGAATCTCCTTCAGTATATTACATTAAATGATATAAATGTATAATTCTGGCACCCTAGCACTTAGGAAAATACAATATTTTTGGTGGGTTGCTTTCACTGTTCCAGTCAGCCGCTCAGTCAGTCAGTGGCACCCCTTTCTTGCTGACTACAGCCCTGCCTTCGGCATTCAAATTTTCTGTTGCTTCAGAGATATCTGATAGCAGCCAATACATGTATTAACCAAAAAGTCTTACCAGACAAGGCAGAAAATGTCCGAGTTGGGGAGTACCAAACCATCTCACCATTTTGAAACCAATCTGTAAAGATCTGGACTCTTCTGAAGATAAGACTACCAATCAGTGAGATTCTCCTAGGCGTTCCTCTCCATGGGGCATCAAAATATTGTCTCTGTGTAAGATCCAAGAGAAGAACAATGCCCAGTCTTGCTAGGAAACTTCCCACACCCTCAGCATGGACACAGGTGTCTAGGCAGGATGAGATGTTCAGGTAGAACCCACAGTCTCTGTGCACAGGTCTTTTTGATGGGGCACTGACAAGACCCTTCTACCCTAGAGAGGGGTGCCTTGAGAAATCCAGTAACAGCTCTTGGCCAATATAATTAGAATAGAAATGATAATATGCTAATTCTGTTACATTGTATTTTATAAATAATGGCCATACAGCTGTCTAATGGCCCTTTACCTAATACTTTGATTTCAGCTATGGATTATGCATGCAAAAAAATCACTTGAAACTTACATTATTATCAAGGTATTGCATGGACAACGAATGTCTGTCACAAGCCCCCTTGTTCAAGCAAGGATGAAAGATTATGGCTGAGTTATTGGTTAAATTGGATTTTTCCCACCCCTTCATTCTAGCTGTCAATTTGGTTTCTCTTTTATTCTCATCCTTTCTTTCTTAGCAGCCAAAGCAGTTTAATCTCTGATGGTCAATCACACTCCTCCAAAAATAATGCTATTTGCACTGTGCAAGTCAGATAAAAGGCGTCATAGTATAATTATTACAATGTCTGTGCTCCACTGGAAACAGATTAAAGGACTGATCTGTTCTTCCTGTATTTTCCCAAGAATTCATGTGCTAACCTAGGAGCAGAAAAGCATTCTGAATTTTGATCTCCTGAGTTGTGAAGGCTACAAAGAATGTGGGTCTAAGAGTGAAAGGTAGGGGCTTCACTAGAAAGAAAGCTGATGTTCAGGTCATTCACTACAAGCAAAGTAAGTAATTGGATTCATCTTAGTTTTGTTCTGGGGAGATTTTAATTAAGTTTTTTTATATGCTGTTTAATAAGCATTTGTCCATGAGCAATACCTTGTGATCCCCGTCTGTTAGACGGGGGGATTAATTTCCATGTTGTTGTTGTCATTTATTATTGATTTGAATAGCTACACGAAATTCTGGTAGGTGTTTTATAGAACAGAACTGATGGTGGTCCCTGATCCAAAGGTTGCGCAGTCTAAATGTGGACTTAACATAATATGCGAGAAGAGTGAGAAGTGAAGGATGAGTATGACATAAATAAGATCCTGGGGTTGCTTAGGTTTGTTATGTGGATATGTCTACATGGCAATTAAAAACCCATAGCTGGACTGCGCCAGCTAACTCAGGCTCAGGATAAGGGGTGTTTAATTATGGAGTAGACTTTGGTGTCAGGCTGGGCTCTAGGACCTGTGAGGTGGTTAGGATCCTACAGCTGGAGCCTGAATATCTATACTGCAGTTAAGCAGCCTCTTAGCCTGAGCGCCGGAAGCCCAAGTGAGCTGATGTTTAATTGCAGCATAGATCTATCCCTTGATGGCTGTATTCTTGTTTTAATTGAGGTGATAAGTGTACATTCTGAGTAGCTGGAAAGGTATGTGAGAGTGTAGGTGGATTAAAAAAGGGGCGATTATGGAGGGACGATGAAGCAGAGTGGAGTGCAAACTATTGGAAGAGGCAAGGAACAGGAGCACAAGCACAAAAGGAATGGTTCCAAGGATACAGTGCTGTGAGGTTAGCAAAATGTAGTTGTGTGGCAGTACGGACAGAGCAACTTCTGGCAAAAGTTCTAGTTGTTTTCACTGCCTATCTAATATTGCTGCATGTGTGTAACAAGTACCGATCCCGATGCAAAACAGCTGTGTACTAATATGCTCAATAAGCAGATTCACCTATGCCCCGGAGAAACAATGTATGGACAGTGGTGGGAGTTTGTTAAAACTCTACCTGTTCACTCCAAGTGTCACAGCCTCAATGCTTGCAAGAATGTTTACACTTCAAAGCCTACCGCCACAGGCCATAGTGGTGGTAGCACTAAGATGATACCTCAAGCACCAATACTTTGAGGAGGGTTAAGTGACTTGATTTAGTTTATAACATAAAGTCTGTATAGGTGTGATCTGTTATGTGCGCTATTTTGTTTATTCTAGCACCTTTGACATGTTGCTGATGTATATTTATGTATTACATTGTTGCTTGAATCTTTTGTCAAAGAAGAGGGAGAGAAAAAAACGGAGAGCATTTAAGCATGTCCTTTTAGAGTAGAAGCAAACAACTAAAAAAAAAGGGGGCTGAATGTACCTGTTAAGCACTGAAAGTTTTTGCAATTGCATCACAAACGTTAGAACTCGTTAGTTAATTTCATCGTGCAAAATGGCATTTCTCTTGGGAAGCACACCTTAGAATTGGGGTTGGGTTTTTTTCTTCATAATTCTACTTCTTGATCAGCTGATCAGAACAGTTCCTGCAGTAGGTTAGCCTTGTGCCTACTCAGAATACATGTCTTCCATTAAAACTTTTGCTTTATTATTTATTTATTTATTCATTTAGAAACTAGATATTACGGAATTGTGATTGTCGCTAGGATATACATTCATAAATTGCAGTATCTGATTTCCTTGGACATTCTTGTTGAGAATAAAGTTTCTTGGGTACTGAAAGTGATACTTTGGAAATAGATCTGAGCACTTCTATTTACTACGTGGTAAAAAGATTGGTAATATTGAGCCAGGTTTGTGGGTGAGGACTCCACTTCTATTGAGGTTAGTGTGCGACTGTAACCTTGCTTGGTTTCGTATGTTTCCACCTCCTGACTCATATATCTGCTTTGCTTGGCTCTTCTAACAGATGCCGCCTCAGTATGGTCAGCAAGGTGTAAGTGGCTACTGCCAACAGGGCCAACAGCCATATTACAACCAGCAACCGCAACCTCAGCATCTGCCACCCCAGGCACAGTATCTGTCGCAGGCCCAGCAGAGGTACCAGACACAGCAGGTAAGCATAGTCACCCGCTGCTCACAACTACAACATTGCGCTAATTTAAAAAAATGCAACATGTAGAAGATGGAATATTCCAAATGGGTACTATTCCAAAAGCAAAAAAAAAAACCCAAAAAAACCAAAAACTAAAACCACCCCAAACCCCTCTCCTATTTACTGTAAACTTAAAACGAGGCCACAGTGCTCTTGGAAAGTGTTGGTATATACAGGTGTATCTATTTTAAGCTTTGCTTGCTATCTGTGTGAATTTAGAATAAAGCTAGTCCTACATTCCTCTTCAACTATCCCCCCCTTTTTAAAAAGAGGTAACATACTTCACTGATTTCATGTAAGTGTAGGTCATAGACTTCCACATGTCTTGTCTTGTTTTAAAATTTTTTGCAAGGCATTCTGGTGGTGTCTCCCAGCTGATGTGATTACAGTTGGTTTCAAAAAAAGAATAGGTAGAGCCACTTCTTCAGGGGAGCTGGTGGGGAAGAAAATACATTTAAAACAGCACTTCACTTTCCTCATTCCGCACATCCATTTAGCTGTGTTAAATAACCCGATTTCCATGCCAGTTACTGTTTTGTGTTTATACCCAGCCGTGGCACCCACATGAAACATTTATTTTCATTGAAGCTGCTACAAATATGGCAGCATTTATTGGCTCGATTTTTTTTTTTTAAAGACAGTCTTGTTTTAAAATATGATTGGGAGCAATAATGGCTGGCTTAATATGCTAGAACCTGAGGAATGCCTGTGTGAGGCATCCTGGAGTGAAGAGACCTTGGGTGCCCTTAGTTCTTGTAGCTGTACTTATAGACTTAAGTTCCAAATATAGTCCCAGCAATGTTAACCGCAGAGGGACTGCCTGCCTGGGAGAGGAAGGAAGACGAGAGGAAAATGAAACCAAAATATATCCAGTGTCCTCAGGGATCTAACTAAATTGATCTGCTAAAGACTAGGTGCCTCTGGAAGAACTGTACAGTATCATCACTCTCAGCAGTTTGCTGGTGGACGATCCCTCAGGCACAGTTAGTTAGCATACCAGGATAATACTGGGGCAGGGGAGAAATTTTTGCTCATGATAAAAATACACTGTGAAACAAACTAACAAAAGAAGCCATATGTAGCTTGAGTGCTGTTGTCCTCCATACTCTGATTTTAAAGTAAGATTAAAATATTTTTACTGCTTTATTAAAATTAGATTATTAAAACAAATGTCATTGGAAATAAATTCATTTTAAGTAAAACTGCATCATTTATTAAATACAATTTTTAGGCATACCAGCCGTGCAGTTGTAAGCAGCCCCACCCCTCCATCATTTCGGTGACTTTAAACATGTAACTGTGATTTCAAATATGAAATTGTAGTTCTGTCTTTAAATTTAATTTTCCTCTTTTTCTCCATTTTCATGGATATTAAACACATGATGTCTCAAACTCTGATGGGAAATTTTGATTCTGTTGATGTAAAAACTTTAACTAAATCAGTTAGCAGGCAGAGACATGGTAATACAGCACATGGTGATCTGTGGTTTGAAGTTAATAAGAGCACTGCCAATAAGGACCCACAGCTCTGCATGTCCACATATCTCCAATCAGCCGCCTGACAAACAGAATTAGTTTGTGGCTGCCCGGATGCTTGATCATATGTTGAACTGTTGTCACTTGAGCATGTAACTTGAACATTTTAATCTGTTTAAAAATCATACACTTGTTGAATGTTACACAAAGTGTATATATCTAATAACAAGTAATCTGGTTATCCCAATGGTGCATGGCCCATTGATGATCCCTGCCACTCTGCCCTGTGCAGTGAAATTTTGTGCAGTTGTTTTTGTATACCTCAAAAAAGTAAGGAGATTACACAGAAGAAGGTTGGGGGAAGGGGGTGAGTGGAGAGAGAGAAAAGGCACCCAAACTGGGATTGTGCTTCTGGCTGAATATTTGGCCACTACGGGGTTTCGAACTCCTGTGTAACTCAGCTGCTTGGGATGAGTTCTTCCAATGGGGTTTCTGTGTGTCACACTTAAGTGTATCATGTTTCCATGTGGTGTCTACGCCACACAGAGGTTAAGAACATATGACTTGAACCACTTAAAGGAGTGATGCCTTTAGATAAAGTGATTGAGGCCTGTGATTTTGGTACTGAAGTTCGAGAGTTCTGTCTCCACAGAAGATCTCTGGTGGGGTTATTACAGAGTGGTGGGTAACATTACATAGGAAGATACTAGCAAAAACTTGGAAGGTGTAGTTTAACTTTTCCTGATGAAACAGTTCAGTAACTCCTCATTCTTTTGAAAGTGTAATTTAAAAAAAAAATGTATTTCTTCTTTTAGTGCTGGGCCCTACATGTATTCTACGTGTGGATATGCATGTGTACCATGCCCCTGAAATCAGAGAGTTCTAGCAAGTAGTGTCTGTTGGGCTGCCCCTGCACAGTTGCTCTCCTGCTGCTCCAAACTGCCAGTATAAGAGGCAGTGCAGACCGATGCCTCTTCAGTTCCTTCTTACCACCTCATCGCCTGAGTTAGACTCCACTATGTCTGAAGCTACATCCATCTTTATTATTCAAAACCTATTGTAAACATATATTGTAAATAGTTTATTTTAGTATTCTTTGTAGGAAAGGAAATGCGGTAGATCTAATTTACCTTGATTTCAGTAAGGTATTTGACACAGTTCTGCATGGGGAATTGTTAGTTAAACTGGAAAAGATGGGGATGAATATGAAAATTGAAAGGTGGATTAGGAATTGGTTAAAGGGGAGAGTCCAACGGGTCGTACTGAAGGGTGAACTGTCAGGCTGGAAGGAGGTTAGTAGTGGAGTTCCTCAAGGATCGGTTTTGGGACCAATTTTATTTAACCTTTTTATTACTGACCTTGGCACAAAGAG
>NC_133771.1:123544229-123660148 GCF_003597395.2 Chelonoidis abingdonii
GGGTAGGGTTCTGTGGCCTCCTTTGTGCAGGAGGTCAGACTAGATGATCATGTTGGTCCCTTCTGACCTATGAGTCTATGAGTAGTGTTAGAGTTAATGTTTTAGTCTAGTTACTGTAGTTTGGTTCTCTCCACCTTGAGAAGTTTTTCCCTGCAGATAAAGACTATGCCTACAGTTCCAGCATTTAAGAACTGCATCTCCTGCTCCCCGGCCCCTGCTCCTACTTTGTGAGTATTGACTACCAACATTGCCTTCACTGCTTTGGAGAGGCTCACATCTCCGCTAAGTGCAGCATTTGTCGTGCCTTCCCTCTCTGAACATGTGAGGGATGAGAGCTCTCACTAAAGAAGCATCTCATGGAGAAGGACATGAGATCTCAGTCAGCCCTGACCCAGGGAGACACCCCTTCCCTCCCATACAGTGGCCTGAGTCCATGGGCAGTGTCCCTCCAAGCATGAGCTCTGGATCGGAGGCCAGAGATGCTAAGCCCAAAGAATTGTTACCAAGGACTTCTTATGAGAGTAAAGGGCTCTCTCAGAAACACAAGGATAAATCTGCTCCTAAATGAAAAGATCCTTCTCCGATTTCATCCAAGTTGAGTGAGTCCTCATCACAGGTCCTGAGGCTTTAGGTCCGTTCAGATCTGCTGGATGTGAGAGTATGGCATGAAGGAGTAAGGACCCATCAGTACTGACTTTGTTTCAACATAGGAGGACTGGACTAGATGACCTCTCGAGGTCCCCTCCCATCCTATGATTCCATAAGCTCAAGGATAGCCTCCCACCATCACAGTCCAAGAGTGCCAAGCTAGACTATGTTCTGGCAGTGGCCGACTCCCATAAGGAACCAGCGTCCACCATAACTAGGGATGTGCCAGATCTGGTGGTCCTGACCATTGGAACACGCTGCACTTCGGGATACCCCAAAACCTACACCTCCCCAGAGGATATCTTTACCCTACCTTATTTGCAATTTCCTCACTTTTTGTCTACAACCCTAATCAGAGACATCTGAGGAAGAAACCACCTTGAGGAGACCGGAGTACTCCTCTATTCCACCCAGCTGGAGCATTCATCTACCATTATCAGTGGCTTTGCTGGTTGAACTGGAACCCCTCTTCTTGTCTGCTGTGTCGGAGGTTCCAGATGGAACATCACCTTCACATAGGGAGGCTAGCCTGGACAGAGGCTCCTGAAGGTCTAGGATGTGACTAACCAGGCTCTCAGATGTGACTAACCAGGGGAACGATGGTACCCAGTGCCATGGGGTCCCCCTCTAGTGATCAACCCTTCATACTGGCATTGTTGGGATTCATAGATCCCTATGCTAGACACCCAGGATCTGTGCATGAATCCCACCTACCCTTGCCTAACTCCCTCTGTTGAACTAAAAGGGAGAAGAAATTGAGCTGGATCCACCAGGATGACAGTTGCAACAGATCTTTCCTCCTCCTTGCCAGATGAGGCAGTTGCCCCCATCTTTGCCATCCTTGCCTGATGGCTACAGACAATATCAAGAGCTCCTGCAGAGGCGGGCAACAGACCTCCAGATCCAACTCGAGGAGGTACAGGATATTCAACATAGGCTCCTGGACATTCTCCAGCCTTTTGCTCCTAGCCAGCTGGCCCTTCCGGTGACAAGGCCATTATGGAACCAGCGAGGGGAGTTTGGCATATTCCTGTTTGCTGCATTCCCACCCCAAAAAAAGCTGTTATCTTGTACCAGCACCCAACTTTTTGGTGATGCAAGCAGCCATTTAGAGAGAGAAGTTCCAGCATACCAAGGCAATACCCACTGGTAAGGGTACTAAACACCTTGATCTCCTAGGAAGGAAAGTATTTTCTTTCATCAGCCTTTAGTTTCGAATTTCTAACTACTAGGCCCTGTTAGCAAAGTATGATTTCACCAACTACTCCAAATCCTTGGACTATAAAGACAAGTTTCATCAGAGGACAGAGCCCAATTCCAAGCCCTCAGTGTTCAGGGCAGACTCGTAGCTAAAACATCTCTTCAGGCTGCAGTGGCTGACATTGGTTTGAGAGGGATAGCTTCAGCAGTTGTCATGAGGCATGAGTCTTGGCTCTACTTCTTGTGGTTCCTCTGGGAGGTACAAAATACCACGGAGGATCTACCCTTTGATGAGGCTAACTTATTCAGTGAAAAAAACTGAGGAGTCCTTTCACTCGCTCCAAGACTCCATAATAATTCTCCATTCCCTTGGCGTTTATACCTTATCTGCAAAGAGGAAACATCATAAACAAGTGTACAGGCCATGACCGCCCCCATAACCATTCTATGAGCAGCGCCTTTACGAACTATCGTGCAAATGCCAGAGGGTACGGAGACTCTGGTACACAGCTTCCTCCACATCTAGTGCCACTGATCAACCTCGCCAATTATCTAGGGGACGTTTGAGAACCATGTTCTGCTGCTGATTCCATCCTACCCTGCCCCCAAACTTTGGTGATTGCCTTGTCCTCTTCACTCATAACTGGAGGGCAATAACAATGGACAAGTGGATGTTAGAGATGATTCAGTTTGGCTACTTGATCGAGTTTGTATCACCTCTCCATCACAAACTCCCTACCTGGTGTGTGTTCAGGGACCACTGTCACAAGAAGGTCCCTCCATTAGGAGGTAGACTCTCTTCTTTAGCCCAGATCTAGAGAGCATGTGCCACCTTAACATCAAGGAAAAGGATTCTAGTTGCCATATTTTTAGATCCCAGGAAATGCGGAGGATGGAGACCAGTTCTCAGTCTACTCCAACAGAAAATCTATTTTTGAAAATCAAAATTCTGCGTGGTCTCATTGGCATCAAAAATCCCCTCTCTGGAGGGGAGGGCTCCTGGTTTGAGGCTCTTGGCACAAAAAATACTTACTTTCATGTGGCTATTCACCCATCCCACAGAAGGTTCCTCAGATTCCTGGTAGGACAAATACAATACCAGTTCAGAGTGCTTCTGTTCAGACTTGCTACAGCACCCAAGGTCTTCTCAGTGTTGTCAGCCCAGATGAGATGAAATAGCTATATCATCTTTCCATATCTGAATAGCTGACTCCTGATGGGGAGATCCAGCAAA
This sequence comes from Chelonoidis abingdonii, assembly GCF_003597395.2. Lineage (NCBI taxonomy): Eukaryota > Metazoa > Chordata > Testudines > Testudinidae > Chelonoidis > Chelonoidis abingdonii. Next base: position 123,547,312 of record NC_133771.1, read on the forward strand.
GAGGTTCAGTTGGCACCTCTGTTCTTACTCTGTCTGCTGTCTTCCTTGGGAAGCTATGTCATCAAATAAAAGTCCACGTTGACTCCTACAAAGACCATAGACTTTATAGGAGCAATCCTAGACTCAATGGCAGGAGGGGCTTACCTTCCTATCGAAAGATTCCAAACCATAAACAACTTGGTAAGACAAGTCATCCTTTAGACCTTGGACCACAGTCAAGGTGTGTCTTTCCATATGAGGCCATATGATCTCATATACTTATATAACACCATAGACCAGTGTTTCCCAAAATTGGGGCGCTGCTTGTTTAGGGAAACCCCCTGGTGGGCCAGGCCAGTTTGTTTACCTGCCGTGTCCGCAGTTTTGACCAATCGCGGCTCCCACTGGCCACGGTTCGCTGCTCCAGGCCAATGGGCGCTGCTGGAAGCGGCAGCCAGTATGTGCTTCCAGCAGTCCCCATTGACCTGGAGCAGTGAACCGCGGCCAGTGGGAGCTGCGATCGGCCGAACCTGTGGACACGGCTAGTAAACAAACCGGCCCGCCAGGGGCTTTCCCTGAACAAGCGGCGCCCCAATTTTGGGAAACACTGCCATGGACAATCGCACCATACAGGGCATTTGGACCTCTAGAGGCCAGGATGCATGTCAGCCTACTAGAACTGATTGCAGTCTGTCTAACCTTCTATGCATTCCTTCCACTCATTTGGTCTGGCCGTACCCAGATAATGTCAGACAACATGATGACTATTTTCTACATGGACAGGGTGGAACAAAATTCTTTCCTTTTTGTGTAAAAGTGGTTCTCAGCAACTTACCTATTGAGTGTGCAGACTCTGTTGGATAATCTCAGCAGGCACTTCTGCACAGACCACAAATGGGAGATGCACAATTCCATCCTGAATAAGATCTTCACCCAGGGCAGGATGCTTTCCTGGGACCTGTTCCCCACCCAGACAAACAAGATATTGTCCCTGTACTGCTCCTGTGCAGCTGTGGATCAGCAATGCCCTACTCTTATTTTGGACAGACCTTATCAGGTTTGCCTCTTCTTCCATCCCACTGATACTACAAGTTCTATGAAAGATTTGCTACAGCAAAGATCAGGTCTTTATCATCATATCCAGCTGGCCTAGACCGTTTTGGTTTTCGGACCTTCTGCATTTGTCAACTGAGCTTCTCATCAGCCTCTGACCCTTTCCACCTCTGTTCACTCAAGAGAATGGCAAGACCAGACATCTCAACCCAGGCCCCCTTCATCTCGTGGCCTGGTATTTGGATGGATATCAGACCAAAACCATTCATGTTCAGAAGCTGTTCTGTTTCCATGAGAAAATGCACCTTGCAACAATCAGCACCTTCCATCCTCCAGTTGAAGACTATGCTCTTTTTACTTGTCCAGCAACAATCAGATTCCTGAAGGGCTTCATCAGAGCTTTCCCACTGGTGGCAAAACGAACACTGGAATGGGATCTTTATCTTGCTCTTTCAGTGCTTACCAGCCCTCCCTTTGAAATGCTAGCTGCCTGCTACCTGTCCTACCTCTCCATGAGGGTCGCCTTTCTAGTAGCCATCACATCAGCTAGAACGGTGAGTGAACTGAGAGCACTTATAGCACATATACCAAATTTCATAAGGAGAATGTTTCCCTTCACCTCCACATGAAATGTATCCCTAAGGTAATTTCTGAGTTTCATGCGAATTAACCTATTCACTTCCTGGTTTTCTTTCCAAAACCGTATGCTTCTGACAAGGAGAGAAGGCTTCACTCTCAATGTCTGCGAGGTTTTGACTTTCTATCTGTAGAGAATGAAATCAATTAGAAAGATGTGTCAGTTTTAGATGTCCATAGATTGCTTTGAGAGAGTCAAAGAACATCCTTGTATTGTTTGTATCTGCATAATGCTGGACTTCTGCAGCTTTCCTCTCCAATCACTCATCCTGCATTCTCCTAGTTCAGACTGGCCCTTGCTCTGTAGATACTTAAACCTGTCTTTCTTTGAGATGGAAGTGAGTTCATTCTGCTATTCAATAAATGCTTTCTGCTTGTCACTTAGGAGTTTGGAGATGTCCTTGCTGTTCTCATCAAACCAATCTTGGTGTACTCTTTTCTTTGGCCTCAGCAGTGATTTAGCTGTGTCACTAATCACGTGTTTAAACTGGTTCAATTTTTCTGATGGGGTGCCAGTGATTGGCAGGCATGAAAAATGCTTGTAATCTGAAACTGCTGAAACTATACCTGATAGTTGGCGTACTTGAGCTGCATCGGTAACCTCATTATGGGGATGGAAGGCAGATGTGACACTATTGAGGATACTGCTGAAACTATACCTGATAGTTGGCGTGCTTGAGCTGCATAGGTAACCTCATTATGGGGATGGAAGGCAGATGTGACACTATTGAGGATACTTAAGACAGTACTTGGGCCTTTTCTAAACACTTCAAGATACCTGCCCAGAAAAATGAGCTAGTGTTTGGAAGGAGCATTTAGCAGGCTATAATTAGATGCCATTATCTTCCCCCTAGTTGTCTAAAATGGCATAGGAAGTCAAAGAGAGAATGGGTCTTCGAGATCTTCTGTACCGCAGGACTCTCTGTCGCTTTTTACAGATTCAGACTAACACTGGATACTTGTGCCAGTCAAGACTCCCTTCCAGTGTGAAGTTCCAAGTTTATACTGAAGTCACCAAGTTTATAAGGTTGCAATTAAATAATGGTGAATGTAACCTTTTACTGCTTTGGGAGCCAACAAATTCCTTAAATGCAAAGATATGTCATAAAGAAATACTTTTACTATCTCCAGCTGTTGGCAGTGAGGAGCTATATCAAAGCATCTAAGAAAGTTACAAAGAAAGATGAGTAGGAAAATCTCATTGTTTTTATCTATACCTAAAACTTTTATCAGTCAAGGAATTGGTTGTTTGCAAACCTCAGAAAGACATGAATTGTGTTACAATACACCTAAATGTAAGTAAGGCCTTGCCGGAATATGTGCTGATCAATTGCATGAGATGCTGTGACTTGGATAGAGAATGGTGGAGCTGTAGTAGATGATGTCCTGGCACTCTTTGGTCTCTCACTAGAAACTGCATCTGTTTGAACAGTGAAGTATTTATTAGATGTGGATAGAAGCATATTTTGCAGTTGTGTTAAGGGTAAATAAAACTATGTTGATAGTTGCACCATTTGCAAATATGTTTGTGATGTAAGTTTGTAGGATGGGGAAGAAGAGAGACTTAAGAGGAAAAATAGTTGCTGATAATTTGGTTTGTTATAATCTTATTTTCCTTGTTCTGCTTCTCTCTCTTCCTCCCCTTTTCAGTTATGGAAATGTTTTTGTTTTGGAGAGTCTCAAACTGAAAAAGGTGGGAGAAGCTAGTGTTTATTCTGGCTAGATGATGGGCAGTTTTTTCCTCTTGTTTCTTCTAGATGGAATCTTACAATACAATGTAATAGTATTTTATTGCAGGAAGGGGAAGAGATAAAAACTGATATGAAATTACTGATAAATGTTTTATTTTTGCTCTTCTAGTCAGAATACAACTGAGCCAGGTTTAACACTTAATATTGTGCTTTGGAATTGATTCTCTTCTTCACTTCTCACGTATTGTTGAGGTGTGAAGCTGTTGCTTCTTTGCTAAGGCGTCGATTCACTCATATGCAACATACATCATCATCAATAAAAGTAAATGGGCAAAGTAACTGGTGACTTTGAACTCTTCCTCTCTATTTGAGGAGGGCGGTAAGGAATTTGCTTAACAGTGGAAGAATAAGTTGGTTAAATCTTTGGTAAGCTGATTTTGGGGGGGGGGGGCGGTATGGGAAGTGGTTTGATAGTAATATCAACATGCTTTGCTGTATGGCGATAATGTAAGACAGCATCCATCGTTACCTGTTAATTTCAGATTCCTACTGTGTAAAAACCGTGAAAGGAAGTGTTTTAACCAAGTTTATTATAGCTAGCAGATTTATTTACATTTACATTCATTGCCATTTGGCACATGGGAGCTCTGTTTTTACCTTTTAGTGTGTGGTTAAAAAAAAAAAAAAAAATGGGGAGAGGGAGAAAGGGCGGGGAGCAGAATACACTACACCAGTACAACTGTTGCTCTTGGCAATGTTTTTCGTCTTGAAATGGCATATAAGTGAATAATTGCTGCAGCTGTTTTTGCGACGTTAAATCATTTACAATGAGTAAAAGCGATATTTTGCTAAAGAATGTCATATAAATGATAGTTTAAACTCTAGTAATTAAACAATATTTTGCTAAGGTAGAGAGATGTATAGTTCAGATTATTATGTTTACTAACTTTTAAACTAACTTTTAAAACAGACATATATATTCTTGTTTATGTAGCATGTGTCTGTGGAAAAGATGATGTCTTTTTTGAGGTTTAGAGCAATATTCTTATGAATTGGTGGAAAATGTAATTTGTTTGACAGAGTGAAATGAAGCCATGAATCAGTGATAAACTCACCCTTATTTAAATTAAAACAACAGTTTTATTGTACACTTGTTGGCATATATGATGCCATTTTTATTTTAAATATTTTGAGGATTTTGTGTGTGTATGAATTTCTAAATAGAGCAGTAGTAAACCTGTCCCTTTTCTCACACTGCAATCTTAATACTGAAAAGAAAAAAGTGGCAGGTGTTTGAGGTGTGGCATTTGTGTACACTGTTCTTGCGAGGCGCTCTAGACAACAAAAGTTGTAAGGTGAAATGTGTATGTTGAGTTTTGCTCTTGTGTCTATTGTGATTCAAAATCCTCAAAGTGACTATCAGGCTCAACATTAGGCTGTGTTTATTTTAAAAAAGAAAGAAATTGTAACATCTAATGATAGAACTTTTTTCACACAAATTTTTAAATCTAAACAACATTTTTTTTTCTCCACACATCTTAAATACTCTTTTATGATGATTTTCAACCCCAAATTATCAATATTGTATTCATGCATGAGAATCAAAGGGTCAAATTTTCAGGTTTATACAAAGATATTGTAAAAGGGCATTTGTTTCTCCAGTTTATTGCAGATATGTAGGCACCTATATGCTGTGTGGAATCACAGAAAAGATTGTCCACTTTAGAACATATTTTTGAAAATTTGGCCCAGAATGTGATATTACGTATTCTGTTCTAATGCCCAAGTTGTGTGATTATAATAAAACATCAACATAAATCATTGAAAATTGTATTAATAATGTAAAGTGTTTTTGGTAGTATGGGTTAGAAAAAATTGTTTTTAATTATGATTTTTATTTAGACATTTATCCTTTTAATTGTATGGTGTTTGGCATATTTAACTCTATTAACATAATCAAGCTGTTTATGCCAGTGTGTAGATACATATGTATGTATACATACACATTCATAACATATGATGGTGTGGTAGAAAGGTTTTGTTGCCATGAGTTGCATTAATCACAAGTGTCAAAGCCACGACTGAGTTATTCAGATCATCCCAAATAAGTCCAGATAAAACCTTTATATCACATTATCGTGTTTTTTTTTCTTTTTTCAAATAAAATTCTCAATCATTTACCAGAAGTTAGCACAGAAGTTTCCAGTGTTTTGCATTGGAGTTGTGTAGAATTTTGGTTGAGTTTGTTTCGAAGTATTGGGAGCTTTTAATATGATTTGAAATCATAATAAACACATTTTCACCTATTGCCCTTTTCACTCTGCGTATGTGCGTGTAAAATCATCAACTACAGTATGTATGGTTGTGTTTGATATTTGGTGTGGTGTTAACCACAAAACCTTCATGGCTTTGCTTACATCTTAAGTGCACATGTTTTAGAATAACCACAATGCCTAAACTGTATTACTGCTGTCGTGAAATGTTGAGGTTATACTTAAATAGATTGTGTAAAAAAAAAAAAACAACCTCTCCATGTTGTTTGTTTGTTTGTTTGTTTATTTAATTTCAATGTAAGGATGTACAAAGTAAGATAATTCCTTTAAGATATTCATTCCCAAATGCAAAATATTACAATTTTTCACTTCTTTCATACTTTTTCTTGGGTGGCTTTTGCAACCCAGAACTTCTGGTGCTTAACAAGCAGATAGCCGTCCAAAGCTGAGTGGCAAGGTGAAATTTTCACTGAGATCTGTACACTACTGCCAGTGTTCCCAGCCTTGCTTCGGTGGAAATTGAGATTGGAGCGATGAAACTGTGTCCAGGAGAACTTTTTATCGAAGTGTATTAATACGTTGACATTATTGTTGCTAGTTTAATATTTCTGCATTGGATCAACAACAATAAGGAGATGGTATTATAACCTTGGGTGAAATCCTGGCTCTATTGAAGTTAGTAGCATAACTCCCACTATTTCAGCGGGGTCCAGGATTTCATCCATCGACTTGTATACATACAGTTGCCTTCACCATGGCTCTGATCTCAGTTACACAGAAGTAGGATAGGAAAGTTACGCTTTTTTTCTCTTTATGTCCTTGGAAGGGCATAATGATTTCAAGGAGGTCACGTTTTGCTATTGAGTTTAAACCCATGCAGTTAGATGGTTATCTACCTGGAGCCTTTGTCAGGCAGTCAGATTTCTGCTTCTGTAAAGTCTGTTTCATTAGCATGGAGGACTGCTGTAACACCAAATAAGTATTAATATGTCTATTTATTCCACTAACTAAGGTTGCCTACTTAGTGCTAGAATTCAGTGAAACCATGATTCCAGTTGTGCTAGGTCTTCTCCCATTAGTGGACAAGGCTGACTCATTGTCTGTTCAGAGGTCATTCTGTTTAAATAGCACTTACAGTATATCCTGTATGATTGCAGTTGTGTCTCAATATCTTCATTAAACCCCATTTTTACTGCAGTGATTTATATCTCTGTTGTAACATCATTCCCAAGTGCTAGCTTGTTAGACTCAGCAGGCTATCTTCCGGAATTAAGTAACCTGAAGGGATAGATGCAGGAAGAAATGAAAGTAGTGAGGAGAACCTTCTGCAAATTCAAACCTGACCTCAAAGACAAGATTGTGGTAATATTATAGAACAGCAGACACATTAACAGAGGTATGTGGCAAGGGTTTAACTTCACTGAAGGCATGGTGTCCAAAACTGATCTGTTCCTTTTGTGATCAGAGAAACCTTTCTTGGCCCTAAACGATAAAGGCTCAGGGCCACACTGATTGATTAAACAACTAGGACTTTTACTCCAGGATGTTCTTCCTGAAACTGTTTGTACCAGCACAGAACCAAAATTGAGCTGTAGGTTTTTTCCACTATTTGTTAATACCTATATAGCGATTTGAACATGTAAAATATGACATGAATGGAAAGGAGTAATATTGCAAGAGGCAAAATATTTGTTACCTTTCCACACAAATTGGGAAGTGGCAGCACTAGATACTTCGTAAATTGCCACACCTTCGTGCATGTTTGTCCATTTAACTCCACATCATCCGAATTTAAAAAAAAAAAGTATTGTTAATGAAAAGTGTCAGTGTAATTAATAACTCACATTTGTTTCTACCAGGTTATCTTCAGATGAGGGTCCCATCTGTGGTTGAGAATTGCTTTCTTTGTCTATGCTTTCTTTCACTATGTTCAGTTATTAATTCTTACTTAGTAAAACAAGGCATTACTTCTTGGGATTTGAAAGGAGGAATTTAAAAGGCTTGTGCTGTTCTGGTACGCTTCTCCAGACATCTATTACTGGTGGTGGGTTTGATTAGATCTTGGTGGATAGAATCCGATAAGACTGATCAGAGCACAATGAGAAGCTGTCTAGCAAGGATTGTTCACCACAAAACTGGTATCCCAGTGATTTTTTTTTTATTTTAACTTTTATTCCTTATTTCCTGTGCCATGGAAAATGGGGATAATGATACTGCCCTCCTTTGTTCAGCGCTGCTGATGAAAAGTGCTATTATAAGAAATAGGTGGTATTATTATAATTGAATGGCAGCCTTTGGATGATCTCAAATACATGTCCATATATGTGCTTGGCTAATAAAATGGGACCCCAATTTTGATTAGGGTCTCTGGGCACTACTGGCATATAAATAATATTAGGAAGCATTGGTGGTGTGAACCTCCTTTGTTGACTCAGAAACAAACAGAAGACATGGGGGGGAAGTAGCCAAAAAATCTAATTGGTGCCTTTTCCTTTATGATTATGTAGATAGATATTGATAGACTGTCATTGGTAGATTCAACAGGCAATGAATGATCCTAACTCACCTGAATAAAATCTCTCTACCTGTTGTGTGCTGAAGCAGAGAGCCAGGGCCACTACAACTGATCACTTGCCTTTAAAAAAGTATGGAAAATTTATCAAGAATTTAGTATGGTACACTTAGAAGAAAACCTTGGTACAAGTTGAAAAGTCCAGGTAAAATATGATCATCCTAAATTTTAAGAAAATGTGCAAATGAATTTCTCAAAGGTAAGTAAATTAAAGTTCTCAAATCATGTTGGTGATTTGGATTTGATCCACAAAGCGTTGTTGTTGTTATAGCATTGTTGTTATACGTTTCTAAACTCTGATTCCCAGTATTTAAATCACAGAAGGTTAATTAAAACAGCTCTTTATTCTGCAACTGCTTGAGAATATTAACCTTGCAAAGGCTGTGTTAAATCACTGAAGTGATAGAATTGCATTTGCTTTATAAGATTTTGCTGCAAGAGCAAAGACAGTGCCATTTATAGTTCAGTGCTGTTAATTGCTTAGCATTTAGATATTAGCACAGGAGTCTATTAATTAACTTGATGATAAAACTATTGGAATGTAGGCTGATAAAAATGATTTTGTTTTAAACGAGATTACCAGTCAAATCTGCTTCTCCCTTCTCTTCTCCCCCCTCTACATCCCTCCTTTTTCCTCTGGCAGTAGACATCAGTGGTGGATTTTTTGGTTTAAGAATGCCATTAATGTCAAAGAAGCAACTTTAAGTTAATTATTGATAGAATTTGAAGGGTAGGGTAAACAGAATAGTGAGCTGGAAAGGTTGCTTGCCTATATAATAGTAATTTATTCCATTGTCCTGATTCACTTATCTGATTGTGGAGCACAGCTAAAGTTCTCTATATTTTCATTGTAAAACAAGTTTGTTTAACACAAATCACAGATTTTTTTATAATTTTAAATGCTAATAAAATAAAATCATGGAATAAATAGTAAAGAAGTAAAATCTTTAGAGTATCAATGTGTCTGCTTCTTTCTTTTCTTTTTTTTTTTTGAGTACCATATGTGTTATATATTTCAAATGTAAGTGGTCTTGTAAATTATACTTTATGGCCAGTTGCAACTCCATAATATTCTGTTAAAGTCTTTAAATTAACTTTCCCTCATTTTCCTCAAAGGTAAAGGTCCCAGTTAGGGGTTTGTTTGCTAACCTTTCCTGGCACAAGATTTACCACTACATTTTTTTCCTGTCTTTATTTGCTTACTAATTGAAGAAATTCAGTGAAAATTTTTATTTGTAGGTTTTTTTTCTCTATTTTGAACCAGGTTCCTGGGTGCTAATACACAATATTCTACCTGTAATAAGCCAGCGTACACTACAGATACACTCATATCTGTCTCTCAGTATGGCCACTTATTCTGCTGCAGTGGAGTTTAATATATTTGTGAGCACATTTCCAAAATCCTCTTTTGTCAGCAGATGCAATTAGAACTAAACAACAATAACTGAAATGGAACAGCAAATTAAGGCCAATCACAAAAGCAAATTTGCTTACAAAAATTAGTCTGAAATGACTAACCAAATGTTTTCATATGTTTTTTTATGTAGAGAATGAGGGGTGGCTGACTTCTTGTTCTCTGGAGCCCAGGCTCTGGGAGAATGATGACATGTATTCGGTCTTCATTTTCCCTCCTCCTCCTCCCCTTTACTGTCCAATCCTCTTCCCTCAACCCCCTTCAAAGCAAACCAGACAAACAAAACGAAACACACCAGTTCTATTTGCAAATAGAAAATCAAGTAACTGTCTGTAAAATTAAGTAATTTACAACTGCAGCGAGAGCTTGCAAGACCAAATTTGCATACTTTCCCATCTTATAAGATGGGGAGGTTTTCTGCTGCCTTATTAGCCAACAATTTTAACGAAAAGGCTGTGACCTAGAGTATCTTCCCTGAGGATCAGTGTCACAGGGTAGCTGGTCCATGCTGATAGACTAGGCCCAGTTCCAGGGAACCAGAGTAAGTGATCCCTATCCAGTTAATTGGGCTACCCTGGGGTGTATAAGGGGCTGCTAGTGGGCAGCTGGAGGAGAATGAACTGAGATAGACTGAGCCCTGGGGAGGGAAAGCCACAGTGGGGTGGAGGTAGCTTCTGTGGTGGGTCCCTAGAGCAAGGGGCTAGAGGCTCAGGCTGGCAGCCCTGTGGCTGCTGTACCAGGAAGGAAACAGAGCTTAGTCTGGGAAGGTGCTAGGAGCTAGAGTGCCAGAAACCCCTGCAAGTGTTGGCTCTGAAGCCTAGGGCCAAGGATTGAGTTAAGACTTTCCCGTTTTGGTATATTAACCTCTATGAAAATTCTGGGCGTGGCAGCACATGCTTTGGAGCTGAGGAGAAGCACAGCCTGGTGACAATCAGTAAAGATGTCCGTACTTTGTTTTTAAGTCCTCAAACACCATACCACATCTCCCTTTCTCCCAATGATGTAAATTGATTTACTTTGAAAATATAAAGGAGGTGGTTGTGGTGGTGAAGAACTCGTAGACCAGGGGTAAACAATTATTTTGTGTCAAGGTCCAAATCTCGTGGTCAATGTATAGTCAAGGTCCAGACTCCAGAGAAAATAATATAAAAATAATAACAATAATAAGTAAATAAAAAGATTTCATGGTCCATTCAAAAGCATGTGACAGTCTGGATTTGGTCCATGGTCCGCCTATTGACTACCTGTCTTAGACTCATGAACTTTAAAGCCAGACGGGAACATCATGATTATCTAGTCTGACCTCCTTCACATCTTAGACCACAGAATCTCACCTACCCACTCCTGTAATAGACCCTTAGCTTCAAAGATCAAAGAACCAGTGTGTTTTTTCTGGCTTAAGACATTATTTATACAGTGTATTAAAAATGCTTCTGCAGCTGGATAATTTTTTTTTCTTTAAGTTAATTGCATTCTATTTCACTGTCCTGAACGAAAACATCTCCTTGCTTGGTTGATGGCTGGATTAAAGTATTCGTATACAGCAGTAACTTTGTGACTTCATTGGTTGTACCGTAAAAGATTATAATGCACCTTCGCCTTCAGTGGCCCAAAGACTGAGATGCCAGACCCCTCACAACCCCCCAATTAAATTACATCAAATAGCATTGAGCAGTAAACAGCCTTCTTGACGAAAGCTAATATATATTCACAGACTTGTATGAATCCTGCAGAAAACCTCACTGCCTTATTCAGTGATTATCCTGGTACTGTGTAGCGGATATACCATATTTCACTTCCTTAGAAGATGTGTGGAGTAATAAAGACTGGAATTGGGGAGTTTCCCCTGTGCTATTCCTTGAATGTTGTCTGTACCATTCTATTTTGTATGTGTAAAGAAGCAAAAATCCTCACACTTGCCTTATTCTGAGTAAGTTTGTTTCGAGGGGGGAGGGTCCACTCCTAACTGCAGCTTTTTGTGAGCCTTTATGAAGTGCTTTAGACAACAGTGTGGCTTTAAACAACAGTGAGGCTTTCCTCTCTTATATAGTTCACTAAGGAAGGTGCCACTGAGAAAATGCAGAAAAATATTTCCCAGTCTCAAGTGAGGAAGTACCATCCTTTGGTACCTGGTTTGATTAGCCTAGAGGAAGCAGCTGCTCTTGGTGCAGTTTTGTCTTTATTCAGTAAGCTATCTTCAGGGTTTCAGCTTGACTGTAAGCTTGGTGCACTGCTATGACCTCATTTACGTGAGTAAGCCCTATACTCTTCTGCTGGTGGCTGGCAGACTGGCAGAGGATTCTGCCATCTGTAGCACTGAGATGCACAAACTCACTGCTTGTGCAGCAAGAAATCTTAAAGAAGCGTCAGGTTTTGAATCCTGCCACATTCAGATATTTTGATATTTATTTTTTAGCTGGAACTATTGAAAATAGTGCAGCCTAGCTTTTACTCTCAGGCCACGTCTACACTACGGGATAATATCGAATTAGCTAAAATCGGTTTTATAAAACTGATATTATAAATTCGATTTCATGCGGCCACACTAGGCACAGTAATCAGTGTTGGTGGCGTCCATGGTCCGAGGCTAACGTTATTTCTGAAGCGTTGCATTGTGGGTAGCTCTTCCATAGCTATCCAATAGTTCCCGCAGCTCCCGCCGCCCTTGGAATTCGGTTGAATCATTATTGTCGCGTGGTTCTGGTAAATGTCATCAGTTCATTCCTTCCTCCGGGAAAACATCAGCTGACAATCCTTTGCGCCGTTTTCCTGGATTGCCCTGGCAGACGCCATAGCACGGCAACATGGAGCCTGTTCAGGTTTTTTTTTTTCCGGCACGTATGTGTACTGGATGCCGCGGAAGAGAGAGCGATACTCCAGCACACTACACAGCAGCATTCACTTGCTTTTGCAATGATAGCAGAGATGGTTACCGGTCGTCTCTGTACTGTCTACTGCCGGAGAAAACTGCAATGAGATGACGGTTATCTCTCCCCCTCTGTACTGTCCGCTGCTATCATGAGTGCCCCTGGCTGAAATCGGCTGGGGCGCAACGCAAAAGCAAAATTGGGATTGACTCACTGAGACTGACCAATCCCTCCCTTATGGTTTCTAAAAATAGAGTCAGTCCTGCCTAGAATAAGGGGCAAGTGTATTAGAGGACCAGTGTATCAGAGCACAGCTGCTCCGTGCCAGTATTCACAGGGGGTGCCCCTGCAACAACCCCACCCGTTGCTTCCCTCCTCCCCCAACCTTCTGAGCTACCGGTGGCAGTGTCCCCCCCCATTGTGTCATGAAGTTATAAGAATTAAAGAATGCAGGAATAAGAAACAAGACTTGTTAGTGAGATAAAATGAGGGGAGGCAGCCCTCCCGGGCTATGACAGTCCCGCAGTACAGAATCTTTTCTTTACACAGGAAAGGGAGGGGGCTGATGAAGCTCAGCCCCCAGTTGCTATGATGAAGACGGTTACCAGCCATTCTGTACCATCTACTGGAGTATACGGGAGTCATTTCCCATTTTTACCCAGGCACCCCGGCCAGCCTCACCTGAGGCTGCCAGGAGCACTCACAGGCTGATGGCGACGACAGATATCAGTCATATGCACCGTCTACCACCGGGAGGGGGAGAGGAGCGGATACTGCTCCTCACTGCTGCAGCATCGCGTCTACCAGCAGCATTCAGTACACATAGGGTGACAATTGAAAGAGTCAAGAAATGATTTCTTTCCCTTTTCTTTCACGGGGGGGGGGGAAATGGAGCTATTCCCTGAACCATGTCAGACACTGTGTTTGAACCTGCAGACATTGGGAGCTCAGCCAAGAATTCAAATACTTTTCAGAGACTGCTGTGGACTGTGGGATAGCTGGAGTCCTCAGTACCCCTCCATCCATGAGTGTCCATTTGAGTCTCTGGCTTCCCGACGCTTGTCACGCAGCGCTGTGTATCCTGGAGATTTTTTTCAAACGCTTTGGCATTTCGTGTTCTGTAACGGAGCTCTGATACAACAGATTTTGTCTCCCCATACAGCGATCAATCTAGTATCTCCCGACGGTCCATGCTGGAGCTCTTTTTGGATTTGAGACTGCATCGCCACCCGTGCTGATCAGAGCTCCCACGCTGGACAACAGGAATGTAATTCAATTCGCGGGGCTTTCCTGTTTACCTGTCCGCTGCATCCGAGTTCCGATTGCTGTCCAGAGCGGTCAGTGGTGCACTGTGGGATACCGCCCGAGGCCAATAACGTCGATTCCGTCCACGATAACCGTAATCCGATATGTTAATATCGAATTAGCGCTACCCTCTCGTTCGGGGTGGAGTACAGAAATTGATTTAGAGAGCCCTTTATATCGATATAAAGGGCGTTGTAGTGTGGATGGGTACAGCGTTAAATCGATTTAACGCTCTTTAAATCGATTTAAACGCGTAGTGTAGACCAGGCCTCAGATGTGTCAGAGAAGGAAAGGTTTCCTCCAAAATTTTTCTGAAAGGTGGAGTTGGGAGAGGATGCGAAGGGAGTAATTTAATAATGCAATTTATTACAAATGAGAGTAGAGGTATAGGATGTGTAAAAACGGCAGGTTATAATTTGTATTGGTATGGTACTTGTCTGTGTCAAAGAGCGGTCAGAACATGGAAATAGAGGGTGGAGAAACTGAAAGTGTGGTCAGGCTGCCAACCTTGTAGAGCTTTGGGAAAAGCCTGGGAAGCCTTTAAAAAATGCAGAGTGGTCCACCGTGAATGAGATGTGCATTATGACAGTTTTTTTTTCCAGATTATGCTTGTGCTTCCAAGCTCTCCCCTTGAAGTTCTTTGTCACCTCTTCATTCATTCTCCAAATCCTTATCTGTGGATTTAGCCAAGAGACCACTCTCCTTTGAGCTATCTTTCTTTTGTGTATAAATTAGGTTTTGGCGGATGTGTATTCCGCCCATGTGATGAGGCCCTGTCCCTTGCCAATATGTTTTGATATGAGTACCAAACTTGCACACTTCTCTCTACTTTTATCACACATTAGAAAGGTGTGACAGAAAAAACAACATAAAATGCCTTGTTTCTGATCAGATTAGTTATTGCTGCCCTTTTTGATCCATTGAATATAATTGGGCTAAAAGAAATAGAGCAACAAAATAGGAACTTAAGAGAGAAAATTTTATCTTTAAACTGCTTCTGCAGTGCTACCTTAGAAGTGATCATGAAGGCCATATCTCTGTGGAACAGAGGTGGGCACACTACGGCCCGCGGCACCCTCCTTCCTGGACCCTGAGTTTCTGCCCCAGGAGGCTAGCCTCCAGCCCCTCCCCTCCTGTTCTCAGCCTCAGCTTGCCACGCCACTGGTGCAATGCTTTGGGTGTGAGGCTGTGAGCTCTTGCCAGGTAGCACAGCTGCAGAGCCCAGGCCTGACCCAGTGCTCTGTGCTGCATGGTGGTGTGGCTGGCTCCAGCCGGGCGGTATGGCTGTAGCGCCGCCAGTTACCGGTGCTCCAGGCAGTGTAGTAAGTGGGCAGGGAGCAGGTGGGGTTAGATAGAGGGCAGGGGAGTTTGGGGTAGTGGTCAGGGGGCAGTCAGAGGGCGGGGAACGGGGGGGGGTTGAATGGGTGCAGGGATCACGGGGGGCAGTCAGGAAGGGCGGGGTGTTGGATGGGACGGAGGGGGCAGTCAGCGGCAGAGGTTCTGGGGGCGGTCAGGGAGAAGGCGTGGGTGGATGGGGCAGTGGTCGGGGGGAGCAGTCAGGAATGAGAGGAGAGGTTGGATGGGGTAATGGGGGGCAGTTAGGAGTGGGGGTTCCGGAGGTGGTCAAGGGACAGGGCGTGTGGGGGTGGATGGGGCAGGAGTTCCGGGGGGCATGCTGTCAGGAGGGTGAGAAGTGGGGGGAGGTTGGGGGCAGGGGCTGGGCCACGTCTGCCTCTTTGAGAAGACACTGCTTGGTCCAAACAAATAGAGCTGGGAGATGGGAGGATTTTAGTGCCCCACCCTTTGTATAAAACTGCTGCTACATAACATTTTCCTGTGAAGTAGGATTGGCTGACTTTTCTAGTAACTCTTGAATGGCTTAAGGGGGTTTGATGGTACAGGGTTTGAGCATGTTAATATGTAAATGTTAAAGAATTTCTGGTAGCATTCAGTCATCAGAGTATTGAGGTGTAGCTGAAGCAGGAAATTCAGTGTTGACCATCACAATAGCTGCTGCTCTTGTCTCCGTTTTTTACATTTTTTTTTCTATAAAGAGTTCACTCACTTTAACCACCAGAAGGGTCCACCCAATTTGAAGTGGAGTTACTGCTTTGGTAGCCAACATGTAGTACATTGCAGACTATAGCTTTTATTTACACTCTAGACGATGGATAGATGCTGGGCCGATCTACCCAAACTCAATCAGGCATTTTCCTCTATGATGAAAGCCCTCCTGCTTACAATCCTCTCTTCTCTGTGACACATAAGGAGGCAGCTTATTGGTCTGTGCACCAAAGAACATAGGATTCTCAAGACAGGATTCCAGTCCCTTTTTCTTGAGATCTTCAGTTCATTGCTTCAAATTAACACTAGTTGAATATATCAGTGTTGTTCTTTCCCCCTTGACCTAGGGTCTTCTGCAGGATCCTAGCCACATGATTGTCCTCCACAGGTCATCTGCTTAGCATTCTAGGCAAGTGTCTCTGCCCCTTTCCAGCTTGCTTCCTGCAGGATTAGACTCTACAAGCCATTCACCTGAGTCATATATGATCCAGGTTCTTTCCCCTGACCCAGGGACTCCTGCAGGAGCCTACCTACTCAATGCAGTGCAAGTGGGCTACTGGTTGGATTTTATGAAGACCAGGAATAATCTTGGGGAGGAGGGACAGCTCAGTGGTTTGAGCATTGGCCTGCTAAACCCAGGGTTGTGAGTTCAATCCTTGAGGAATTGGGGAATTGTGAGTTCAATCCTTGGGGAACTAGAGCAAAAATCTGTCTGGGGATTGGTCCTGCTAGAGCAGGGGGTTGGACTAGATGACCTTCTGAGATCCCTTCCAACCCTAATCTTCTATGATTCTATAGCAGGGGTAGGCAACCTATGGCACACATGCCAAAGGCAGCACTCAAGATGATTTTCAGTGGTACTCATACTGGCCACCAGTCCAGGGGACTCTGCATTTTAATTTAATTTGAAATGAAGCTTCTTAAACATTTAAAAATTTATTTACTTTACATACAACAATAGTTTAGTTATATATTATAGACTTATAGAAAGAGACCTTCTAAAAACATTAAAATATATTACCAGCACGTGAAACCTTAAATTAGAGTGAAGAAATGAAGACTTGGCACACCACTTCTGAAAGGTTGCCGATCCCTGTTCTATAGCATCAGCTTGGGTGGGGCTGAGCCCTTAAAGGACCAGTGACTGGGTCCTTCCATGAGAGTTTTGGGAGGCTTCAATTTGGTAATTTTGGCACTCTCTCAAGCACTTTAGGTGGAATACCTCTGCTTCTGAGGTTATAGCATTTGGCCATACTGTAATCAATTACTTTAAACCATTTCTGTTCTCTGAGTGCTTTTAGAGATTGCTCCAGATTGGTGGATGCCAGATAATGGAAAGCAATTTAAAGTTAGAAAATCCACTTTGCCCTGTTTCGAAATGCATTCTTGCAGTAGCAGCATAGTTTTCTGCCTTTCTCTTTCTCTTCCCATTCCCCACCCTAGCTTTTTAAAAGAGATTGTTAGTTAATAGATTCTGTGGTTTGTTCCTGGTTTGTTGTCCTCTGTGTCTGAATACTGTGGAAGTTTCATCTGGGAAAAGCAGACAGAGGAAGAAATGAGAGGATCTTTACAGCTCCAAATTTCTTTGGTGTTATAACACTGATACTGCTTCCTTGCACTTATTGATTAGAATTGCAACCCATCAGTCTGGCTTGGTGCATGAGATCCAGAAACTGCTTGTAAGAGTAAATACCATCAGTGCAGTATAATGGAAAGATAAACTACATTTGGGATTTAGTTTGTCTTCCATATTCTTATGCGGTAAATTACTTTTAACTCCCTTTTGCTGGGACTATAAAGGTATTAGCATGGCATTTTTCTTTAAGTATTGCCTTGCCCACTCTACTACTCTGATGGTGTTGTGGTAACAAGTTGGCAGTCCTCTGTTGAAAGCTGTGTCTGGCAGGTGAATCTGCCATTCATGAGTTGGAAAATGGAGAGATGGGGATCTGTTTGCATATGTGTACAGGTAACATTGCATGCTTTGTTAAACAAAATGTTATTAATTAATATCTGAAGCAGTAATCACAATGAGCTGCTAACATATCACCTGCTCTGATTCTGTTGCATGAAATACCTTCAGAGCTAAGTGAAATAATTCTGTACAGTAGAACCGTATACTCCTCCTCTGATTGTTACTGTAGTCCTGACATCCATTCTGGAGGTGACCAGGGAACAGATGTTTATCTTTGCTTTCATTTTATTGTTGGCACATGACTGTTGAATTGAAGGCTTCAAGATACATTTGAAATCTTTTAAGGATCAGCCAATTGAATCCAGGATATAAACTGAAATTGTTCATAATGAGGTTTTAAAATGGAAGCCTTCTGTAGTATTTCTTTTCAGTGGCCACTTCCATGGCCTCTTATTCAACCACTGTCCTGCTTATCTTCATAGGAATCACTGTGGCTTCAAGTTATCTCTCTGCAATTTACTGCAATAGAAAGGAAGGGAAATCTAGGCAATGTTTCTTTTTCTTTCTGACCCATCTTTTGTTTTAATAGGGTTTTCCCTCAGATTAATGACTCCACCATACTTTCATTATTTTAAAATAAAAATAATTCAAGCTGTTTAATAATTAACCTCTCTCTCCTTCTACAGAACTACATAGGGAGGAGTGAATTACAACTAAAAGTTTCGAGCAAACCAGTACTGCATTAATTCAGATACAGAAAACAAGAAAAGTGTCCCATGTAGGTGTCAACAGATCTCTTTGAGCGAGGTCCAGTTACACAATGTTATGTTTTCATTTTTTAAAAATTCATTTGCTCTAATGACTACACATTATGTCTACACTGCAAAACCTGTGCATGGGCTAGCCTACCTAATTTAGTTTGAATTCAGCTAGTGTGGATAACCGTAGCAGTGAAGACAGTGTAGTGAAAACCTCAGCGCAGATTTCCTGGGTACAGCATGCTAGTCTGCTCTGAAGCCTGCGCTGTATTGTCTTCACTGCTCTTGGATATCTATGCTATCTCAGGTAGGCTAGCCCCGTACACAACATTTGCTCTCCAGACATATGCTAAGAGAGAGCTCATGCTGTATTGTTGTAGAACACAGGTCTTTTGGACAAGTAATGACAATGTGAATAATCTATATGATATATTTTACTAAATGGTATAAATTTGCAGAATACTGAGAGAGACTCTATCACATGCACATTCATCCCTGAGAGTGTCTTTTTTTTTGGCCATATAAATTAATTAACTTTTACTGGGCGGGTTAAACAATTTCTTTAATGAGATTTTAATTAGTGTACTGTCATATGTTGAGGGAGATGGCTTCCTAGGTACACAACCATACCTGATTGTGTTAGTAAAGTGTATTTTGGTACCACTGCTATCTAAATGTAATAGTTGTATGTATGAACTGCTTTCTGAGCTACATTCCCAGATGTGTGATTTTTCACCTATATGTATAGACTCATTCTGTTATCTGTCACCTTCATCATTTATCTACCTTTTACTGAATAAATGCTCTTTTGATGTGACTTGTATAATGTGCATTTCACTAATAAAAAAAAATAGTTCCAACACAAAGAAACTAGGCTGTGTATTTTAAAAAAAATCAAAATCTCATCCACTTTTGGTGCATACACCTGACAATTTGATGGCTTGGCCTGGTGCCTTTCCTAAAGTCTTATGGAGAATCTCAACTTTCAGAGTTACTTTAGGATTTTGCTGACAGTTCTGGATTTCTTCCAGAATTAGAAAGGTTTGAGTGAATGGAAACTTTTAGCCTGCTATTTTAAAGTAAGCCCTTCTCTCTGTAGCACGCACACATGCTACACGATTATATTTTGCTGTGATTAATAAAAACCCTAAGCTTTGTTTAGAAAGCCGAAGCTGTTAATGGTTACAATTTTGTGAGTGAAAAAGATGGAAATAGTTATCAGGAATCTTAAAGATTCCCCACTTTCAGAACTGAAAATGAAAACTACAATTCCATATGCATCTGTAGTGACATGACATACTGTCCTATTTGAATATACCTTTCCTTATCGTGTCTTTATCTGCAGAAACCTAGTAGAATCGTTGTGTTCTCTGCAGTAAAATATTTTGCTGTAAGAGGGAAAAGTGATCTCATCTCTCCTGTTGTTCAGAGAAAGAATGATATTGAGCTCTTTCCTTTGTTTATAAAGCCAACACCTTGGTAAATTTGCGTATTAAATTATTTCTCCAGGTTTCCACTATCATAACTTTAAAGCAAATACTTTTTTAAAGAAGTAAAGAGAGCACTTTGTCTGAAATTCATAGAAAGCTCATAATAACATACAGAGAAAAGGTGGATGAGGTAATACCTTTTCTTGGACAAGCTTACTTGGAGCTGCTCTTCAAAGAGCTCTGTGTAAGTTTGAAAGTTTGTCTCCCAACTAATAGAATTTGGTCCAATAAAAGATATTACCTCACCCATCTTGTGTCTCTGATATCCTGGGACCAACATGGCTACAACTGCAAACAGTAATAGTCTTTCACCTCTAGGTTGCTGCTTCCCAAATTGCCAGTGACAAAAGATGTTTCTGTGTAATGACTTTACATGAAATGAATAGGTGGTCTCAGTCCTGTTCAGAATGCACAGGTGTCCACATCTTAATTGGCACGGTTGCCTACAGCAGCGTTTCCCAAACTTTTTTGGCCACGGAACACTTTTTAGCCTGTTATGGAACACTTATAATGTTATTTTGTAGTTGTTTGGTTTTCAAATAAAAAATTCTGTTATTTATGCTCAAATATATTTTATTTTATAAAACAAAGCAAAAATACAAATTTAAAATAACTTGAACTAACAATTTCTAACTGGGAAATGTGTATAAAGTAGTACAAAAATCAAGTGCAAGAATCAAAATTAAAAACAGTGTTCTACTTTAAAAAAACCAAACAAATTAGATTTTTACTAGGAAAATCTATTTTTATAAACAGAAATACAAATTTGGATTTAATGGGATTGGTCTTTCTGCGTTTTTCTATTGCAGATTCGCTTAATATTAGGAATAATGCTGGAAAGTTGAATCCTCATGTCAAGCACAGCATCAAGTCTATTCCTATATTTGGTTTTGTTGCAGTATAATACAAAAATCCTGTCTCACACAAAAAAGTTGTAGTTAAAGGAAGGAGCACTTGAACTGCACGTTTAGCCACATTAGGGTACTCTTCTAGTAGGCTGCTCCAAAAATTATTCAGCGGAAGATCCTTAAACTTTTCTTTCAAATCAGAGTCAGAAATTAGGTCAGTTAGGCTTTCATAATTGTGTGCAGAAAAGCCGACTGGTTTGGCTGTAATTACAAATGAATTTCGAACCCAAGTATTATCATCAGTAGTTGTAGGAAAATGTTCTAATAAAGAGACCTGCAAGTCACATAAGTTAAGTGCTGTAAAATGGTGCTGGAAACTTCTTCATGGACCATAGAATTCATTTCAGTCAGAAATTCATGTACTGTAGGGAAGCAGTTGAAGTTACTCTGCTCTACAGAAGATGCCCAGAATTGCAGTTTCTTTTTTAACGACGAAATTTTATCCATTGTAGTAAAAATAGTCACATTCTTTCCTTGCAGCAACAGATTAATTTCATTTAATTTTGCAGAAATGTCTGCAAGATACGCAAGTCTCATTAGCCATGAGGAATTTGTCAGACAACCATTAAATTTTCGTTCTGAATTATCTGAAGTGAAGAATACCAGTAGTTCACTATGAAGCTCAAAAAGCCTCACAAGCACTTTTCCTCTGGATAGCCACCTCATTTCCGTTTGTAAAAGAAGTGCTTTGTGCTGACTACCCATTTCCTCACGAAAAATTTTAAATAACCTGGTTTGACGTGGTCGAGATTTGACAAAATTGATAATTTGTACTGCTTCATCGAGCATAATTTTCAGATATGCTGGTATTTTTTTTAGCTGCAGGTGCTTGTCTGTGTAGAACACAGTGGCTCTTAGTGCTTTCTGGTGCCACATTTATGATTCACGTTACAGCTCCCTTCATCTTCCCGGTCATTGCCCAAGCACTGTCAGTAAATACATCAATACATTTTCCCCAATTAATATCATGCTTTCTGATAAAATTGTTAATGCAGTTGAATATTTCTTCTCCAGTTGTGTTGCTTTACAGAGATTCACATAAGCACAGGTCCTCTTCAATAATATTATTAAATCTATGTCGGACAAATGCTAGTAGCACAGCAAGTCCTGAAATGTCTGTGGACTCATCTAGCTGCAGTGAATACTGATGGCAAATTTTCAGTCGGCAAACTAGCTCTTTTTGTATGTCATTGGCAAGATCTGTGTAGTGGGGTGGCTTCCCCGTTCCCTGAGAATTTAGGCTGCAGCAGGCCAGTGGGCCTGCACAGACGTACAGCTAATAAGAAAAGGGCTTATTGGGAGCCAATCAGGGCCAGGCTCAGCCCTATAAAAAGGCTGCTTAAGGAGGGAGCAGGCAGTCTGTCCCAGGCCTTTGATAGGGCAAGGTCTGTCTCCAAAGCTGAGAGACTAGCACCTGGGACAGCGCAGTGCTGGGCAGGCCTAGGGGGAGCAGGAGGGAACTCTAGCCCGGGATCTGCCAGACTGCAGGCCCTGAGGGGAAGGGCCTAGCCAGTGCGAGAGGTCGGAGGGGAAGTGACCCAGGGACGTGGACAGATGGAGGGAGAGAAGGAGGGCAGGATGGCTGCCACTAGAGGGTCCCTGGACTGGGACCCAGAGTAGTGGGCGGGCCTCGGTCCCCCCTTCCCTTTTGCCTTGCTGACGGGAGTGTCCGTCTGGGGCTGCACCAACCCCCTGCCAAAAGGGGTGTGACTTTGGGGGTGCAGTTGCCCATGTTGGCCGTGGTGCAGAGAGATAGCTGATTGACTCCCCCAGGAAGGGGGTGAGGATGGACTAAGGGGCACTGCTGGAGGACAGTGGTTTGAAGAGGACACCGCAAGTTGGGAGCAACCTGGGTCCACATGCCAACCAAAAGCGAGACGACGCACGGGACAGCACCAGGAGAGGGCACTCACTGGACTGAGCTAATTCCCGGAGGGACCCAGTAGGAGGTGCCACAGTGGTAAATCCTAGCCCGTCACAATCTTTAATATGGCGTGCAACAGTATTATTTGACAACTGTACAGCATCAATTTTTTTTTTACCAGACTGCTCACTCAACATGCAATTTACAACATCTTTTGCGCGAGGCTTGATAAGCGTTTCTCCAGTTGTTTCTCCAGCAAGCGCTATATGGTAACGTACTCGATAAGATGCCTCTGTTCCACTTTCATTGTCTGTTTTAGCAATTTTAATCATGGAAAGTTTACAATTTCCAAGTGAGTCATACTGCCTCTTGAAAAAACTTATATCTTTGTCTTTGTATTCAGCATACTTGGTTTCCAAATGCCTACGATGTTTAGCAGGAGCCAGTTAACTGTTAGCTAGTATTCTGTTGGACACGACACATTGTGCATCAGGAACATCTTTATTTCCAACCCATGTAAAACCGAAAGACAAATAACTTTCATCATACTTTCTTTTTGGTCTTTTAACACCTGCTGCTTCTTGTTTTTTAATATACTTCAGTGGAAATTCTTTCATCCTGGACAATTCACTAATACTAACAGATTTTTCAGCAACAAAAGACTGTGATTGTTCATCCTCACTTTGAAGTGTCACAGTGTTTTGCTCGTTTATTTCGGCCACAGTTGGAGTACCAGAAGAACTTGCTTTTTGTTTCAAAGTTCCTTCTTTTAGCCAGAAATCCATGGTTATTAGGTTTAGTAACAATATTTAGAAATACTGATTTTTGTCAAATTTTCTTTGTCAGAAATATTTATATTGTTTCGAGCAAAGCTAGTTTAGTTGTGCTTATTGCACACACGATAAAGACCCACAGGTTTGAATGTGTGGAGTGAATATGTTATATTCGCCATGTAATAAAGAGAATGGTGTATACATACTGCTGCAGTTTGCGTAGCCTCGAGTGGAAGGGGTATGACGTCACTAAGGGGTAGACATCAACATGCTTGCATGCCACATTCTCTTTATGCCATGCAATTCAATACAAGATCTATCAATAACGGGAAAAAGAGTTTTATGTTAAATTATAGTCATTCAAAAAGAGTTCTAAACTACACTTCAAATATGCCAACTTTAAAATTAAAAAAAAATGTAAAGACCCTTTTTAAAAATTATTATTCTTTCACGGAACACCTATTCACATCGTGCGGAACACCAGTGTTCCGCGGAACACAGTTTGGGAAACACTGGTCTATAGTATCCACTTCTGTGTCTTACCTGCTGGTCTTTCTTCCCACTCTTAGATTTGGTCTCTCCAAGATCATAATGGAAAAGCACTGATGGGCCGTTACAGGGAAGCTTGCTCTCCTGCTGCCTGTTAAGATAATCTGTGGCTAAATAGTGCATTTAAGTCTACAGGGCTGTCACTTCAGTCTGGAAAGACAGCCCATGGACAGTCTCCAAATGAATAACCAAGAACTGATTCAATTTGTTCTTCTGTGCTTCTCATGAAAACACATGTTGCCTCCCCCCAGGAAATTTTAGTAGGAAATGAGTTTTTAAGTAAGACCCAGCAAACGTGTGGGCACAGCCATGCTTGGTACTTCATAAGGGGTTAATAACTCTTATTTGATTTTTCAAACCATAAAACATCTTTCATTTCCCAGGAAAATTGTCCTAACGTAGCAGTGTCAGTTTGGAATGAAGAATAACTTTATTTCTGAGATGATGTCTGCTAAATTGAATATCCCATTTATCTTCCTCAGTGATTTTTTTTAAGTGGTTCTTGTTTGTTGGCTGTAAAGAGAGGATGAAAAGGAAATAGAATGCTGAATGCACAGTTCAAATCCACTGTTGCTACTGTTTTCTAAACCGGGTTTATTACGGACGCCTGTGCAGTGACCACAAATAGTGTGTGACTGTGTGTGTGCTTAAACAAAAAGGCTGGCAGAGGTTTGCTCATTTGTTTGCCTATTGTGAAGCTGTCTTGCACCTTTATGCTCCTTTGTGACACGGTGAAGGCTGCTGAATGGAGGACTTGTGCCATTTGTTGATTTTAAACCTCCCTGTTAATCCACAGGAACCTGCTGGTCTACACAGCAGGAGAGCTATGTGACAAGTGGAAATCTGGGAGGGGAAAAAGCAGGAGGGTGTGTGTGTCACAGTAGATAATAATGATTCAGCCATCAGCCTTTGTCACCCGTAAACCTAATTGTTACCCTCTGTTGGTAACCAGACTGAAGTGCTAGCCTTTTACGCGTTCCTTGATTTTACTTGAAACATGCTTATGAGGGATAGACCAGTTTATTGTTGGTTTACGTACTACTATCAGTTTTGTTAGCTTTTGTTTTTAAACCTTGTTAAAATGTTAACATTTTTGCAGTACAGCTCAAAATGACAGAGATGGCTGGGTGAAAACAGTATGGTTGTTCACATATTTCCCTGTGTTAGACTTTCATTAGGGCAGGGGCAGAAAACTACTGCTCTGCAAGCTAAGTTTTGTGGTGTCACTCTATTGTCAATAACTGCTGTTGGGCTAGGGAATCTTAGCTATAGAATAGTCCTTTATAAGTAGCAGCAGTGTAATTTCTTTAGAGTATGGGTGGGGGTGGGGTGGAGAGAATCTTGAGATACACTTTCAAGCCAAAAAACATAGTCTTTAAAAATTGTTCTTTTAGGTGTTTATGAAAATTGTAAGATAGGGGAACAAAAACAACTTACGCCAGCAATCTGTTTTACAAATTGGGGAGAAATAAAAAAACTGAAGATGAAATGAAACAAAACAGAAAAACTTTTTAGGTGTGATACTTTTTTCCTGCACAGTCAGAAACTGGTTCTTCAACTTTCCCTGCCAGTTACACATGCTAAAATAAGCATTTCATATTCTGTCCTCCTCCTCGACTTTAGGTTACCAACTTCTACACATAAAGTATAGTGGCTAAGATTATCTCTGCATCTAGAGAGTATTTTTTCTACGTGTTGTAAGTGATCTTATGCCATTATGTAACACTGCTTAGGCTTGTGCGCTGGCCTTAGGAAGGCCTCTTGACTTTCACGTAAGTTGCTGATATAGATATAGATGTACCTCTGATCAACTCTAGTTCTTTTCTGGAAAGTTAGGCCATATATATATTTCACACAGTTGCAGAGAAGGTTTTATGGGTTGACAGCTTATGTTTGAAAACTGTATCTGGATGGTGGTGGAGTCTGATTACACAGCATGATTATCGAGCATTCTCAGATCCAATACTGTGAGATCTTCCAACTGGTTCAGTATTTCAGCTAAAGATTTGCTCTGAATATTTGATCATCTGGAGAATATTTTGGCGTCTTAATCTCTCCAAAAAAAAAAAAGTATTTAATTAGTTATTTTAACCTGTACCAGAGGAACAGAAATAGATGCACAACTCTGTTTAGACTCTGTCATTCTTATTTCTTTATAAAACACTAAAGTCATAATGGCACCCAGTAGGACCTGATGATTTCACCGAAAAAGGAGGTTTGTCTAATACAAAATTTTGATCAACAAAAGACAGATCAGAAGTCAATCATTAGCTCTTCACCTTTCCTTCACATGGGTTTAGCTGTGACTGCTGTGGCATATGAATAACCATAGTGTTCTTATAATTTTGTTTTTGCAGGACATGTCTCAGGAAGGCTATGGAACCAGATCCCAACCCCCTATAGCCTCAGGAAAGCCTAACCACGAAGACTTAAACCTAATACAACAAGAAAGGCCATCAAGCTTACCAGTAAGAAATTAATGTGCCAGTTGTAGAATAGCAGTACATTATTTTAAAATGAAAAATATTTTAGAAAGATTTTATTGTCTCTATGATATGTGGATGAGATTTTGGGATGAATTTTAGTATCACATTTGTTTTAAAAGCATAATGAAAACTGATTACAGTGAATGATCAATATATTATCTAGGATAATCCCTTATCCCTTGAAGGAAGTCTCTTATTCAGATAATTCATTTGGTATTAATTTGTTTAGTGGCCATCACACAGTTTGCCATATTAAATATAGTTTATTCTGTCAGTGTAAGATTCAGATATTCCGTGTGTGTTCGTGTTTGTAGTTTGAACTGGTTCAGGACTGTAGCTGATTCACCAATTTGTACCCAGATTTGTCTGTGCATGGAGAGGAAAGAGCTCCTTCTTAGCATTTTTGGTTTTGTAGTCATACACAAGAGAATTATTCAGGGTCTTTTTAACTCCTGACTCCTCCTTTGAGAGTTTTCTCCTCTGAAATATGTTTTGATTTTATTTCAAAGACTTTGTAGGCATAAGTAAGGAAGCAACACTGCCATGAGTTATTCTCTCCAAACCCCAAACACTGTTCATTAGTTGTCAGCATAGTATGAGACACTTGCAAAAAATACTGGACACATCTTTTCACAAGTTAATTGTGTTTTAGTCTATTGGAGCAGTCTAAAGAATTATATTAATCAGAATGATAGTAACGCTTTATATTGGTCTGGTTATTATCTCTTAAGTTTTTGTGATGGATGATCATGTTAAATTAACCTTGCCTAGTTGTATTAGCCTTATGCATAATTGAAAAAAACAGACTAACACCAATAAATTGATACACTTACCAGAGACATGAGGGCTATCTGCACATGGAGGTCTTCAGTGTCCTGATAAATGCCAGCTGTAAGATGCAAACTATGTTTTGGCTGTGTTCCCATTTACCTCTGGTTGTTTTATAAGTAGTAAATCAGCTTCAGGTGCCCACACAAACTTAAACCAGTTTAAATATTTTTAGGTTAGAAGAGGCACATCAGTTAAACCAAGTGATACGTGGCTGTGAATACGGTTGCATTGAACTGTAGGATATTTCCAAGAGACCTCCTACAGTTCAGTGGGCATGTAATCATTTTAAATTAGTGGAGGGACCCATTCGAAGAGCAGGTAAATTAAGTATACTTAACTTATCTAGACACTGAAGTTATATGTGAAAAATCCAAGAACTTACTGAATTTTTCCAATGGTATATGATGCTACCCCTCCATTCCTAAAAGCATAGGAAGAATTTGCAGCCAATCAATCAAATATTCAGAACTAGACAATTATCATAAAATTGTTTCACGTTGTGGCAACTCCACTTGATAGGTTGATCAAGCTAAGTCTCTCCCCACCTTGTAGGTTTTTCTTTTGTTCAAATCACCTATCTGTCTTGTCTACAGATGTTTCTAAGCCCATGTTAAAGAAAAGACTATGTAATCAGCATATTTTTAGAGCTTTTAAAGTTTCATTTTTAAAACATAAGACAGTGACTAGCAGTATGTATGCCATAAATTCCTTCCACCTGGTTTTATACACTTAGATATATGTGTGCTTTGTAGAGGAGCTATGAAAATAGGTTTAAACAGCTCTGTCTGCTTACTTTTGAACTGGTTTTAGTTTCAGCATTTTTCCAGTAAACCGTTTTTGAGACTAACTCAGAAATGGTTATTGACAGTCAGTTATACATCCCAGATAGTGTGGACATGAACTGTTTTGACAAAGTTAAACATATTTAAAAACTTTGATGTGGGCAAGCCCTTTCCCCCTCTCTCTAGTTGATTATGTCTCCCTACCCCACAAAGTGTAAGGAGTTACCAGCCACATATAAGCCCTCCCCCCATCACCAAAGTATGAGAAGAGTATCGAATATTATGTGTCACTACGTGTTCGGTATATTCAGTAGTTCATTATTATTCTAACCATAAGTTGGTGGTGTTATAATTTAATCATAAAATTTTTGGCGCTGTAGTTTTAAATTTGTGACTTTATCATAAATACCTTTATTCATTGAATTCACCACTAAAAAACTTTGATAAAAATCCCAAGTCTGTTTCATCCACTCAAAAATCTTACTATTCTAAAAGGGTGGAAGAGGGGGACTAACATGGAGTGGAAGATTTTTTTCTCTTTTCGTTCCTTCTAAAAACAAAAGCAACCTTACATATTTATACACACTGTTTCCTATTTTGTGAATGAACCATCCTCCACCTTCTTAATCTCAGAAAGAAAATCATTCTTGTATTATTAAAAAATACTTGTCCTTCTGAAATTGTGTTGGGATCAAAATGACACTAGCCCATACATTTCTTGGAATAGGAACGATCAGAGTCCAAAGGATGCTGGAGTGGTAAATACTGTAACGTGGTTCTTTCTGGGGGTAAGAATCGACTGAACATATTATTCCACCTGCACCAGCTTCCCCCACCCCTTACTTGAACAGTAACATTTTGTATCCAGTTTTTGTCTAGCTACCAAAACCTGTGACCAGCATCTCTGGTGTAATATTCCCCAAATTCCTCTAGTTTAAAACTGGGTGCCCAGGAGTCATTTTGGGGCCATTAAATATATCTTTGGAGTGCTGTTTTTAAAATCTGTTTTGTAATACTGTTCTTGAGGGTAGTCAGTAAGTTTCCATGAGCTCTCTTAGTCTCAAATAATGCCCAGGTTGCTGTGTTTTTAATAATAAAATTCGGTTATGTTTTAGTTCATGATAGTATAGTATACAATTTACCTATTATAGTTTACTTCTTAAGGGTGTTAGATGACATCATAACTGCTTGCTCTAAGTTACGTAGCAAACTTATACACAGAGCTAAAAGAACAAAGAAACCAAATAATAAATGTTGGATGGTTTTCCCTGACCCTAGTAAAAGGCTTCCGCTTTGATGGATTTCAAGAGGAATTAACCACCTTCTGCAGCTCTGAAAGCTGATTTGTGTCATCCTTTTGGAAGTTTTCCAACAAGTTAGTGTCATAGTAAGCACTGCTAAACAGGTCAATAGTTGTTCCATTTCCTTCACACATTGTATATAAAAGTCCTGGTATGAATGTCCCCATAAAGTTCAAAGCAGACAAATTTGTAATGTGGGTTGGTAACAAATGTCTACAAACAAAATATAGTTTTATTGGCTACTCCTAATGGCTCATCAGGTGCTATACAAAGTTCCCCTTCCTTCTCTTAAATGTTCAGCTATCTGGAGGGTTTGCCCTAGAGGGTTTTGACTGTGTGGAGTCACTAAAAGTCCAAGTGAAGTGTTGCCTAGAATAGTACTTACAGCACTTTTGTTTTGGTCACAATTGGAAGGAAATGCCAGGCTTTTGAGAAAACCTGGGTATTTGGTTCTCTGTGAAGGAAAGGAAGTAATAAATGGAAACTGTTCCCTATTAGGCAGAGGGAGAGGAGGAGGGAGAACCCTGGATTAAAAACGTCTGGAGAACAGCTACTACGGAGGAGATTTCTTTAAAGTTAAGGAATAGTGACAAAAGATACACAGTTCTGTGATTGCTGGAAAGGTAAAAACCCTTTACCTTTCTGCTGGCTTTGCAGATAAGGCTCCCTAATGATACATCAGCAATGTGGTTGTTGTAGGCAGTAAAAGAGCTTAGATTAGCTATAGACTCTTTGCGTGTTGTATATGTCATTTCATAAACTTTCACCACTGGTGATGTAGCTAGGATGATGGGGGTGAAATGGGGAGTTCATTTATTATTTGATTAGTTTTTAATTGATTTCCACAGGAAAGTTCTCAGATGCAGTATCTTATTTTTCACTAAGTTCCTATTTTTGTCCAGTTTCCAACTTGGTTGGCTGAGTACTAGGTCAAGTGACTCTTCCAAGATCACCCTGCCTTAGAACACAAGTTTCTCCTACACTAGCTTAAAGTCCCCTACTCTGTACTAGGCCTCTAGGGCAGTGGTTCCCGAACTTGTTCCACTACTTGTGCAGGGAAAGCCCCTGGTGGGACAGGCTGGTTTGTTTACCTGGCATGTCCACAGGTTCAGCCAATTGCGGCTCCCACTGGCCATGGTTCGCTGCTCCAGGCCAATGGGAACTGCTGGAAGCGGCGCGGGCCGAGGGGCATACTGACTGCTGCTCCAGCAGCTCCCATTGGCCTGGAGCAGTGAACCGGGGCCAGTGGGAGCAGCGATCGGCCGAACCTGCGGATGCAGCAGGTAAACAAACTGGCTTGGCCTGCCCGGGGCTTTTCCTGCACAGGTGGTGTAACAAGTTTGGGAACCACTGCCCTCATAGCGCATTCCAAAGCTCAGTGGGCCACTAACCTGTGCTGTACAGCAAGCAGCCTCCTAACACATTTCTTCTTAGTCTTTTAGCTAAGATCAGATCTAGAATCAGTTCAATATCAGATATTTCCTTTGGGGTGAGTGGGGAAAGATGATATTCATCATTTGCTGTGCAATGGAATAAATACTGTACTAGATCATCTCTGCCATTTAACTTCTGTTTTCTCTGGTTAATCCTAAAATCTAATATCTTTATTGGGTTATTTTAGTGGATACTCAACAATTTTATGAACAAATAAAAATAGTAATGAACCATGAAATTAGAATGCTGTCTATACCTTGTGTGAGACTCTGATCTTTGAATCATGTTTAAGTGTGGGTGCACAAACTTCTACAGAGGTCCCACCTCCAGAGTAAAGTAGGGCCTTGTTTTATTACATTTGACAGTGTGGACAGCACAACAGTTATTCCTCTGTGGTTTTGTTTACCACTTAATGTTTCTGGTATTTTGTGTATTACACAAAGGGGCATTTAAGATGCTGAGCAGTTATTCCTTTGCATACTGTGTATTTTTGAACTGGTCATATTATTGGGGAAAACTAGATTTCCAAGATTCTCTGCGTAGGTAATATAGTGAATAGTGCAGCTTAAATGCAAAGTTAGATGGGTTTGGACCATGGAGCAGTGTTTCAAGTAGATGCTTATCTGATGGGAAGAAATATCTAGTGCAGTAATGGCAGCCAAGTGTCTTGTCTACACTAGGAAGTAGAACCACCACTGAATCTTTTTCAGCAAAAGGTTTTTCCTGAACAAGTATTGGAAATGACTGAAGTCTTGCGTAGAGCAGACAAATAATTTCCAGTGCTATTTCGGATATGTAATTGAAACTGGATAATAATGCTCTCCTCTCATTTTGTACATGGTAAGCTTTTGGATTATATTTATGCAGGGCTTCGTTCAGTGGGATCAGGGCCTCTGGGTGCTACTGTAATACAGATACACCTCTACCCCGATATAACGCTGTCCTCAGGAGCCAAAAAATCTTACTGCGTTATAGGTGAAACCGCATTATATTGAACTTACTTTGATCCGCTGGAGTGCGCAGCCCTGCCCACCCCCCCGAGCACTGCTTTACCACATTATATCCAAATTCACATTATATTGGGGTAGAGGTGTAATTATTATTAAGGGAGATAAACTACAGAGGTATAGGGAAAGGGGAAGTCAGCAGCAGTAAGGGAAAGGTGGTGGTAGAGACTCTATTATTTGGTAGTCCAGATAGATACTTTTCAAGTAAACAAACCAAAAGAAAAAAAAGAAAACCTAATAAAAATTCAAGTATCGTTAAGAAAACTCAGAATGTTATTGCTGATTTGAAGAAAGGTCAGTAAACTGGTTCTTGGTAATAGAAGGTAAATGTAGCCTGTGGCTGATAAATACATGGATAGTGCATAGTAGCAACTGTAGCCTCTGGTTATTTACTTTTATCCGTCTCTTGAGCTGAAAATAACTATTTGGAAATATGTTAAATCCAAGAAAGAGGAAAATAGGAATATATAATACTTGTGAATGAAATTTTTCCATTGTTTTTACACAGTGAGCGATGAGAGTGGTGTCTTTCTCCCACTCTTCTTTTGCTTTCTCCTGCAGTGTTATAAAATAACTGAATGATCTTGTTTTCCTTTGTTTGGGTCAAGAAATTTTAGCTGAAAATTGTTACTCTGTGAAAGAAGATTATTGACTCAACAAGCCTTCAATTTTCAGTGAATAACACTCCCACCCTCTAGCTTCAGGAACATGTCGTGCATGCATTCTATTTTAAAGTACAGACTGTAATTTAAAACTGAGGCAGTTTGATGCCCCACTGAACTCTGTTTAAGCCTGGAATAAAGGGAAAAAAGCTTTAAGCTACAGAGAAGTGACTAAGCTTTCTCAAATGCTTTCCCCTGCCACTATACATCAGGTTGAAAAGTTTGATGGTGCTACTTAAAAAAAAGTTATTTTAATCCCCAACTGAACTTTGTTGCCTTTTATTTTCTTCTTCCTCTTTCATTTCATGTAATAAAGATAGAACATGTTTATACACTCGCATGCACACACACATATCTATAAATAAATAAAATCTTGTCTGTCTTCTTTTGTTTCTAAAGCACCTAGTACCATATTTAGGTGCTGATTCTAGTATGGATTCTGTGTGCATACATTTGTTTGTATGACTGGATAGGTCAGCATACTGGGCTCTGGTGTGAGTGGGCACAATTCCATTGAAGTCAATGATGTTATACTAGGGATGAATTTGATTCCGCACATACTGTAATCACTCACTTGTTTATAATAAAGGGTGAAATCCTGGCCCCGCTTTAAATTCAATTTAAGTCCTCCAATTGTATGTAAAAGATGTTTAAATTTATGTATGAGTAACTCTGAGCAAGCCCTCTGCAAAAGGGTACATCTCACCCATAAAAACTGAAACATTTATTCTTCAAGTAAGTATTCTTCTTGGTAAAATAATCATAATACTCAAATGTAGATAAGATCTCTTAGCTCCTTTATTCTGTTATTAGTGATTCATTTGTTTTCCATGCTTTTCAGGGATACATGCTTTTACTTGATGAACTGGCCAGTTTATTTTAAATATTTAAAATGCAATGTTATGCCTACTATACAAGTATGGAAAATAGCATTTAGTACCAGAACAGTGTAAAACAATATTAAGCAGTTCTTTGGCATATTCTGTTTTCAAGGCACTTTACGAAGTATCCTCACAACAACCCTCTGTGACAGGTAAATTGTTATTCCCATTTAACACTTGGGAAAAGTTAGACACGGAAAAGTTAAGTGAAGTGTCAAGCCCCTAGAGGGAGGCTATTTTAGAGTCATGAATAGCCATGAATAGAACTTGGAGATAGTTAAAGCTTAATGCCATAATGAGCTTTAGGACATTTTCAAAAATGGAAGCCTAAAATTAAGTTCTGTAAGTGATTTTTCAGAATGTGCTGAGCATCCAGTAGTTCTCATGGAATTCAGTGGGAGTTGCATGCATGTGCTCAGTTCTTCTCAATATCAAGACACTTAGGTTCCTAAGTATGGACTTAGGAACTTAACTTTGGACATCGATTTTTGACAATCCTGGCCACAATTTGTGTGATTGTTTTCCTCATCTCTTTGATTACACGTAAGTTTTGAGTCAGAAAGCAGATTTTTTTACCATGGCCTATGTTTGTTTATTCCTGTGTGCACACTCAGATCACTGTATAGAACAATAAGACAAAAGGATATTACTCATTGGAATAGTATTGTGGGAAATACCTGAGACACTGTTAATAGTTTTTCTTTCTTTTATTTTTACCACAAGTATTTTTGTAAGAGCATGTTCTGTGGAACGACTCCCTTACTGATGAGTACCAACCATTCTAAAGGATGGCCTCAGCCTCAGAACACTGATTAAATCCAGTAACTCATTGTGACCAGCAATATCAGAAGTCAGATAGTAGATTCCCTTTTCTTCCTCCTCCAGCACTACCTGTCCTTTGTTTGCTTGCTTGTTTGTTTATTTGTACCCATCATAGTGCCTAGGAGCCTTAGTCATGGATCAGGACCCCATTGTGTTAGGCACTGTACAGACCCAGAAGAAGAAGATGGTCCCTATTCCAGAGAGCTTGCAATCTAAGTATAAGAGACAACAGATAGATACAGACAGACAGGTGGAGTGCAAGGAATGGGATTGGTCAGCATGATAGACAGTGCTCTGTTGTCTTCCAGTACCCTGATCATGATTTTCTTTTCAAAATTTCTTAGGTCTCAATCCTGAAACACTTACACATCAGAATAGTCCCATTGAACACAATGGCACTATGTGTGTAAATGCTTGCAGGATCAGGGCCTAAGATTGTCAGCTCCAGATCAGGTAGGGGCTGGGTCATCTTCTGTGCTTGTGGAGCATTTTAGCATACTGGTGCACCAATGTTAATTGAGGCCTCCATAATACAAATGATAAATATAAACACATGGTTATTGTTCATTATCTGTTTATTTTATATTACGGTCATGCATAGAAACCCTGATCAAGAGGCAGAGTTTCAAGCACAATGAGCTGCAGCAAGTTGTATTGATGACAGTGGTTTTTGAATTGGGTCCTAGGTTTCTCTTAACTTCCCTCAAATTTGTTTTCTTGAAATCTAATACCATTATACTACTGCATGCTCAGAAACCATTTCTCACTGTGTTGAAGTCACATATGTTGGATTCACTATCAGCAACCTTCCCTTTAGTCTCCCCCATTAGTTTGGAAATCGAAAATGGATTCTCCACTTTAACAGCAAAATATAGTGTAGATAAGTATGAAAAGTGTACATGCGATATTCTGTGTGTTGCTGAGTAAATTACTTCATTTCAGTGACTTATTCATATTCTGAATTAAGGATTCTCTGCCTCTGTCATACTAGAACATCCTGAATTTTGGCCACTTGCAATAGATTTCCTTAGGTACAACAAGAGTTTTTTGTGCCAGTCCCACATCATTGCAGCAATGGAGGTACTGTTGGAATGGGCACAGTGCTGTATGGGCGTGCACAACAGCACAGGGATCTCAAACTCAAATCACCATGAGGGCCACATGAGGACTAATACATTCGTCTGAGGGCAGCATCCCTGACACCTTTTCATATAAAGGTACAAAAACTGCCCCCTGCCCCCACACCACCCCTTCCATGAGGCTTTGCCCATGCCCTGCCTCTTCCCACCCCTTCCCCAAAGTCCCCACTTCAACTCCATCCCCTCCCTGCCCCTATTCCAACCCTTTCCCCAAATCCCTGCCCCGCCTCTTCTCCGCCTCCTCCCTTGAATGCGCGGCTCCCTGCTCCTTCCGCCTCCCTCCAGGAAAGAGCTAAGCACCGTCAAACAGCAGTTTGGCGGCGGGAAGCACCTGAGATAGGCAGGGACGTGGTGCACTGGGGGGTGGGTGGGTGAGGGAAGCTTGGCGGCTGCTGGAAATAACTCCGGGGCAGAGTGGGCAGGGAGCTTGGCAGGCTGCGTGTTTGAGACCCCTGCAATAGCATCTGAAGTTGGGTTGTAAAAGCTTCCCACTTCAGCAAAAGGGTAAGGACAGGGAATTGAAAACAGGTTTGTGATCTCCTTCTCCCCACAGATAACTGCAGATGACCCTCTGAGGCATCTTGGCCCACAGGTTGAGAACTGTTGTTCTAAATCAATAGCAAGAGCTGAATTTTGAGGCACATTCGAATAATTGTATTAGCATAGTAAAATGTGCTGTTCTGGATTTTCTATTTCACATCATGATTGATTAAGTGACATGAATTTATAAACTGCAGTACGTGATGTGTCAGATCGTAACTGTTTCTGAAGGTGGCAATTATGTGAGGAAAAACAGCTTTTAAAGTATCCTTGCTGCTGATTATTAAAGAAATTAATATGTTGTGAAGAGATGTAACATAAAACGCTGGTGGGAGTGGAAGTCCGGATATGTATATTTGTATGTACTAAAAAAGATGCAGCTGTAAGCGTTGAGTAAGTTTGCTGTACACAGAATAAATGGATGCAATAAAGACGATAAATCTAGTGTTGTTTCATGTCATAAAAACATAAGTTGCATTCCTGCACATATACTGGTATAACAAATGATTAAAATATTTTGGCATAAAAAAGAGGTGTAAAACATTATTATTTTTACTTTTAATAAAATGTAAGCTGCACAAAGCCCAGTATACTCATTAACAAAACGCTCTGGAGAAAGTCAGAATCTGAACATAGTCTGACTTTATCAAAGTAAACCGACTAACTTTCTAATTTTGCACTATCCTGTATATGGTTTTAAGTACACATTCTCTACTGACATGAATTAGTTTTGCATAAGGCATAAGTTATTGCAGAATTTGGTCCCTTTAATTTAGATTATATTGCTGTCTTTGGAAGTAAGCTAATTTTCCCCCATTCATTTCTTTATTTCTGTATATTATGAAGAACCTCCAATAATCTCCCTCTATATTTAATTTGCAGGATTTCACAATATTTTAATAAGAACAGTTACTGAATGAATACTTCACTCGAAACATCATTTTTTTCCTATATTTGCATATTGAGTAATGTTCAGTTAAGAAAATATGTGAAACATTAGAAAAAAAGGTAGAGATGTTGAATTTAGCTTTCAGGGCAACTGTGGAGCATTGTGTGGATGATTTATTGATTAAAAGACTATAAAAACAATCTTGGGTGTTTTTTTAATGAAGAATATTTCACAGCTGTGATTTCACAGTAGTGAAACATAACCTTCAAACTCTTA
Organism: Chelonoidis abingdonii; assembly: GCF_003597395.2. Taxonomy (NCBI): domain Eukaryota; kingdom Metazoa; phylum Chordata; order Testudines; family Testudinidae; genus Chelonoidis; species Chelonoidis abingdonii. The sequence continues at coordinate 123,584,473 of NC_133771.1, forward strand.
TCCTAGCCAGTGTGCAGTGTTTCTTTTTTTTCCGCTTCATTTTTTGATAGCTGCCGGTATAATTTTTGCTCATAATTTTAAAGATAATGACAGAGTAGGGAGGAACACATACACACGATTTTTAATTATTTAAATAAGTGTTAATTCTCTCTACGTGACTTGTTAGCCATTTTTACCAGATTGAAGTAAAGTATTATAAACTACTGGAGCTTTTTGGCTCCAAAACTTTTCAGCTTTTTTTTTTCTTTCCCAAAAAGTATTTGCATTGCACAGCCAGCAACTAAATGTGAGAGGAGACAGTTCTCACTGCTATCTGTCTATGGGATTTTCCATTTCTGTCTGCAAGCAAACAGAGGTCAGATAGGAAATACTAATATTATATATATAATTACTAATCTGGCTGCAGTTTCTGTGGGAGAAGGAACTGGCAAAAGAGGGGAGATTCTTTGCTGTTGAGTGTCGGTTGCTGTTTTTGCTCTTATTTACCCAGGAATGTAGATTAGACTGAAAAAATAAGGTAAGGATTTTAAAAAAAATGACTTCATCAAAGAAAACAAACCTTCCTTTATTGTATAATAATTTTGCTTACCTAGAATCAGAAGGTCTATAGTTAACTAGTCACTCAAGCTATGTCTACGCTATATACTAAGCCTGGGCCTTCCACACACATAAATCTTTCTGACTTGGGTCAGCAAGCACTCAGAACCCAGGTCCTAGGATACTGCTACGGGCTGGGTCTCTGATTCAGGTCCAACCCCCGTCATTTTGCAGTATGGATGCAGCTCAAGCCGCAGACCCAGGTCAGAAGGTATGCATATAATCATAGGACTGGAAGGGACCTCAAGGGGTCATCTAGTCCAGTCCCCTGCACTCATGGCAGGACTAAGTATTATCTAGACTATTCCTGACAGGTGTTTGTCTAACCTACGCTTACAAATCTCCAGTGATGGAGATTCTACAACCTCCTTAGGCAATTTATTCCAGTGCTTAACCACCCTGACAGTTAGGAAGTTTTTTCTAATGTCCAACCTAAACCACCCTTGCTGCAATTTAAGCCAATTGCTGCTTGTCCTATCCTCAGCGGTTAAGAAGAATAATTCTTCTCCCTCTTCCTTGTGACAACCTTTTATTTACTTGAAAACTGTTATCATGTCCCCTCTCAGTCTTCTCTTTTCCAGACTTAACAAACCCAGTTTTTTCAATCTTCCCGCATAGGTCATGTTTTCTAGACCTTTAATCATTTTTGTGAACTTTCTCCAGTTTGTCCAGATCTTTCCTGAAATGTGGCGCCCAGAACTGGACACAATACTCCAGTTGAGACCTAATCAGCATGGAGTAGAGTGGAAGAATTACTTCTCGTGTCTTGCTTACAATACTCCTGGTAATACATACCAGAATGATGTTTGCTTTTTTTGCAACAGCATTACACTGTTGACTCTCATTTAACTTACAGTATGGACATATTAGGATGGCTCTGAGCCCGGGTCCAGCAATTGTAAACCAGATTTAAAGTGCAGTATGGATGCTTAGGCATGGACTTGTAACCGCTGAGTCCACAAGACAGTGCGATGTAGACATCAGAGTGAGAACTATCCTTTAACATTTTGAACTGCTGTTTGAGCACTGAAAATGTTGGTTTGCGTGGGTTGGGGGTTGTGGGGATGGGGAAGGATCTATGGATTAACATGCTCTCCTCTCCCCAGCTAAAAAACTATAATACTTCACAAATGAAAGCTGTGATTAGATCTCTTTACACTTAGCCTCTGTTTTTAAATGAAGTATTCAGGAACATGGAATACTCTCCACCCTTTATAAATGCTTGGAGGCGCTCTGGGCCCAATTCTTCTTTTCTCACACCTTGGGTAGTCTAACCTGCTCTTCAGGGATCCACCCTGCAAGGGGCTGTAGCCCTGATCCAGCAAAACATGTACACACCTGCTTGATTTTAGAAGCATGAGTAGTCCCATCTGGATTTAAAGTTAAACCAGGGCACAAGTGCTTTTCTGGATCAGGACCAAAGTGCTCAGCACCCTGCAGGACCAAATCCATATGCCTATAAATAGTGAGTGTAAAACCCTGTCACAATGATTTTTACATGCCTCAGTTTATGCAAGTTTAAATGACGCTACATAAGGTGCAAGACAGTGGAGAGTTAGATCCCTCTTTGTCTTCTGTTGCATCTGAGGGCAGGCCTACACTACAGCCTAAGTCGATATAACTTATGTTACCTCCTCCCCCAGCACTATAGCTGCTTCTCTCCGAGGTGGAGTAATTATGCTCACGGGAGAGCGCTCTCCCATTGGTATAGCACGTCTTCACCAGACACTACAGCGGTGCAGCTTGCTGCGTTAATGCAGCGCTGTAGTATAGACTTGCCCTGGGACTTGGAGCTTCTAGTTTAACCACACTGGTGTGTATTTTTGCTTCCAGGGAGGGTACATATAAATGCTTCTCGATGCTGTAAGATATAATAGGTAGGATGGTGGAAGTGAATTTTACAGTAACCTATATTTGTGTACATGTGCCAGCTATCACTTTTTCTTCTTGTCTTGAAGGACATGGATTTAGGTTTTACAAGCTAGTTGGGCTTTTAGCCAGTTTGGACACTGCAGTGCTGTACTGAGATGAAAATGTTCTTTACAGAGGAAGATACTGGAGCCCAAGGTTACTTGTAATCCCCTCTGGTAGCTGTCCAAGTGGAAGCAAAGAACATAAACATCCATTTCTGAAGAGAACAGAAGATAACTCCATAGTCATGGTCAATATTTCTCACCCTTAACTAAATCATAGAGAAGTTATGCAACCTAATGTCATCTAGATTTTAAAAAAAATTATCAACAAATAAGACTTCAAGACAGAAACAAATCAGACATCAAGGTGTTGGGCTCATTCCCACAGACCTATTTCCCTCTTGAAAAGGTTCCACATGAGGCTGACCCAACTCTCCTTAACTCTCCCCCGCACTAGTCCACAGGAGCTAATTGCTGCTGCCTGTCCTGAGCCAGCTGTAAGAGTGTCAGACTGAGTGAGACATGAAGCATTCCTCCTCCTCTCTATGGAAGGAACACATGCCTCCTGGTGACCTGGGGAATTAGAGTCAAAGAATGACCCTGACTTGGATTTGTGTCTTCCTGGTAACAACTGTTCTATTGCTAGGCTACAGGACCAGCCCCATGCATAGGCTTTTAAGTAGTTATTTTATTTGTTCCATAGGAACATATTGATGAGACAGTAATGTAGCCTAAACTAATCTGTGTGACTTTATATTATCATTATTTATTACCACAGTTTAAAGATTGATAACATTTAAAAGTGAGCTAAAGACCATTTCCTCTCCTTCTCTTCCAGTGCTTTCTTCTTCTCTGAACTGATCTTAAAGTTCTCTTCATTGAAATAAACCTTTCCTTCTTCTAATTACGCTGAAATTGTAAGACTAAAATATGGGTTTGATTTTAAAAACTCCAAGAGGCTATAGTGTCATTAGGTTAAATGAGTAAATGGATTTTGCTTCTTAGAGGGCTGCTTGGTATTTGAAACAGTTTTTGACAAATGCTGGAGTTACACAAATATAGAAGTAGCAGTTACAGAGGTGGTTTAGCAAGTCCCTTAGAAGATTCATGCAGATCCGGCAGTCACTCTATTTTGAACGAAAAGAAGGATGATACTAGTTATTTTTACTTCGGCCTGGGAATGAAATAAAAGGCAGGCAGAACTCTGTGCTATATAATTTTTGTTTAATCTGACTCCATTGAGATTCTTTCCTGTTTACTCCTTGACTTTGCTGTCTTTGAGTGTGTTTCGTTAATGCAAAAATCTCCCCCAGGATTGTGAATACTGTGGTTCAGTCCATCTCCTAACCTTCCTGGATATTTTTATAATTTATCATCAGCTGACACAGCCTGGGTAGAATATTCTTACCACTCCCTCTGGCTGCTGGAAGTCTGAAATTACATCTTTGTCTTTGAAGTCAGGCACACTGTTAGCGTTGCTATGGTGACAGGGTGGGTAATGGCCTCCACAGAGAGGAGATTGGTATTTAGCGTTTGAACACTGCTGTACACAAGGCCTTGATTTTTAGAGTGGTTACTGAACTATCCCCTTTTAGTAAATGTTTAAAAATTACATTTTTACATGTTTTTACTAGATTAGTAGTCATGGTCTATTTCATTTTAACTACAATGATAAAAGCATTATTCCATTAAATGGGTAGCTCCCCCCCTCCCCTTTGGTTTATGCATTATTAACACAAGCTTTCCTGTGTTGCTTGTAACATTTTATAGGCTTTTTCAAACATGCAGTCAGATTTGCTCTGTTGCTCCCTTATTTTCAGGACTTAACCCTTTCTCTGCTTGATCTTTCCTTCGGCAACTTAGAAAGAAGCTTTGAACAGTTTAGGATGCTCGCACTTTAAAGAAAGAGGCTTAATTTTTGAAGCAGTGGAAAACAGTGGTGCAGATGAGTCTACTTTTGTTCACTGAATACAAGTGATACTGAGCCAGGTACTGTGCTTTCTGACACCAAGTGCAAGCTCCTTGATTTCAGTGGGACTGTCCAGGTTTCAAGTCAAAGCAGAATTTTGTCCACTAGTTTGATATCTGTGTCAAGTTTCTCCCCTGGAGTCCTCCCCCTCAAAACATTTGTGGTTATGGGAATGAGATGCAAAGTTTGTTGTCAGCCTCCCTTCCCCCAGAACACAGAAAAGACTTTTGGAGGTGAAGCTTCCCTTATTTGCATTTTCTTCTTCTCCTAAACAAACTAAAGCTAACTAAGTATCATCTGAACACTTTGTTTCACTTTTATTGCTCTCTAGAGGATGTCTTGATATCATTTCTAGGGCTTGTCTTACACCTGCTGGGTGTAAATTGTAATGCGCACCAATAGGTTGCTCACTGTCCAGCCAGTATAAGCCTTGCTGGTATTCACTATAAGTACCTTGATGCATGTTAATGTACTGCTGTTTGAAACGGGACTACATTAATGCACATTAGGGAACTTGTAATGTGCACCAGCAGGGTCCCTACAGTCAGTCAGCGTGCAACATGCAGGTATGCACTAGTATTTACACAGCAGTTGGTGAGGGCTAAAGCACTGTGTAGGCAATCTCACAGGCCAGGTCTACACTATAAACTTACATCGGTATAACTGCGTTGCTCGAGGGTGTGAAAAATCCACACCCTGAGTGACACAGTTGTACTAACCTAGCCCCTGGGTGTAGACAGCACTGGATCAAGGAGAGGGCTTTTCCTGTCAACATAGCTACCACCTCTTGCAGAGGTGGATTAACTACAATAATGGGAGAATCTCTCCCATTGGCACAATAACATCTTCACTGAAGCACTGTACTGTTGCAGCATTGTAAGTGTAGACCTGCCCATAGTCTCTACCAGGCAAACAAGTACTTCAGGTGTAGAGATTCTTGCATCCCTGCAGACGCACACGCATGCACACAGTTTCTGTTTGCAAATGTTGAGGCTGAAAAGCAAATCTGACTTTGTTTTACCTTTGTTCCTTCATTTTAACTGTACATTTGTTGTACTTGTTGAAAGGTGCTTGATTGACTCTGGGGAAGTAGAAGACATGAATTTTTCCACAGAATAGATTCAGGACAGGCAACAGTGATGCAAACCTCTCCATGCTACCCCCACATCTCTCTAAACCCTGACCTGGAAGGACCCATCTCTAGGGATGAGAGGGCTGCTAATTTTCAAGTCTCTCAATTCTTAGCCTTTTTACTGATGTTGCCAACAAGGATTTCAGTTGTAGTGATGGCTTTTATGTGATGGACACTTGTTTTCTGGGAAATGGACTGAGATTGCTACGTTTATTTCAACCTAGGCTGACTCAGACTGTTGTTGGGGTGTAAAGTTCATGATCTTACCCTTAAGCCATCCAGTCCTCCACACCAAAAAGAATTCTTGTGGGTATGGGTGTTTTTAATATACATACAACTCATAGCACCAGCTGGAAATATTTCAAAGAAAATGTATGTCCTGCCTCAGGGAGACTATTGTGGAGAGAATGATGGTCAGATCTTTAGAGGATAAATGGACAATCAACACAATTTTCTAACTGGCAGAGGAGGTAGTTTGAGAACAGTGCAAGACCACTCTTCCATCTTGCCAAATGTATTACTTAAGTAGTATTTCTTATAGGCCTGAGACTTTGTGTATTTGTGGCCCAGACTTGTATTACCTATACAGCGATGTGTTTTGCTGCCACCAGAGTGGTGAACTCACCAATAATATGGGTTTTTAAAATCGTCACTGTGTATGTACAAGTTTTAAAAGATCATTTAAAAAAAAATAAGCCAATACATGAAATGGAATTCAGAGAGAGGATTGAAATTTCATCTACTCCATTACGTTCAAGATTTTGCAGGGAGCTCCAAACAGTGGCTCATTTTTGAGAACCTGCTTTATGTACTGGACAATTGGGCTCATTAATGATTATAGGAGGACCAGAAATTTAATCTCATCTCTAATTTCTTAATTTTGGATTTTAAGTTGGGCTCTTGTTACTTTTAGCCATGTTTGAAAAAAAATAATTACAGATACACTAGTAAGTTTCTGTTTAGTTTTTGACAAAAGATTAAAATTACTCATGTTAAATTGTGTCTTTGGAATAGATACTGTGCTGCATATTGTGGTTACCACATACTGTATCTCTCTAAAGGACTAGAGAGCTGAAACCATATGTTAATAAATTATGGCAAAGCAACTGCTTGGCTAGAAATTAAGGTAATCTTCAAATTCTGAAGAAAAACTCTGTTATGGAGTCAAAAACAGCTTGAGAAGTTTTATATTCAGCTAAAATTTGCTTAGAGAGAGAAGTGTGCTTCAGATGGAAATTGCAACCTGTGTTTGATGCATCTGGGACATAAATAGTATTTGCCAAGTTATTCACTAAAATTGGTTCTCTACCTGCATCTCAGGACTTAGAAGGAAACATCAGGCATGAATGTATAAACATGCAATATCTGTATCTGCACAAGGCTCTTTTAAGTTGCTATTTTTTAATAACTGCATTAAAAAAAATCTAAACTAAATATCAGTATTCATTGCATGGGAAAGAAAAATCTACTTGCGTGAGACCAAAACCCATTTCGCCAATTTTTATTAACATGTCCTGTCTCCTAGAACGTTTAGTGCTTTCACCTTCCTGTAAATTAATTTTGCACATGCATGTGACTGATATTTGAACTGTGTGTTTGTAATATCTGGCTTTTTTAAAAGCCAAGTCCTGGATCTCCCAACATGAATATATTATGAAGGTTCTCTAGTGGGTCCATAGTTCAGGTGAGTTGAGTTTTCCACTTAAAACAGGGTATAAATCCCTTAATTAAACATGAAAATTCATACAAATCATTCTCAAACAAGAACTGTTTCAATAAAGAGGATAAACTAATTTCCTGGGTACTCACTGCACTTCTTAGAGCTGTATTTGCAGAATTCTAAGCAACGTAGAATCATTCCTTTCTGAAGTTTTCTCAGAGGTCGCACTGTTTTCAGGTTCTCTAATCACTAAAGTCTTTGGGCCAGATCTTCAGCTGGTGTGACAGTTTACACCAGCTAGGGATGAAACTGAACAGCTTCAGATTTCACCCACAGCTTCAGCCTATACCAATGCCAGAACAGGTGGAGAGTGTGTGTGTTGGAGGACAGGGGAAGGAAGTGGAAACAAAACTAAATATACACAAAGTTATTTAGCTTAATCATATTATTTTTGCTGTCGAGGCCAGCAAAACATGTTTTTTTTGTGACTGACTTCAGTAATGACACTTCCTACTTAGAATGAAAAGAAAAGACAAGAAAACCAGTAGAAAAGAATACAGAACAAGGAAGAGCATCCAGATGGTGTGTCCATCCATAAGCCGCACTCAGCACTAAGGTCTTGTCTATACTGGGGTTTAGCCCCAATTTCAGCAGTCTAAACCTAGCAACTATTACAGCCACAAACTAGTTTACATCCCTATTGTAAAGAATGAAAGCTGCAGTGTGCACTAGTGAACCTTACCTTTGCTTGAAACCGGAGTGAACTCCACTCGTGCAAATCATGGCTTTTTTTAATCTATACTAGGGCTTTGTCCCACTGCAGTTATGCCGGTTGCTGTCTCCTGATTGCTGAAACTAAAGGCTAATCCTTAATACAGAGAAGGCCTAATATATAGTTTTTATAAAGGCAGACACAGCCTGCTTTATAAAAACAGAAAAGTACGCAAAAGGGGGCACACTTGTATTAGCAGGCACCAGACTTACATATGCAGGAAAATTTAAAAATAGCAATCTAAGAAAATAAAGAATGTGAGGAATCTATGAATGTTAGGAACACACAACTTCAGATAATGTGTTTATATGCAGAAGGCTCTTTTAAGTTGATTTATTTAAGTTTTAGGAAGAATTCACAACTAACAATAAAATATAACTCATAAAACATGAGGAAGTCCTGTTTTATTAAAAACACATGGGCATATGAACAACCTTGTACAGACCTCTGTGATTAAAACAGACATATTATCATTAAAAATATTTACACAGTTAATAAAGTTATTTAAAATAGTATCTAGTTTCCTCCTTCAACAGCCTGTGGTGCCCAGTAATCTTTCCAAATTACTTTCCAAACCATTCTCCGTATTTTCTTTGCCAACTTCATCTTGCTCAGATACTTCATGGTCAGGGACATTCATCTGCTTCCTGTCTCAATATTCTCTGTACTTTTCTCCATAACTTTCACAGAGAGCTTTTTCTCAACTTTTTATTATCCTTTCTCTTTCCTCCTTTAGGGCCGGATCCAAAGCCTGTTAGAATCAATTGAGAATCTTTCCATTGATTTCAATCAGTTTTGGGATTAGCCCTCCCCCTGACCGCCATTCCTCTGTTCTTTCTTGCCCATCATCCTGTTCCTCCATGTTCTCATAGATGTCAGTGTTCTTTTTGAGTAGTGCAGTCTCACCAGCTACATTATATTTTGAACAGTATGCACTATTTCTAGTGATCAAGACATCTAAAAATCCCTGTTAGTTAACTATCTTCAAAGTCTTCATGATCATCTGCATTGAAACTGCTAGGCCTCAACCACTTTCTCTAGCACAGGGGTCGGCAACCTATGGCACGAGTGCCAAAGATAGCACGCGAGCTGATTTTTAATGGCACGCTGCAGCCTGCCAGAGTCCCGGCAGACAGCAGCGTGCCATTAAAAATCCTGCCTGGCCCGGCCCGGCCCGACCCGATCTTCTCCGGCCTCTCCGCCCCCTCCTGCGGGGGAAAGGATCAGGGGTAGAAGCTTGGTCCTGCCGGCTTCACTGCCTCTTCCTGCAGTGTGCTGAGTTCCTGCCCCTCCTCCTCCTCTCCATCCCTCCCTCCCTGCTGGCCGATCAGCTGATGGCCCTTGCTAGGGAGGAGGTTGGGGAGTGGAGTCAGTGTGCTCGCTGCTCCTGGTGGAGGCAGAGAAGAAGCGGAGGCAGGGCCTTGGAGAAGGGTGGTGGTGGAATAGGGGAATATCCCCTCCAGCCCCCTGCCATGAGCACCCCATGACCCCAGCCCACATCCCAGCCCTCTGCCCTGATCCCCCCTCACACACACCCAGCCCTCTGCCCGGAGCCCCCTCCCTCATTCTAGCTCCTGGCCAGACCCTACACCCCAACCCCCAGCTGCTCCTTCACCCCCAGCCTTGTGCTGCTCAGTGCACTCTCACCTTCAGTTCAGTGCAGAGAGAGAGAGGAAGAGAATGGGCCAGAACCAGGGAGAAGGTAGGTACCCACTGTATGTGGGCAGGGCCGGGGCCCCAGACAGTCAGCGGGCTGAGCAGGTCTGGCAGCCGAGATCCCGGATGGCAGGAGCCGGCAATGGAACCCCTGAGTGGCAGTGGGCTGAGCCTCTCAGCCCACTGCCGGTCTGGGGTCTCGGCTGCTGGCCCCGTGCAGCCTGCTGCCAGTCTGGGGTTCTGGCTGCCAGCCCCTTGCCAGCCAGGGTCCTGCCCGCAGGCCTCAGCCTGCTGCAAGCCTAGGTAAACAGAACCCCATACTAGCAGCTGGCTGAGCAGGCCAGTGGCGTAAGATCAACATTTTAATTTAATTTTAAATGAAGCTTCTTAAACATTTTGAAAATCTTGTTTATTTTACAACAATAGTATAGTTATATAATTTATAGACTTATAGAGAGAGACCTTCTAAAAACATTAAAGTATATTACTGGCATGTAAAACCATAAATTAAAGTGAATAAATGAAGACTCGGCACACTGCTTCTGAGAGGTTTCCAACCCCTGCTCTAGCACATATGGATGTTTCATTTGAAATAAAATTGTGTGTGTGTGTGTGTGTGTAAAAGTAAAATTAGGAAAAATGGCTTTTGAAGAATCAAGTTGTATAATACTGATATCTAAATTTATATACATACTTAACTGTATATTTTTGGGATCTATATTCAAGCTCATTAACTTCCAGCCAGTGCTCTGACGACTGTCTGGAAGAATGACTCCCATTAGACCATCTAAACTTATGTTCTGTGTGAAACTTCTTGTTTAAATATTGCAGTTCAAGATCTGTAATGCCCCACTGTTTATATTGTGTTTTCAGTTGATAGCTCTTATACTACATGGGTCCAGACTTGTCCATTAGCACAGGTTATGTTGGCTGTTAAAGTACTTAAGTCTACACTTTTAATTATTTCCAAAATCATCTCCATTACCAGTAGGAAAAAACTAAAAACCAAAACCCCCAAAATCCACCACTCTCATTTCACTTATTTGAGAAAGCATTAATAGAAAAAAAAATTGAATAACTTATGCTTGGAAAATACAAATTCAGGTATATCTTTATATCATGTACTATTAAAAAAAGTCACAATTTCTTATTACTTTAAACATATTAATGTGTAGGATGAAAAATTAAATTCTCACAATTCCTTTTACTTCTAGCATACAAAGAGGCCCAATGCCCACATCCAATGCAGGTGTTTATATTTTGGAAGTGAAGGGGAATGTTTTGTATGGGTGAATGTATTTTGAGTATTAAAATGCTCATATGGTATAAGTTATATGAATTGAGGTTAGTGAGGATTTAAATGTTGCCTGTAGTGCTGATTTCCATGATTTGTAGTGATTGCATTGGTAGTGCACTTGAGCTATATACGTTGTGTGTTTTTGTGGATCTACTGTGGAGTCAGCTGATACCGCTTAAGATCAGTTGAGTGTAAAGACTTACAGGAAAATTGGAGGAAGTGGGAAGAAGTGAGAAATATGCCTAGTAGAATGTGGTTGAGATTTTAATTTTATATTTTAATTCTTTGGCAAGATGTATCGGTGATTATTCTATCTCTTATTAACACTTTGGTAGTCGAGTGCACAAATTCCTCCAGTGTCTTTATGGGGAGAACCCATAAATGTAATCTAGGTACAGTTTAGGTACACCTGATCACAAGGAGTTAATAGATGTATAATTATGTTTTCATCAAAACTACTCTGCAGTCACCAAGACAGTAACAATTTTACAGAATTAAAAAAAAAAGGAAAAAGGAAAAGGTCAAATCCAAGCATTCTTTTAGAATTTTCTCATGTTTGTTTTCTTTTGTGGCTTATTATACTCTCCACTGGTAGAAAAAGAAGAATTAATTATTGCCTTTTGGTCTGTCTTATTCACAATATAAACTTGATCTCTTTGCTTTATGTTAGTGGCAGAAGGTGAATTTATGGATTTACTTTCTGAAGGAGTTCTGAGCTGCCCTGGTCCTTGCTCTAGCCCTGTCTATCCCTTTGTCTTTTGTCATTGCAGAAAGTACATTGCAGCCCCATGAAGATGAGTACCTCTAAGTAAATACTGTCTTGCAACTAGGGTTTACCCGTCTTTCTTGTTTGAGAGGATTTGAGTTTCCACTCAGTGCATCTCCACGAGATAGAGTTGCTTCCTCACCATTTGTTTAGAAGAATAATTAGAAATTGAAATTCTTATATTCACTATTTCAAATTGACTTCTTGGTAGAATACTAGGTTAGTTTTCCTTACAGGCAACTAACCAGCTCAGGGAGAAACTAAAACTTTTGGAACTTTGAGGTGGTCCCATTGTGTGTCACAGGTACAGTAGGAGGAGGCGGAGTACTTTGGAACTATTACAGTAGCAAAGCAGAAGACCACTTGAAATTGGATGAGGCATTTTTTAATTTAATTATCCATTTCAATATCGCTCTATTTCCACCCCTCCTGGCTGCTAGCTGGGGTGCCTGCTCAGTGAGTCAGTAGCTGTGCTACCTATTCTGCTCTCTGAATTAAAACAGAATACTCAACTATACTCTGGATTTTTAAAAGATTTTATATAGTAAATTTATTTCCAGTAAGACAATAGTAAAACATGTCTGTGATACTTTTTATATGAAGTGCTGCAATATCCTGGCAGTTTAAAAATATTCCTTTTGTCATTCTTATAAAGTATTTCTTATGTCATTCTCTCTTTTGGTTTATCATGAATGTGATTCAGCTTCTCTCCCCTCCCCCACTCACCGCGTGACCCACCGTCCCCCTCGTCTTTCTTCACTTTAAGGATCACTGACTTATCCATTGTTGGCTGCAGCAGGCTCATTTGAGTGTCTGGTGGTGGTTAGGAGAGTGGGCTTAAGGATTTAATGGTACATGTTGGTGCAGTTTCTCACAGTAAGGAGATTCTCAGTAAAAATTTTAGTAGTCCAATCAGTAGTTTATGAGGGTCTTTTGAAAGTGCAGCGTTAGTAAGCAGTCTATAGAAAAGATGGATAACTGTTTCCTCCTGTCCTTGTAAAGTGCCAATTTAAAGTTATTGATTTATTTCCTAAAGCAAAATAAAAGTTAACTTTCACCTCACTCCTGCTTTCTCTCTCTCGTTGTTGCTTTTTCATTTTCTTTTGTTGTTTTTGTTGTTTAGTTTAACCATGCACAATTGTGAGAGGATTGCTACAAGCAGGAAAATAATTTGATTAATGTATTTCTTGAGACTTTTGGCCTTTAAAGGTTTTGTTTCTGGTGAAGTTGAGCTATGGTAAGGACTTACAGTGAGACGAAAGGACAGTTGTGAGTAATACTTTCTGCTTGTGATAGCTCTTTGTTGATCTGAGAGAGAGCACTTAAAGAGAGCTAGGTCATTTATGTGATTATGAAGAGCACTTGGTTCTCTCCTATTCAAGAAGGAAAAATAAGTTTTTGAATAAGAGTTCACTGTCAAGATGACATTGAATGTGACTTCCTTTCCTCCTCTCCTCTCTTCATTCCCTCCCCCTTTGTATGATAAAGCAATGCAACTGAACAGGGCTTGATTTTTCCAATTTCAGGTGACATTTTTGATTGTCCTTTGTCATTGTGTTTCTTGGCAGTTCCTTAGGCCTTGGCTACACTGGCGCTTTACGGCGCTGCAACTTTCTCGCTCGGGTGTGAAAAAAACACACCTCTGAGCGCAGCAAGTTACAGCGCTGCAAAGCGCTAGTGTAAACGGTGCCCCAGCGCTGGGAGCGTGGCTCCCAGCGTTGCAAGCTAATTCCCACGGGGCGGTGGGGTACGTGCAGCGCTGGCGCTGCGACCACATTCACACTTCAAAGCACTGCCAAGCTTTTGAGTGTAGCCAAGCCCTTAGTGTTTAATGCTTTACATCTGTCATGGTATCTGGATATTATTGGTAACTAAAAGTTTAAAAATACATGTAATGCACTTTTGGTTTTACTTGTTTTGATTCCTATTCTCTACTTGGAGAATTGGGCTGTGAATGTATGATGTGGTATTTGTTTGGGTGACAGATGTCCATTCCTGAATGCCACTGTGTTCTCTTGTGCTTTGTTTATGGAATGATTGCTCCGAAAATAAACTGCTAATTTTTTGCAAGCTAAATTTATATTTATATACACATATATATATAAAAATTTGCTGTGGTTTTTAAACAACAAAGCAAAACTGAAATTACACCCAAAACATATGTGGTTTCTAAAATTCCTGATTATAGTAATCCATTATTACTGGGTTATTCGGTGCTTATTTTAACAAATAAGTTTAGTCTGGCATCTGTTTTTCTTTGAAGTGTTAATTGCCATGGTATTGTTGTAGTAAAATGATGTAGCCTTTATTTGATAAGGTGCAGGAAATTACAGTACCAACTTTTCTTTCTTTCAAGTTTGGGTTGGTTTTAGGTATTAAAAAAAAAGCAGCTGTCACTAGGTAAAAAGCTTTCAACGGGTTCTAGTGCATAGTAATTTTTAATTAAGCTAGTAAGTAAAAGTAACTTCTAGGTTACTTTATTATTCAGTTAACTTACCTAAACTGACACTGAACTTGAGTGTTTTACTGTGTTACAGTATGGGTATCACTTCAGGAAAGCTTCACAAAGCTCAGTTTTGACTTAGGGAGTGACTGTGTAGTTGATACCAATGGAATAAGAATATATAAATCAAGATTTCATGAAGAACCTCTATATTTTCTCATCTGAAGCTTAAAACTAAAACGAGTTGCTTGAGGGTTGCACTTTGTTCATACTGTTGTGTTGAAAAGGACTTATTTGGGATTTTGAAATTCTGGTCTTGAGAAAATTAATTAAAAGATTAATCAAAAACAGGGGTTGTGAAAAATGAGGGGGGAACACTTGTATTGGTTTTAGTGTGTTTCTTCAAGGAATGTCTATATGGGTGCCCCACTCAGATACCTTGAGGCCTTGATTGGAGATTTTCTGTTAGTACTGTGTTTGGTCTGTGTATGTGCTCTTTACAACCTCATATCGCACTTTGAGAGTATGTAGGGCTACATGGGGAAACCACCCTCAGTTTCTTCTCTACCATGTTGGCCTGAGATGGAACTCTTGTGTACATGCATACCTCAGACTGTTTTGTTTTGTTTAGTTAGTTTAATGTTTCTAGTTAGTGCTTGTTGTTAGTATAGAATGTTAGATAGCTGTGAGAGGTCTGAGTTTTTCTTCTCTCTCTTTTTTCTCCCCTATTTTTTTCCAAGGAGCTTACTTGGCCTGGCTGGGCATGCCTGCTCGCCAGGTTTCAAATGCTGCCTCTCTTGCCAGGAGACTATCCTGATCAGTGACAACCACTGTACAAGTATCTGTTGCTTGGGAGAGTACCATATCTCCCAGAAGTGTAACCTTTGCTTGGCTCTAAAATCTAGAACTTGGAAGAATCGAGAAAACAAACTGAAGCTGCAGATGGTGGAATGCTCCCTTTGATCTGCTTCTGAGTCGTGTGAGGAGATCCCCCTGTACATCTGTCTACAGACAGACCCAGTGTCTCTTTAAATTTAGCTAAGGTCTCACCTAAGAAGGGGAAGATCTTAGAGGACTCAAGGAAAGCTCCAAAGAAGAGAAGCTTGGTCTCTCACCACAAGGAGCCAACTCCCAAGAAGTCCTGATCTCCTGTTAGGTCTACAGTGTCAAAGACGTCGACCTCTGACTTGATCCTATGGAGGAGAAAGACTTTTCCTCTGGTACCAGGAGCACTTGGGAGAAACACAGTGCCGGCATGACCTCGGCACTGTCTGCCTCCAGATTGGCACTATTACAGATTTACCAACAGTGCTTTCCCGCTCTGCTCCATCAGTACCAACAGAATTGAAGCACACCCCTTTGGGCTCAATAACATGCTCCAAAGGTACCGCCCAAGTCAACAACTGCATTTCGTACTGACCCATTTGATCCCACAGGGACTTGTCAGTGTTAGACGAGCTGGACTCCTCTCTGCTTTATGGGTACTAAACTTCATAGTGAGACCCTGGTCTCCAGATTACCAATGCTTCCAACTAGGATTCTCCACACTTTTTTACTGCTCTCCCTCCTCCATTAGAGGACATTGAGAGGATGAAGGAGACAGTCAGTCAGTCTCCTCCTTATCAGTGCAGGGCTCCCCTCAGCGTTATTGCAGGAATATAATAGTTTGACAAAGACCCTCTCCCACATCAAGAATAGTGGGATCAATCCTGGGTCCACCCCCTCTCCCATATGGGCCTTCCCAATGGGTGGAATATCAGGAGCAATTTGCTAGACCTCCCTCTCTACTGCACCAGGAAACTAGGGTTACACAGTCTCTTCCACCAAACCCCCAACTCAAAGACCCCTCTGAGGAACTAAGAAGCTACCCTTCAAACTCCTATTTCATCATCATCTCCGAAGAAGGCAGTCATGCCTCCACCACCATCAATGGCCTACAATTTTCATCAATTCCAGAACCTCGTGAAGAAGATGGTGGACACCCTATAGATATCTCTTGAGGAGGTTAAAGACTAACATCACAAGCACTTGGACATTTTTAAGTTGGCAAAATTCATCCAGATTACACTACCCATTAGTGAAGCACTCCTGGATCCAACTTATAAATGGGTAGATAAAAAACATCATAGCCCCTGCAGGGACTCAATTTTTTTTCTCACCTTCCACATAATTCTCTGTTGGTGGATGCTATAAACGAGTGGGGTAGACATCATTACTCCGGGTCTAATCCTTATGACAAGGACCAGAAAAGATTAGACCTTTCTGGACGGAAGGTCTACTCATCTACAATCTCAGACTATCAGGCGATCATGGTTAAGTGTGACTATTCGAATTACAAGTTTGCATCCTTTATTGAACATCTTCCACAGGACAATAGAGAACACTTACAGACCATCATTAAGGAAGGTCATTCATTAGCCAGAACCTCTCCCAAGCATCTTTGGATGCCATGGGCACTTTTGTTAGATCCATCTCCACAACAGTTGTCAAGTGCAGGAGATCTTGGCTCCAGTTGGGATTCCCAAGAGGGGTTCAGAATATGATTGAGGACCTCCCATTTGATGGTCAGAAGCTCTTCTCAGGAAATATGGACAAGTCCCTGCATACGCTGAAGGACTCCAGGGCCATATGGAGGTCTCTTAATATATACACCCCAACAAACAAGAGGAGATTTAGCAGGTCTTACACTATCCAGAGATTGCACTTGGCTGAGTTCTCTTATTTTCACAGAACCACGAAACCCACTAGTAAAAGACAGATTCCAGAGGAAAAGAGCATCCCACCCTTTTTCGGCTAGTACCCAGTCATCAGTGAAACAGCGATTTTTTTGGGTTGGTCACAAGCTTGACTCCTCCCTCATCTGTCTTGCAAACTGCAGCCTTTTGCCCACCTTCCCACTTCAGGAGACTGCCTTGTCCATTTCCAAAAGCCTGGTGGTGTATTACAACAGACAGGTGGGTCATGAAGGTTAAATCAAGTGGCTATACCATCCCCACCCCACTTCCCAATCCCTTTTCAGAGACTCCTCTTGTGACTATATTGAGTCAAAAAATACATTCTCTCCTTTGTTTAGGAGCAATAATTCCCCTCCCCTCACATGGAGAAAAGGTTTTATGCAAAGTACTTTCACATGCCAAAGAAGGATGGAGGGTGGAGACCAGTCTTAGAGCTAACACAACTGAACATATCTCAGAAGTTCTGGATGTTTACTCTGGTAGCTGTAATCCTTACTCTAGAGGTAGGAGGCTGGTTTTCAGCCCTCAACCTACAAGACATCTGTTTCCATAAAGCGTTACATCCCCCACACAGGAGAGACCTGTGCTTTGCCATGGGCCAGGACTATTTTCAATACCGAGTACTTCCTTTCAGCCCCAATGGTGTTCTCAAAGGTTTTAGTGGTGGCGGCTGCTCACCTTCAACACAAAGCAATTTTATTCTTCCCATATCTTGACAACTGGCTACTCAAGGGCCCATCTGTTGAAGCAGTACTAATATCCACTCAGACTGCTCTCTCTCTCTCTTCCAGGAGTAGGGTCTCCAGCTAAACATAATGAAATCTGTTAGTCTCTGTACAGAGAACACAACTAATAGGGGCATATTTGGATTCATTGGCAGCCAGGGCCTTCCTTCCCACAGAGATATTGATAACTTTGTTGAATCTGGTTAGAACAATTCAAGAAAGCCCCATTACTACAGTAAGGAACTTTTTACATCTCCTAAATCATATGGCATGTTGCACCTTTGTGACCAAGCATGCAAGATTGTGTCTCTGATGCTTTCAGGGTTGGTTCAGGAGGGCCTATTCCTCAACCAGAGACAGTTTGGATGAACAAGTTATGGTTCCCCTCCAGGTGAAGAACTCCCTGGATTGGTGGAAAGATCAACGCAATGTCTGTGCGGTGTACCTTTTGTCTACACAGCTCCAACAATAACTGTGACAAGGAACACATCACTGTTGCATTGGGGAGTACACCTCAGCAGACTCATAACTCAGGACAGATGGTCAGCTTAGGATACTTGTCTCTCTATTGACTAGTTGGAACTCAGGGCAGTCAGGAACGCCTGCCTTCAGTTCCTGCCCCTCATCAAGGGCAAATCAGTCACAATCATGTGGCTTGCATGTTCTATATCAACAAACAGGCAGGAGTAAGATCCTCCTCCCTGTATGCTGAAACCAAAAAGTTATGGAATTGGTGTACAGCCCATCAGATTCAGATCTCAGCTGTTTACCTTCCTGGAGTCCAGCATGTCACAGCCAGATGCTTAGCAGGCATTTCTCTGAGGACTATGAATGGGAGTTGGACTCCCAAATCCTTCAAGGGATATTCCAGAGATGGAGACTTATACAGTTGGACTTCTCCACATCCAGCAACAGGAACTGCCCTTTATACTGCTCAAGAGGAGACCCAAATCACCTCTTTTGGGAAGATGCTTTTCTTTTTCCTTGGAAAAAGGACCCGTTCTATGCATTCCCTCCAACACCACTAATTCTGAGAGTGAAGAAAAAGATCAAGCAGGACAAGTCAGAGTTATCCTCAGAGTACCAACCTGGCCAAGGCAAGTTAGGTATCCTTACGTGCTTCGTCTGTGTGTCCACTTGATGCTTAAGCTTCTGACTATCCCCCATCCCCTTCACCCTAATCTAGAGGTCCTTTATCTCTGAGCATGACTCCTAGATGGTTCACAGGATTAGAATCCACTTGTTCAACTGGAATACAAGTATTATTAAACAGTAGAAGGGAATCAGTGCAAATTACTTACCTTAAGAAATGGAAAAGTTCAACCACTGGTGTCATCCTCACCACTTTATGTCTGAATTTTTTCTGCTTTCAGCCATCTTGATTATCTGATGGTGTTAAAAAAAATTCAGATCAATTAGCTCTATTAAAGTTCGTATCATCACGGTATCAGCATTTCATTCCTGGCTTGAGGAGTATTCTATTTTGCTCACCCTGTGTCGTTGAGATTTATTGAGGGTCTGGGGAATTGTTACCCCCAGGTTAAGGATCCTACAGGGATCTCAACCTGGTACTTAAATACCTTATGGGACCTCCATTTGAACCTGTGGCATCCTGCTCCTTGCTTCACTTACCTGTGAAGACAGCCTTTCTAGTAGCTATTATGTCAACCCACATGGGTGGAGAAATTGGAGCTGTGATTGCAGACCCCCCCGCATTTATGATATTTTTCAAGGACAAGGTCTCCCTTGATTGCACCCAAAGTTCTTACCTAAATTGCTCTTGGATATCCATCTTAATCCATCTATTTGTCTACCAGTGTTTTTTCCTATACACACAAATCTCAGCAGGAAACTTCCCTTCATGTGTTAAATGTACGACAGGCATTGGCCTTTTATCTGGGTAGCACCAAGGAGTTTCAGAAATCACCTGGATTCCTTGTTTCCATCACAAAAAGATCAAAGGGATTCACGATCACTTCATAGAGACAGTTAAAATGGATCTCTGGCGGTATAACTGCTTGCTGTGATGCAGCTGGTGCTTGGCTTCCCCAAAGGATTATAGCACACACTACCAGATCAAAATCAACTTTCAGAGCTTTACTCCCAAAATATTCCAGTGTCTGAGATGTGCAGAGCTGCTCCGTGGGCTTCAGTGCATACCTTTTCTAAACACTATGCCTTTGTTCACACCGTCAGATCTGGTGTGTTGCTTGGGTCTGCTGTTCTATCTTCAGTTTTGGAGTTGATTCCGAAGCCCCTTCCTCCCTGTGAGGATACTGCTGATTAGTCACCTGAAGTGGAGCACCCAGGGGGACATTACTCAAAGAAGAAGAAAAGGTTATTCGCTTTTCACAGTAACTGTGATTCTTCAAGATGTGTGTCCCCCAATGGGTGCTCCATTATCTGACTTCCTTCCCTTCTGCTTTGGACTGTTCTTGTTGGACATTTGGATAGAGAAGGAACTGAGAGTGGTTTGCACCGGGCAGATCTATATGCCCTTGGAGCTCAGCATGAAGTTATGTAGAGCACATGTGCTGGCCAAATGGACACTGCTACACGAAAATCTCTGATCAAGGGCTTGAGATGTGCATGCGCACCTGAAGTGGAGAACTCATAGGGACACACATCTTGAAGAACCATAGTTACTGCACATGATGAGTAACCTCTTCTTATCTTTTCTTCCTGTTTGAACTTCTGTGTCACTCAGGTATTTATCTAAAGTATGCTCAAAAGATTTTAAGTCTTAGAAATAGACTCTAATTTCAATCTGTGAATGAAAAAATATTTTAAAAAGTTAGAAGGGAAACAATGAGAACATCAAAGTTCCTGTTGAGACTATTAAGAAACCATAAGAAAATTACAGAACTGTTCAGAAGACTGAAGGAGAATGAGAGGAGTCGCTTGTGATTGGAAAGTGGGGTATGGCTTGTGGGGGTAATGAATGGTCATTGGAGACGGAGGAGGAGTGAAGTAAATACAGTTTAATTTGCTAGAGTTGAGAAACTTCTGGAGATAGGGCAGGGCCTCTGATGGAAAGCTGTTCATTTTCAGTTTTGAATTCACTGGGTGATGGTGTCTCATTTTTATTGTATTAAATGTGAAAGCAATGGATCAATACTGCATATGGATGAAGAGTGTTAAGTGATCACTGTTGAGCTACAAACTGCTTTGGAGATACCAGAAGCAACACTGCCCTGATTCAGACCAAATACTTCCTAGGAGCTCTTGCTGCAGTGCAGCCCCTTTGAAGTCAGTGGGAACTGTTACATACTCAGCACTTTCGAAAATCAGATCATTTATTTAGAGGATCAAATGAGGATTTTAGGAGGCTTGCTTTAGGCAGCACCCGTTTTTGAAAATCTTGGCCAGGGTCTTACAATGAGGGGTTGAATTATCCACTCTCCTGTTTTTGGTTGTTGGTTTCCAATGAAAGATTTTGCTTTGTTGCACCAGACTAATTCACATTTACTTTTCTTACTAAAGGGCCTGATCCAAAGCCTACAGAAGTCAGGTGAAAGACTCCCATTGACATCACTGGACTTTGGATCAGAAAAAAGGGCATTCAGACACTGTGTTACATAGTGAGAATCTTTCACTTTTTGTAGAACCAAGTTCAAATTCTGTATAAGGTCTCCAGTCAGTGAAAGTGACTTTCTTCACCATTCCTTTTGTTCACATCGCAAAAATGTTGCAAAATTAATAATCATTTCTGAAGTAAGTTCCAGAACTAGAATTGATGGAGGAGTTGCTTGTCGTGACTGAAGTGCATTCGTGAGCTGTTAAACATGGAGGAAATTTGCACGGTGTTAATGTAAGCAGATCTGTGCTACAAGTCCCTCACTTTGTTGAATGCTAACTTCATTCACAATTAAATGTGAAAATGTGGGAAAAAAAGGGAGAAATGAATCGTAGGTCTCTTTTTGTGAATATAATTTTAATTGACTCAGAACAGTAATAAGTCAGAAAACCATCTCTAGCTAAAAAAAGCAAGGGTAAAAATTAAGTTGGAAAAAAAGAGATTTCACTATCTTACTATTTTAAGTGAATAAAAAAACAAACAAAAATTACCAACTCTTCCTATTTCCCTACATCTGTTTTGTTCCTTACTGAATCTCTATCTTTTACAGAAAAGTTGCTCAAATCAATTCAGATGGCTCTATTTCGTCATGTTTCCTTGAATTATATTTATTTTTAATTATTAGATATATCTATGTAAACTCTGTGTGTATATTATTTTTATTGTTTATTTTAGATAGTACAAAGACATTAAATTAGATCAATATCCAAAACAATTTTCTTACCATTTTTTCCTTCCAACTCCAGCCGTTTGGCTGTACAAGTTTAATCTATTTCTTAAATTAGTCCTGATTTCTTCAGTTTACCCTTTGGATAATTTTACCTACTTATTTTTGAGTTACTCAATATAGTATTTCCAGGTTACCTTGAATCATAAGGTTCACAATATTATTAATAATGACCTGATTCTTTGGTCAGAACTGACACACACTCTGCCATTTATTTATTTTCTTAAATATATAGGGTCAGATCCTCAGATGGGGTAAAGTGGCATAGCTCCATTGACATAATGAAGCTGAGCCTTGTTTCTCTGCTGTGTATTATTAGAACTGTTTAATGTTGCAGCTTATTAGTTTTACTAGTATGCATTCTAGGGTATGGAAGAATTCCTTTGAAGTTGCATTTTACTTTAGAGTTAATCATTCTAGTAGGACTGATTCACGACTGCATCAGGTTTATTCTACCTCTACATAACTTCTCCGAAATCAAGGGAATTATGCCTGTTTAAAGCTGGAAGAATGGAGTGATGGGGAATCAGGACCAGTGTTTTCCCTGTGCTTTGTAAACTGCCTAAAATACTCTGCTCATCCAGGTGAAGATGAAACGTACTAGAATGTGAGACATAGTATTTATTGTGATCATGCTGCTTATCTGTTAGTTCTGCAGTTCTGAAAAACTATATTTAACATGGCTATTTTATTTCTGTATCTATTGGAAATGCAAAAGAGTGTTATCATCTGAGAGGTTAAGCTACACCAAACTACCTTGTTTTTTCAGTATGTAAATGATAGATGTAAGAACAAAGTTGTTCTCGCACTGGTTTCTGAGTATGAGCCATTACCTACTCCTTCATGTTCAAGTGCAGCTCTATAAAGCAGTTTTAATAAAACATAACAAAAAGTGACCTTCTGTGGACTGTTTTCATGTTTCCGCTGACATTTTTCTTGTGCTTGAAGTACTGAGTGATCTGGCTAAAAGGAAAGCCCTGGTTGGGTATAATTATGAAGTGGAGGGTGTTGTGAAGAACTGGTGGCACTTATAATAAATATCCGTATAGAGGATATGCATGTGCTTTGTGTCTTTATTATTAGTTTTCAATCTCATCTTCTAAATACAGACCCTGCAAATTATGAAAGGAGACTCGCTGATAGCCCTGGAATAAGCTAACCCTCCATACCACTCCTTTGTTTCCTTTTCAAAAACTCCTCTATCAGAAGGAAACAGTCACAGAGATTCTGCACGCTGTCTTGTGGATGTGTGAAATATTGTTTGATACCCAAGCCTTGTGTTGCCATGGTCTCAGCTGCATGGCTTATTAACTCATCTTGTGACCTTTGACTTCCAGTGCTATGAGTTATCAAGGCCCTGGATGACATCAGGCGTGTGTATGACTCAAATGGTTGCTGTACATCCGCTGAATCAGCTTTTTTCTCCTCCCTTCAAGATTAGAAAAGCAGGTGTTAAATCTCATTTTGAGAATTTATTGTTATCTGTTGGTGACGCTTTAGAGACCGCTCTGCTTACCTGCCTAATAGCCAAATGCAAGCTAATAGTCTGTTCAGGCCATTGAAGCCTAAAATCCTGCTAATTCCTTCCTCTAATGAATAATCCCTGATCTCTGTATGTGCCTAGACTACAGAGAGGCTAATTATGAGATTCAGCATAAGGAAAATTTAGAACAGACTGTTTCAAAGACTGTGGGATTTATAGATATATAATACATATTTATATTCATACAATAAAATGTGTATTTTTGTATGTAAGTGTATGTAAAGGTAAATATTCTTGGAGATATTGATTAGCTAGGATGAATGAAATTGTAAAATATCTCTTTGCTTGATGGGTTAATCTCTCATAGTTTGGGGGATAGAATATCGGTTCTGCATGAGAAAGTCGCTTATCTTCAACCTTTAAAGATAGATGTCATGGTTTATGTTGTGCTGTCAAGTAAATTGTTTTGAGTAACTAAAGTAAAGCTGCCTTACACAGTAAAATCAGCAACAACTGGACATTCTTTTGTTGAAGTAAGCCCATTTTAAATAATGCTTTAATTACTTGGGTCCCAGTTCTGCCTCCATTACTCTCCCTATTACTCTGGACTATTAATGGAGAAAGATACTACTCATGACAATAATGGTGGTAGAATCCAGTCCTTCCGATTGGGGAATGGTTCTGAGAAGAACTGATCTTGATTCTTTTTCAGTTAAGCCTTAATAGAAAGGAAAACATGTAAGCAATCCAAGTATCAGCATGAATGAGATGTTACATAAATTGTAACGAACACCGGAGGACACAGAATGCGTTAATCTCCAAGCTGCATGATTATTTTGTGTTGTGAAAGGTTAGCTTTTCAATTGCAGGGCTTAATTACTTTTCAAATGAATATTTCATAACAGTTATTTTTTCATTGAATATAAAACTGCATGCTTATTTTGTTCCTCATGTGGTAGACATTAGTTTTCAGCAGCTTTAAATTCATTTAAGGCTAATACTGTGGGTAGGGCATTATAAAATCCCAGAAGTTTTAGGGATGTGTCACAAAATTTTTAAACATTAAAATTTAATTTTATGGGAACTGAACTCAGCTTGCGCAACTGATGTTAAAAATATTTTAAGGTTAATTTAAAAATGAAAATTATGAAAACTAAGGGCTGCTTAGTGACTTTTGCCCCTTCTAGGAGAATGCTTCTTAATGTTGGGACAAAATGTCTCTTCCCGCACGTCTGTCTTTGTTGCATCCCTTCATAATCACCCTTTTCTTAGGGGTAGATATGGGTTCCGCTAATTGTTTGCTTTTTTCTTAGGCCCCTGATCCTGCTTTGAGATCTGCTGTCAGGGACTTTAGTTCAACCCCCATAAACCCAAATCCTATAAAGCAATCCACAAGTACAAACACTTGCGGGCATGGGAACATGTAATGCATTTCATGGTGCCAAATTATGTCACTGTTAATAATCTAAGGCGTTAGAAGCAAAATAAGGAAATGATTTGTTAAAATACATTTTTCCACCTAGAAAATACGTAATTCAGTTACCATAGCCTCTGGCTCCTGCTTAAGGGTCTGCACGTGCTCCAAAAGGTTCATATCTATAAACACTGACTTTTGACCCAACAAGTTCCCTTTTAAGATCCCAGACCTATCTTGGCAATTACAAGTGAGAAACTCTGTACCCCTGTGGAATCCCACTGCATGTCTCTTGAAGACAATGGGACTCCACATAGGTGCAGAAGCTCTGGTTTTCTCATACTGTTTCTGGTCCTGGATAGTGAAAATATCCTAAAAAGACAATGGGCTCAATTATTCATTGTGATACAGCCCTTTTCGTTGTGATACAGCCCTTTTGTCCTGGGGGAGTGGCACAAAAGGGCTGTAAAGTCCATGTATGCATCTGCTGAGGAATTCTCCTGGCTTAGGGTAAATTCCTTGTTGGCAAAGAGGTGGTTTAATTGCCCCACCACACTCCTTGCAGTCCTGGTGAAGGTGGCATTGCTAGAGCCCTTGCTGTGCTCTGGCTGTTGTTGATTGCCAGACCAGCCCTTATGGGCTATTGGCAAATGAGCGAAAGTCAGATCTACCCTGAAGCTTCAACTTGTACCCTGGGCCCATGCTGCACCCCGACTGGTTTGAGAATAAGAGAAGCTCAAGGGGGACATAAAGTCATCTTTAATTTCCCTTTTTGTCCTTGCCCCGAGCAGTTGCTTTGAAACCCAACTGTATAGCCTGTAATTCAATATTAAAAATGTGCATCCATTTGAAATATGTGGAGTAGGACATGCTTTTTAAAGAGCAACAAGTGTTATTCTGACTAGACAGGCTACTTACCTTTCCTGTCCTGCTAGTAAAGTCTCTCTCTCTTCCCCCCACCTCCCTTTTGTGTGGTGCATTTGTGTCTCTATATGCTCACAGCAACATAGACATACAGCTTTTGTGTTTGCTTTGAACCCAGAGTGAATCTCAGAGGTGGAGAAATGTAAAACTCATTTTATCATTTCAGTAAGGGATTAACCAGTTTTGAAGTAAGGATGCTTGAAATATATATATTATATAAAAACTATGTGTGCAGGCTGAATTAATGGTCTGAATATTATATTTAATTTCCCCGAGGCTACACTTTACTGACATTGTCTCAAGACATATGGGGAATCCCCAGGCATTCTGGTCTATATGGAACAATAATGTTCAAAATTGAAGCAACTTCTCTACTCCCTCTTTAAATCATAAACAAGCAACTTAACTGCAGTATACCTCTGAGAATGTCTGTCTTTCCCACACTTTTTGCTACCTTTTGTCCTTCTATCTGTAACATGTTCAGGAGATGTCACGTGTGCCAAGATGTTTTAACAACATCATTCGTTTACATCAGTTCAGGGACTGTAAACTCCCAATGGTACAGTTGCTATTGGCTTGCTTTCCAGTAAACATGAGCCACTTTCTTCTGACCTGTGCTATTCTTTTGTCATTTAGCTTGACTGACTTTTTTAATCAGGTGCCATAGTCACTTATTTCCTGTTGTTTAATTTCAAGCTTATGTAGAAGCCTCAGAGTTAGATACTGTAATGCAGTAGTGCTATTCAACCAGCATAATAAGGACATAGTGTTAAATCTTGCTATTTTGAAATATACATGCTTAGAAGCAGTTACTTCTCTTTTTTGTTTTTTTAAGTGATCTGCAAAACAGTTGAATATTTTAATAGGCCTCTTTTACTGTTTGCCTATAAATTTTGATAACAATGAAGTGTAAGGAAGTCTAGTAAGTTGTGATCTCTAGTGTTTGCTTTTGCATGTTGCCCTCTAGTTATTTTGTTGGTTTTGGTTAATTTTTTAGCTTTTCAATTATATTTGATTTATGCAAGTATGTAAATATTTACACATGTGCTGCACATGAAATAAATGTTCTTCAGATGCCTCAGACACAAACACATTTATATTGAAGCACACAGGTATCTGATACAGACTTATAAATTACTGGCTGTTTCAGCCTCCTATTTTACAGTGAGTGGCCATATGCTGTAACTACACAGTATATCATTATGGGATATTTTTGCACTAAGAAGTCAGTTTAGAAGAATTTCAGTTTCTTTGTTATAGCAAACAGTCTACAAAAGTAGTCAGGCTTGCTGTTCTGAGGAACTAGAGTGTTGTTTGTAGTAGATATTAGAGTTTTTATCGCTGATGCCCAAATATTATAAACAACCAACGTATAAACCATTCATAGTGCAGCTGTATGCTTATGTGACCCATCAAGGAGGTAGGTGAGCACTTCACAAAGGTTAATGAATGTATTATCACAATATCCCTGTGAGGTGAAAAGTATTATTAATACTATCGCTGCTGGGTAAGTGTGTCACAGAGATTAAATTATTTGCCTGTGATTGGGTTGCCACCTTTCTAAATACTGGTAACCAGACCTGCGAGGCCCCACCCCTGCTCTGCCTCTCCCCCTCAAGGCCCTGCCCTGTCACTTGCTGGATGGTCTCCACCTCCCGCCCCGGCCCCACCCCTGTCAGCTGAGTTCCCTCTGCTCTAGGACTGGAACGGGAGCTGCTGTAGCCTGACAAGGAGCCTGTCTGCAGGTACGAAGTGGCCCCGCCTGAGCAGGGGCTGGTGTGGGTTAATGATCTGATGCCTCCCCCGGCCCCATGGTAACTGGACTTTAGGTGTCTGTTCAGTGCATCTGA
Source organism: Chelonoidis abingdonii (assembly GCF_003597395.2). Classification (NCBI taxonomy): domain Eukaryota; kingdom Metazoa; phylum Chordata; order Testudines; family Testudinidae; genus Chelonoidis; species Chelonoidis abingdonii. The sequence continues at coordinate 123,612,113 of NC_133771.1, forward strand.
TTGGACACTGCCAGGTTCCCTTTTCAACTGGACTTTCCCTAAATGGCACCTGGACAGTGAAGCCAAAAAACGGATTGTCCTGGTAAAACCTGGACAGGTGACAACCTTAGCCCATGATAAGGCAGGTGGTCTCTTGCAGAGCTGAAACTCAGTCTTGATCTCCTGAGTCCCACTTCAGTGTCCTAATCACACCTCTCTTGCTGTTTTTTTATTCCTTCCACCCACTTATCTATCCATCCTTCCTGGTGGGCCATATCTTAAAGTCCTTAATTTGTTTTTACAGTCATTACTCAGGCATAGCTCCGTTAGTCAATGAGTATTTGTCAGTAATAGAAACTCAAAAAGAACTTCAAGATTTGTCTCTTAATCTTATAGTTAAGTGTAGCATCTGTCTATACGTGTGCATGTTTGTGTGTGCATATAATGTGTGTGTGTGTATAAATATCCATATTCTTCCGTTATAAATAGTTGTACTTCCCTGTTGGGTAAGCTGGAATTTTAAAAATGTAATGTAAACAAATGGATATGGGCATTCTTAATGAACACATCTTCCCCCAACATAGGATCATCATTATCTTTTGGAATAAATAATTATAAGTCAACTGACAAACTAATATTAGTTATCTGTGGTTGGTTGATTCATTGGATGTTTTCCTGTGTTTGGGGTCATTTGTTGCACATTGGGAAGGAGATATGGTTATTCAGGGGGAATACTGCAAAGTCCATTAGCAGTCCATCAAAAGAGAAGGGGGAAGGATAGGCAAAAAAGGAGTCTCCATAAATGATGTCATCTAATAAGTGTTTTATCAAAGCAAAGGAAGCTTCATACTTGTTAATTTGGGAGCTGAAAATATCTGTAAAGTTAAGAAGTGTTAAGTAATTTGACTGTAGGTCTAGTGTCTTCTGTCCAGAGATTAGAGGATTTTTTTTTTTTGTGATGGGGATACCTGTATTAAGCCTTTGCAGCTCATGGGCAAAGTTGATTTAAATCACTAACCCAAGGCGTGCACTTAATATATGGAAAGCCTTGATGTGGTGCCCTGCATTGCCACAGAAGCTTTTGAACCTCAAAGAAATTTCCTGACTCTATAGATTTAAAGAACAATAATGTTGAATGATTTTTCTTCATTCAGTATTTATATGCAGTTTCTTTTTATACTAAAAAGAAAGTGCTGAAAAGTTACATGAAGTGAATTCTAGTCAAAGGTATTTAACGTATGTGAAGGAAATGAAGCTTAGATTTCAAGCGGTGATCAGTGAAGTATAGTATTGTGTGATCATTACTGAGCAATAAAGCAGGGAAGGAATTATCACAAGGATGTATATGCCATTCATCATGCCTTTTTTTATAGTACTTTTTCTTGCTTGCTTTCTTTTTATTGTCTCCTGTGTTTTATGTTCTTTGATCCTATATATGGGAACTAGGTTCCCTCCTCCTTTCTCTGACACTTTCACCCGTCATTATACAACGCTTCAAGCAGAATTCCAGGGGGGGAATTTATGTACCAAGCTCTTTAAAACTTTGAATAGCCTTAAAATATCTTGTGCTTCAGGTTTTGTTTTTGACAGAAATAGTGCTGTGGTGCATTCATTCAGAGTGTTATCCGAAAGTTGCCTGCTTTCCTTGCTGAGAAACAAATGGATTGAAAACTGTATTAAAACCTCAGCATTGCATTGTTTTCTCTAGTTGTATTTATTTTATATATAAAATTGTATGTGTGTGTTATAAGTTAAAATTTCTGTAAGTGGAAAGCTATTGCAGCTTAGTTTTGTCCCAGCTTTGTCACTGACTTCCTATGTGAATTAGCTCATGACAAAGATTAATTAACCACTCCGTGCCTCAGTTTCCCTGTTTGTCAAAAAAGTATTTCCCTCGCAGTGTGTGAGACGCCTTGAGAGCCTTAGATGAAAGACAGTATTGTAAGTGCATAGTATAAATAATACCCTTTGAGGGCATGTCAAGGAAATGGCCAATATTCCTGTCTGTCCTTGTTTGCTTTAGTATGTAAAGGTGGGGAGGGAACCCCAAAATATGAACAGGTTGTACTTTTTCTTCTAGCAGGCTTTTCCAAGATGTGTTGTTGGTCGATGCTGAAATTTGTGACATCTGCCAATCTCTCCCTAAGCAATCTTTCTGCGGTATCAATTTGATAAAGATTACTTTGGGAATGCATGACATATATCATCATTTAAAACAACAAAAAAATTAAGAAAAGTGTTTAGTATGTTGCTTCACACCTGTTGATTGTTACTTTAGGAAGTAGAAAGCCCCACCTTTGCCTTTCTGGGTCGTTTCAGTCATGTGACCCAACAGTGCAGTTCCTGCAGTAATACATCATACATCAGTGACATCCTGACATTTGACAGCAGGTCCTTCTCTGAGGAACTCTTAAGAAGACAAAGATCCGCAAAATCTCTAGTACTTAAATTCCTGAAAAAAACATTATTTTAAAGAAGAAAACATGGGAAAAAAGCATGGAATTTTAATGTAATGTAATTTGATGTATTTTCAGGATTGTTCCCTAAAAATTTACCATTTTCTCGTATGGAAATAATCATTTAAAAGAAGGTATTTGCATAGAGTCATTTCAAACAGCCAACATTGAGGAAATTCTTGAAATGCACAAACAACAATGGTCCAAAGAGTCCACCTGAATACATTAAATACACCTCTGCCCTGATATAACCCCCCAAAATCTTACCACATTATAAGTGAAACCGTGTCATATCGAACTTGCTTTGATCCGCCGGAGGGCGCAGCCTCCCCACTCCTAGCGCTGCTTTGCCATTTTATATCCAAATTCATGTTATAGCGGGCCATGTTATATCAGGGTAGAGGTGTATGTATTAATCAGCGTAGGTGTAAAATGGGAATTTACATGACTGGTGATAGCTTTCCAGATTTAGAGGTAAAATACTATGTAAAATTAAACATTTTTAAATGTGCCCTCATCCCCAAACAATGTACCACACAGTTTCAACTCTGTAATTATCAGGTCTAAATTGTTAATTTCAAGGGGGAACACATCAACCCATAAAGGCACACAGTACTCCTTTGAAAAGAGCAATGTGGTATAATTAAAATGATCAAGTGGATCTAATTCTAAGATTCTGGGCTTGTTTTCTTCCCTTGCAAGGTCACTTCAAAGTGAACAAAAATGGAAATTGTCATTTATGACCTCTAATGAGCAACATCCCCAGATAAAAAACAAACTTATAGTATAAGGCTATTGCAGGAGAGAGTATTATCTAGTGTTCAAGTTAATCTGGGAGCTATTCACGGCCTTGCCCTTGGCTTTCTGGGTGATTTTGGGAAAGTAATTTGACCTTTCCTGTCTGTCTTTCCATCTGTGCGATCAGTCCATTTATACTTCTAATGCACCCATCACTGTGGTATCTAAGTTTACAGGGCATTAAATGGAGATAATATCACTTCCTTGGTTAGTAAGGTTGTTCTGAGGTTGAAATAAATTACAGGCCTGATTCTCCACTCTCTTGCTTAGGCACTTATGCCTGTACGTAGTTTGATGTAAAACGCTATCATTCTGACTTGGTAACTGTTTTATACCCACTCTGCATTAACTTCACACTGCTGTAAATGACTACACACATTGCAAAGCAATGGAGAATCAGGGCCCATGTTTGCAAGGTGTTTTGAGATCCTCTGATGTAAGAGTCTGTAAATGTCTACAGCCTTAACTATTAGTCAATATCCCTAAAACTTCCTTGTTGACCTTTTGTGAATTCTGTATTTTTAACACACTGTAGACACTTAATTCTGTATGGGGAAAACATCAAGACAGGGCAGGAGACTGGTTTTGTTGTTGTGGTATTAAATACAACTTGCCTAGACTGATTAGTTGTGGCATGACCAGAGCAAAGCTCCAGTTTGATTTTTGAACAGAATTTCCTCATGGTACATTTTTCTGCCATGTTTTGCAGGGCTAATTTAGATGTGATTTCCCAGAGGACACCCATCTTGTAAAAATTTATTGTTCATTTAGGAACTGATGTTACCTAAGGTTTTTCTTTTCTTTTCTTTTCTTTTCTTTTCTTTCTTTCTTTGGTAGGTAGCTGATGGGGGAAGCATTGGAGCTGGGGTGAAGCATATAATACAGTTCCATGTTTTAAACTCCACGATAAACACAATTACTGTACACATTTAAAAAACAAAAAATGAATCATGAATCAGACTGACTACAGGTTTTTTTTAATCTTCTGGGAGCTTTATCATATAAAGCCCTGTAATAACAAAGCCATATGAGTCCTCAAGATTATTATTCATACTCCTTAGTGCCTCACAAGGGAGGCATTATGCACTCTTCTCTTTTACAGAATGTCTTATTTTAAAACACATGAAGTTAAGGCTATCATATAGTTTTTTCTAGTAAATAGTCCATATGATTAATGTACATAGAAGGCTAGAGGGGAATGGGAATGACTACATTCTATATAAACCTAGAGAGCGGAGTGATTAAACTGTGCTTTAGTATTTCTAAAATAGTCCTTAAAAACCACACCAAAAATCCTAACAATGCTCAGCCCTCTTTCTGATGGTAGGCTGTAGTTTCATTGTCCTTTGAATAATGTATGGACAGAACAAAATGTCCGACAGGTGCTTCCATCCATCGTTGTTTTGTCTGGAAAGACTGTATTAATTCTGTAGCCAGTTGGCATCACCTGGGAGAGCAGAGGTTAATGTTGATGCTTCAGAGCAGGAGGAAAGGCTGTTTGTATGCAAGTGATATTGAAAGAAGATATGAATATTTTAATACCCATGGTCAACGCCATTGAGTTATACTACGCACATATTCTATTTTGGCTGGACCCCTTCTGAGCACCAGTTGTCCATACTAAGGAAAAGCAGCAGAGAATCCTGTGGCACCTTACAGACTAACAGACGTTTTGGAGCGTGAGCTTTCGTGGGTGAATACCCACTTCGTCAGACGCAGTATTCACCCACGAAAGCTCACGCTCCAAAACGTCTGTTAGTCTATAAGGTGCCACAGGATTCTCTGCTGCTTTTAAAGATCCAGACTAACACGGCTACCCCTCTGATACTTCATACTAAGGAAATGTAGCAGAGATCTGCATTAACAAGTACAGTACATATTCCTCTCCCCTTTCCCTTTTCTCTCACAAACAGTACAGTTTTTCTGAAATTAGGGACTAGAAAGGATTTGTTCCCTTTGTACCCTGAAGAGCATCTTACCATGTCCTTCTTATTCAGCAATTCCTGCGTATTGTTTCTATGGAACTACCAGCATAAGTAAGGGTTGAAGATTGGACTCTGTCTTAAAATTTCTGATGACCTGTTGGTTTCAAACAATGTTAGAAAAGCCACTTACTGTGGGGAAAATCCAACTTTAGCACAAGTGGCATTTATCAGAAAAGGAACATACATTCTATACATATATTATTCTTTCTTGACTTGTTTTTATTGTACTGTGCAGAGAAAGAGACACAATTATAGAAGCACCGATTCCATTTCCTCTATACGTAAATCATCGTTTTCCGACTGTTCAGTGAACAGTTGAAGTAAGTAGCCATTATAAAATAAGAGTAAATGTGGAGACTATTAGTAAACATTGTGAAATACAAAGGAATGCTTTGTTAGTGCATCCAGTAACCATTTCCAGAAGACTTTAGTGTCTGATGTTGTCCGGAGTGTTTGTTAGAATGATTTGAAAAAGAAAAAAAGTGGACAGATAGGACAGAGAGGAAGAGTCAGACATCAGCAAGTTTACATTGTATTATACTTTCTTTTTAGTTTAATTATTTTAATTTTCTGGAGCCTTTGTTTGTTGCATGTCTTTTGCGCAATTGAATAGTAAGTAATCACAAGAGTAATGTCTAATTCTTAAAGGCTTAAAACCAATAGTTACCTTTTTTAGGGATGAGAAACATTCTAAAACTAGAGGATTACAGTAACATTTAAATTTATCTTTCTTTTTTGCTCTTTGAATATGTCCAGCCAGCTGCTGAGCCAAGCAGGCAGAAATCTTTACCTTTCCTAGGTCAGATTCCGACAAAGTCTTGTTGCGATTACAGAATAATGCCATACGGCAAACTGACTCAGCTTTAAGCACTGCATATGGTCCCAAGGGGAGAAATTACCCATCCAAATGATGGGTGGATGGCAGCCAGGCAGCAGGGTTGGATAAAGCTGCAGCATGCTTATATTCTGTTTCACTAGGGCTCCAGACATTCAAACCAGCTACTTGGTGTATTTAAATTTGATCTCTGTAATGGTTAGGAGCATAAGGGGATTGGAAACAAAATAAAAACAATAGCTATTCCTCCTTATGGTGTTTCTGTTAAGTAATAACAATATGCTAAGGAGAATTAAAATCTTTGGTATGGTTTTACTTCATTATTTTTTTCAGAGATTTGGCAATTGAACTGGTATCAAATGTAATTTTAATAGCCCATTTCCCTTGCCTAAATAAAGTTTGGTATGTTTCTCTCCTTATTAACTCATGTGTCAGAAGATTCTCAGTTAGCATCAGTAAATAACAGATACAATAGCCAAGAACTCAGAATATGACTATATCATTTTTATGCATTTATTTTGTAGTGCTCAGAGGTTTGCTATAGAAGCCTTACAGGTGACAAAGACACAGTCCAACCCCCGAGAATTTAGTGTACCTTAAAACGATTACAATAATGATGAGCAAATCTACTTAGTCTACGTTACTTTTCACAAAAATTCACTCATTTGATATCTGAAAAATTCCAGCAGCAGATTTCACAATTTTTTAGATCATGCAAAAAGTATGTGAGCTCCAGCTGACTTTACAGCATAACAAAAACTCCTTCCAAAAGCTCTGCTGACATTCTAGACTATGGCACAAGAGATGATTTCGACTGAAGATTCTCTGTAAGTTAAAGCTGTAATAAAAACAGCAATCACAATTTCAGTTCTGTTCTGCAGATGGTTAGAGTGGGTTCAGGAGTCATGGTTGGCAAAAAAGAAGGGTCAGTATCTGTAGGGAAAACTATATTTATTTTCAAGTGACTGTAAGGGGCATTCCAAGAGTTTTTAAAATAAATAAATAAAACTCTCCGTTTTTTGCTTGAGTGGGTCCTTTTAACATATAGCCTTAACTACCCTGAAGACTTAAGTAAAATCAGTAATGTTGCTCACTAATTTCATTAGCTAAAATGCATTTGAAAGTAGTTTCCCTGCAGTCTAAGAACACTGAAACAATATTAGTCATCCTAATTTTTTTTATAGCTACTGAACCCATTTACTGATGCTTCTAATTTTGGGACAGTTTTAAAAAAAGGAAACTAGTAGCTATTTTGGTCAGTTCTCACAACACAACAACTTGTGTGTAGTCAAGTGATAGGTATAATGGATGTACTGAAAGACTCAGGGCTGAATCCTAACTGCTTAGTGGATGGTGGGGTTAAAGAATCATCCATTCCAGACTGTAATGTGGCGATTAAATTGATCGAGGCTGGCTACTGAAGTTTCCAGGCTGCAGAAGCCCTGTAGCACCTGTCTCTGTGTGGTGGGAATGATTGGTGGATCTGTTTTTTTCATCAGCTGACCCTCAAAGCCCACCTGTATGCTGGGGTAGTCTGTTCTGTGGTGGGGTCCTAGAATCTTTGCTGCTATGTGTATTTCTGTGGATTGGTTCCCACCAGCGCAGGATGAATAGGTAGTTTCTCTTCCTCATCTTCAGAGGCTGGGTGTCAATCAATTAAAACTTCTGATTTTGGTTCCTGGTAGCCAATCAGGGCACCATCTTTATTAAGAATTTTAAGTAGTTTGCTTTACCTGTTTCTTTCTATCTCAGGGTCTAAGAACATTACATACAATTAAAATTACAAACTTTTAAAGAAAATACAGAAATACTTCCACATACTTCTCTAAGGAAAGAACTAGGAAATGTTGTCATTCTGAATTATCCTTTCCCTTCCACCCCCTTCATCACCAATAGAAGTTGAGGGAAGGCACTAGTGTCTCTCTCTATTATGGAAACTTCAAGTTTCAGTCCTTTCAACCTCTTTTCAGATTTATTATATAATTTCTTCTAGCAAAAATTGTTTTCTTCATGCAAGCTTGAAATGTTCAACTTGTTCATAAAATGTCTTGGTTCAAGATGGAAACTTGCATTTGACTCTTCTAGCAATATTCCCATGTAACTTTCTGGCATGGATCAACGTACAGAGGTGTATCTATCTATACATCTCAGTTGCTGTCCTCTGACGAGGTACCTGTGGTTCATGTGGATCAGCCCCATTTCTAGTACAGGATCCATGTTTTCAGAGTGGTTACTTTCTCAAGATGTTACACAAACTTGGGATATTGTGGCAGCAGACCTCTGGAGGTAGGAGGTTTGTTATTGGTTTAGATCAGCAGTTCTCAAACTGTGGGTTGCGACCCCGTTTTAATGGGTCATCAGGACTGGCTCAGACTTGCTGGGGCCTGAGGCCAAAGCTCAAGCCCCACCTCTTGAGGCCAAAGACAAAGTCCAAGGACTTCAGCCCTGGGCAGCGAGGCTCAGGTTACAGGCCCCCTGCTTGGGGCTGAAGCCCTTGGCTTCTGCTTTGGTCCTCCTGCACAGGGTGATGGGTCTTGTGCTTGGGCTTTGGCCCCCCTCCCTCTAGGTGGCAGGGCTCGGGTGGGCTCAGGCTTCAGCCGTTCATCATGGGATCGTGTGGTAATTGTTGTTTTCAGAAGGGGGTCATGATGCAATGGAGTTTGAGAACCCCTGGTTAGATGATAGACTCACTGGGACAAGCACCTTTGTGCAGATTGTTGTTGTGGTCAAGAAAATTAGGAACCTAATTGTCTAGATATGGTGTTAAATGCAGAAAAGAGGTGTTTTGTTGCCTGTCAATGGATAACTCACGTGATACCAATCCTAGTGTTTCAGTCCCTGAACAGAAGCTGTAGTTGTTCATTGTATTCAAGTATTCACAGGAATACTTTTCTGTTCACTTCTAGGTGTGCTTCCTGAGGTTAGTGTTATCTTGCCAAGACTTGGTACTTTGATCTCAGCATCAGCTTAGGAACATGCTGCAATTCCTATTACTTCAGGGAAGGAGTTCTTTGAGACATCTTTTTAACAAGTCCCATTGACTAGAGCATGTGGAATGCTTCCTCAGCTGGTGTAGAGCAAGAGAATGCCTTGAAAGCCATACTTCTAGAGTGTCTGATTTATGTTTAGCTGACAGTATATTCCATTCTTTTGGGCTGAGGAGCTAATTCAGGCCAAAGAATTGTAGAAGGTGTTCGGAACTCATCAGATAATTGCACATCAGTGTCCTCAAAGTGCTGTTTAATGTACTCTCCTCACCTTGACCGCTGGATATCATTATCATGTTTTGCTCGTATCTTGTAACATGGCTGTGGTAGCCTACGTTAACCAGCTGGGGTTTTTTTGAATGTGTTGCTTTTTCTGTTTCACTGGACAAATTTGAACCTCTGTTTTGTCAGGCCCTACATGTTCTAGGAAAGAAGTATTTGGAAGCAAATTAGATAGTGATCTTTAATGGCAAAGTATTGTTCAGATGATGGAACTCTGGGGAGAGCCCGAAGGAGACTTCTCCCAAGGACCAAGAGGAAAGAAAAATAGCCACATAGTTATTTAAACATTGGGAGCTTGAAGAACTCAGCCTATAGGCCTTGCTTATGAATGGAGACTGCTGAAAAATCCAGGAATTTCCAATAAAGTCCTTTCCATACTGCTGGTCCCTTGAAAGAAAGGAACATCAGAAGTCTACTGCAAGAGGCTTCCTCTTTTCATTTAAAACAGGAGATAGTCCTTCCTAGCTGTTTCCTTACTCCTGAAGCAGTAAAAGAGAAGCTTTGACTCAATTATGATATTTGTAGGGCCCTTAAGACCTACTTATTTAGAGTAGCTGAATTTAGAAAATCAGAATCCTTATTCGTTCTTTTTGAGGGTCCAGATTTGTATTATTTAAATGGATAAAACTCTCTATATCAGAAGCATACAAGCTGATGGGCCTTCCTTGTCCTCTTAACATAAAAGACCAATCAACTGCATCTTCTTCACCTCCTTCAAACTGAAAAAGGGAGAGGCTTTTGTTAAAAACTCTGCAAAGCTGCCAGTTGCTGATCCCTCCATGCATTTTCTAAGCACTATTTAGCTGTGACGTGCTTTCCTCAGTGGATGTTTTTTGTCGGCATCATGTTCTGTAGCCAGGACTTGAGTGAGTAGCTTTTTGGGCCTCTCCCTCTTTATTTTTGTTAGCTGTGCCAGGGAAGTTACTACTGTTTTTTAACCAAGCTCTTTATTTGATAGTTGATCTAAATACTTTGAATGGAATCTACTTAGCTTGGCGCCTTTGCCTTTTCTCAGCTTCTGTATTATTAGTCTTTTGGTTCCAGGGCTTTCTTCGTAGAGCCCATTCAGACTGTACCACTGGGAGCTGGAATATTTGTTATCAAACATTTCTTTCTGGGGCCCAGTCCTATCAGTGTGAGAATCTGTCCTTCTAGTCAGTGAAAAGTTTTGAATTTGCACTTCTTGCTTGTTGCATCTTGTGATGTTACCAAGAGTTTTAAGTTTTGGAAGTCCTCAGATTGGAGAAAAGGAGGTGGGAGTTGTGTCTTGTTTGGCTAGCAGGGGAGACAACTTGAGATTCTCATTAATTGCTGACTTGCCAGTCAAGAAGCAGTAGATAGAACTGATGGATCCAGGGCATGTAAAAGTGTTCTGAAGAGTAGCAAGAAACTCCTCTTTTGCTGCTAGTTATTATCCAGAATTCTTGACTCCTTAATGACAATTTAAATAAAGAAGCTGAAGTTTCAAAATGGAAGGACACACACCTTGAAAAGATCATATAAAAATTTGGAAGAGACAAAAGTAAATCTTAAAACTGTAATTGCAATGTGTCTGCTCCCACAGTTTAAACATTGGCAGCAATGGATTGTTTGCCTTTTAGCCAACAATAACAACTTCAGTTGTGTTTTTGGTGGCGGGGGAGGGTTAATATATTGTTTATTTTATATTAATATCACTTTAGTGATTGGATCCTCATATAATAACATTTTTTCTTTTCAGAGACATAAACATCTAACATCCTGAATCTCTGTTTTAATATTAAAACTTTTATGCACATCTTGGGCATAATTGTTTATACATTTTATTGCATGAAAAAGAGAACCATATTGATTGTAAATCCTAAACATCTGCACTGCATATAGATGCAAAGCCTAATCCTATAACAGCACGTGTGTGCCTTGTTCTTTCCTAACAAGTTGCTGTTTAAATTCTGAAGAGCGATTGAGTCATATGAATTTTCTGATGCACTGTATCACATTTTCATAAAATAATTGACACTGTAATTTTGGATTTGTTCCATGCTTTCCTTTAACCGTCCCTTGTTTAACCTCCTCCATTCTTTCTACTGATTACATTTTTGGAGTAAACAAACCCAAAATATGACTTTTCAGTGAAATTCTGTATTAAAATTGTGTAATTACAGTCAACAGAGTGCATTGCTAAAATTTGTTCTGATGTGGCTGAACATTTTTTTAGCTCCTACTCGCTTGCCCCTAAATTTCCAAAACTCTGTGGGAATTTAGCCAGGTACTACCCATTCACCCTTCAAGTGCTACTGAATGGGCAAAGTAAAAAGTTCCTGCTGTGCTAACTGTGAATATACCACATGTTTTCCAACACTCCATTAATGTCGATGGAATGTTAATACAACCGCAGCTGTATTGTAGCTGCAGTGGAGGACTGGCAACAAAAGTTTTAATGCCAGTGTGAGACAGTCTGCTAACTGGATTTTTTTGTGAAGAAGTCAGATTGCTTGCTTTTCTTGGCTCTGGCAATTCTTGAGATTGTATTTTAATCAGTTAAGAAAATGTCCATAGGATTGGAAGTGATTGCACTGTAATGCACTTTTTCCATGGCATATTAACTACGCTGACCGCGTAGTTACCTAGTACTTCAGCTTACAATCAGCATATGGATCTGGTACTGCTAAGTATCAAATTCAGTAGGAATGGATGTTAAAAAGAGTGTATTTTTTCTGTGTTGTCTATATTGTCAAGCAGAAAAAGCTAAACATGACCTAACATCTTTCTTCCCTTGTCCAGACTTTGTCTTTTCTACTGGTTGAGTAGATCCACCAAGAGCCTCAGTACTGAATGTACTTAATTTTTCATAAATTCATAGCTTCCTATGCCATTTCTCCCAGCTGTTCTTCAGCTGCTGGTTTTGTCTTAGTGACCATGGTCATAGCAATAGTAGAGAATAACTACATTATACAGTTTCTTCTGTGCCTAACAACAAATACGCATGTTTATAGCTGTACTGACAAGAAGTAGTGACTTACAATGAGAGATGGTGCATCAGTCAGTGTGCTGTTACTGTCCGGTTTGAATTAAGTTGGGAGATCTGATGCTGTTGCCACGTAATAGAGAAACCCAGAAGAAATTCTCATATCTGACATTCCTCTTCTTTTATGTTCAGTAATGTGAGCATTCACAAGCATTGTAATTTGTCTGTTACTTTATACAACACAAATGTCACATCTTTGGTTCCAGGAGACATTCAAGCATGAGAGAGTCCCTGTTCTAGCATGTTCTGACATGCTGAACCAGCTGATGTGCAGGAAGATTTCATGTCAGTTTGCTTTTCTGCCTATACATTTAAACCCTGGATATTGTCCTTAAAGTAGACTATCAGATATCTACAGGCCTTGAGAGTTTGAGATATACTGTCAGACTTCACTTAGGACTCTTGTAAGGTGACAGCAGTAGGATGTGTGTTGTGTTTGGAAGACTGAGTAATACAACTCTGTTGATCAAGTCTTTGCATATTTGAAGTGTTTATGGATAGCAGCTACTACTTGTTTCACTCTCTGACCCATGTGTCCCAATGAAAAACTTGTATGTTGTTTCTCTGTTTCAGTTGTTGCCAGAATTTGTTATTGTCTTTACCCTCAGACTTCACTAATTTAATACACTACACACAAAAGGCTAGAAGGCCTGTGCTCTGGATGTCCAGCCATCAGTCTCCAACACTTGAAAAGGCCACTTTTTAAAAAGTCCTTTGCCAGCCAACATTGATAAACTCCAGCAAACTCTGAGTCAGAGTTCTTCAGAAGGTGCCATGCAAATGGATATGGCTTCCAGCTGGTTCCAGTTATAGCCTTGCAAGTCGTAAGTGTGATCCTGAAGTAAGGGGGTTCAGGACATGAATTGATGATGACACAATAGCATCCCTAAAAGTACAAATGAAAAATCTAAACTGTTGCTTGCTTCTCTGAAGGCTGGTCCTTGTTGGCTCTTAAGAATTGCTTCCTCATCCAAATTAGACTTTTAAAACACAGATGACTTCTTATTCCTTGACTGGATAATGTAAGTGAAGGCTCCTTGACAGCTTCCGTGTTGCCATTCCTCGATATGGGACAGCACCTCACAATTGCACATATTTTATAGTTAATAGGTTTGGGGTATGCATGCGAGAGGCGGGGGGATAGATGAGGATGTTGTGGGTTTTATGGGTTTTTCTTTTTCAACAAATATTTTGTTATGTAAAAGATCTTTAGGTCATAGGACTTCTTTAGTTAAAATATTTTAAAATTTTATTATTTGCTTACCATTTAAACTTTCTTGTTTGTGCCCTGAGCAATGCATGGTGGCATGGGATGGATTCAGATATAAATTTGACAAACTTTAAGCACAATGAAACAGCATTCTTAAATAAATGTTTTTGTGTATGTACCACAGGTTTCCCTGTCTTAAAGTGTTGCTTTTGTACATAATGAACAATGCATAAGGAATCTGTGTGTGTGTAGGTTGAGGTGCTTTAAAATTTCAATAAATTCTATACTGTTTTATCCTACTGTTATTATTAATTATAATCCACTGTCAAAAATCACTTTCATGATTATGCAGGAGTTCGCAGCCAAGTTATTCATTAGGATATTGTGATAAATCTCATTAGTATGGTAGAGCAATGTAGGAATCAGTTCTTGTTTTGAAGGCATAAAACAATAGCTGAGATGCTTGAAAAAGTTTGGTTTTGAGGGTAGGGACTTGTCTAACTTCTTAAACAAATATACGCAGGACACTACAGGTTTTTTCACTAAATTAAAGAAAATGATTTAATTTAATACAGAAGAATGTGTGGTAAGAAACATGACTGGGTAAAGTATTTCCATCAGTTTAGATCATAAATTTCACTGTGTAAAAGTAAATAAAATAGTTTGGCTTAAGCTGGATGAATGACCCAACTATTCTAAACAACTTGAGTCAGTAAAAGTTCATCCAGCTTTAGGTGTTGTATTTATTAAACAACGTCTTTGTCTGGAATGTTATGTTGTTTTGATTTCATTTTTTATAATACATATATTTTCTAGTTCTAAACCAAGAAAGAGTTGTCAAATTAATTAACCTTAAATGCAGTGGGAGAAAGAGTTACGTTAGTGGACTTGGAAATATATTTCAAAGATAATTTTTTGGCAAAAATAAACAGCAGCGTTGCAAAGAATTGAAACTTGTTACAAGGAGATATCTCAAATTGTAATAGCAATTTATAGCTTTAAAAACAAATTAAAGTTGACCTCTAGGCAGCGTACTAGTGTAAATTTGTGTAACTTGTGTAAATAGGACTCAGCATGCTTAGTTTGCGTGCAGGTAGGCAACTTTGCTGAGTCTTGACTTTGTATCGTCCGAAGTGAAAATACTGTAAATTTAGATTGGAACATGTTTTTATGTGAAACCCGTATCAAGGAATGAGAGAGGAGGAAATATGAGGCTATGATGGAGAGGTTGTCAGACTGTACTGTTTCATTTGAATCTTATTCACATTAGTGCCCATGAAGAAAGAAGTGACGTGTAGGTTTGGGTAAGTTATACTGTGAACTTAATTACATGTATTTTTGTGGTCAGAACCCACTGACATCAATGGAAAGACTCCATTTGGCTTTGGATCATTCCCATATAACAATCTGGGTAAGATATTTTCATCTATTAAATAGATGTAAGCTTAACTGCTTTCTTGTATTTTTCAAGGCTTAGTGGGCAGAAAATTTTCTGGACCATAATCATGTGTTATTTTTTTTAATTGTCGTAATTTTCTATTTCTGTGACATTTTGGGAGTTTTGTTTTAATTTTCTTTTTAATTTGGCTCAATCAGAAATTTCATGAATAAAAAATAGTCTAATACACATCTGTTTTTATTACAAGAAGTTGTTTCAAATAACAGACCAAATCATCCTGGGGGCAACCCTGAATCCCATACTTCTTAAGTAAACAAACACACTAGAGCTGTACTTCCCAAAGTACAGAAGCCCATCCCCTAATTTCAGTAGGATGGGAAGCAGCTATTTTCAACATTTATGCTTTATATATGTGTATATGACCCAGTGTCTATCATGCAGTAAATCAAAAAGAAAACGAATTAGTTTAAATTTATCTCTGTTATTTACAGTGTCTTCTACCTTTTTTATACCTTATTACTCATACTGAGTCTCCTAGAGAGATGAATGTTATTTCAGATTTAAGGAAAATAATAGTAACATCTTTTTGAAAATCTTAAATATAAACCCAGAGAATGATTGAAAACTCAGCAAAGTCTAGTATTTTTAAACTGACATGCTTCAGAACGGATAAAGTTTAATGATACAACAAAGTATTGTCCTAAAAGTGTGTGTGTATTTTTAAATGTATATATGCCCCTTAGTGTATTTTTTGTCTGCTTTCCTGTCAGAAAGAAGCCTAGTGAACAGAAGGCCATCACCAGGGCCTTGCTTACCGTAGCAGGAGGCTTTTAGAATGAGCTCCCATCTGTTAGGCCTGTGTACTGATAAAGCTGCAACAGCTGGCTTGGCTCTTTGCTAATCCATTCATTCCATCTACAGATCAGAAGGTGGCCTGTTTCTTCTCAGAGGCCGTTGGGCCTTGGAGACTTGCCTTAGCCCCAAAGCATTCCCACTAGACCTACAAGCAAGTATAATGATATGGGACTAGGGCTGGCAACTTGAGCATGGGGTGGGTGTAGCAATTGTAAAGTATTGTTCAGAACATCAAACTAGTATCTCTTATTGCAATCAACCAGTTGTATTTCAGTGTTTTAACAGATGAGATGCTAGCTATGGATAAAGCAAAATCATTAGTATCTGACCTGGAAGTATTTTTTTAAAAAGGGAAACTTTTGCCTGGTTCCAAAAAACTTCTGAATATAGTGTATTCTGCACCATTCAAACTTAACCATTATGAATCCCAAGTGGCACTGAAAATGTAATGAGACCAACACCAAAGATGATTATTCTTTATGGCACTGAGTTTGCCCTTGCTTGTTTTACAGGGAAATGACATACTTTCTTTCATTATGTGAAACAGAAAGTATTAAAAGTATTATGAAAATCATCACTTCTTTAGTATTCAGCAAGGTTTTTGAGCAGCTGCTTTTTTTTATTGCTGTTAATATCATTTGTGTAGCATCGTGGTTATACAGGTGGTTTGCAAATGCAAGTGAAGACACTACTCCTGCTCTAAAGAGTTTATAGTCTATGAAACATAAAGAAAAGACAATGGACCACAGCTCAGGCAAAGGAAGGTTGGGGATTATTGCTGATAAGGAGGAGGAAGAACGGGTTATTTTAAATAAGTGAGTTTGAAGGAGGTGGAAGGAGGAAGGCAGTTAGTGGATGAGGATGGTGCAAAAGGCACAAAAATGAGAACAGGAAAAGGATCAGTAGGTTGAAGACTTGTTAAGAATGTACAGAGTGGCAGGGACAAAATGAGAGCTAAGGTGTAGGTATAGGCCAGATGACACAAGATATTTTACGTGAGGATGTGGAGCTTGACTGATTTGTGGTAAGAGTGATGAAAACAGTGAAAAGATTCAAGAATGGGGTGATATGGACAGCATTGAGGAAGTTGGAAGATTACTTTTGTAGCAGTGTTTTGAATAGACTTGGAGGAAACAGACATAATAGTCAGGGAGACCAAACAGGAAAACATACAGTAAGAAGGTTTCAGTAATCAAGACAAGCAATGACCAGGGACATGAAGAAGGATTTTAGCAGTGGAGATAGTGAGCAAAGGACCGATTTATTTTAACTATTTTCATAGATGAACAAAGTAATCCTTGGATGACTTCTGTTGTTAAATCTCAAAAGAAGACTGGCATTTTCTAGAATGCCTGTTAAACTAGCAGTTGAAGTTTGCCCTTATTTAACGCAATTTATCTCACGATCTCAAGGCACTTTACCAATTAGAATTAGTAAACTGAGGAACAGCTACATTAACTGACTTGTCCAATGTTATGCAGCAAGTCAGAGGCAGAATCAGAATAAAAGAGGAGTGAATTCCTGACTCTTACTTTATTTCTCTCACCATTAGAACACAAGCAGATGTTTAGGTCTTATATTTATATATCCTCCAACCCCAAAAAGTTAAGTCCTTGAGATCACAACATAGTGAATCTTTTCAGAAAGGATTGCTTTCCCCCCAAAAAATATAGCCTGTAAGTTGAACAGAACCTTATTTGAGTGACTGGCATTGGTTGTCACCAGCATCTTTGGGGTGGGCCTGAAGCAAAATGGACACACAGCTTCTTGATTCTATTTCCCTGTGATGGGTGGCATTGCCATCAGTGCATGTGACTTGTCAAAAGATGTAATCATAGCAATTTAAACTGACATGAAGGATGCAGATATAAACAAAATGAACACACAGCAAAAAGCTGAAAGCTGTGTTACAAGTAAAACATGTTCAAAAATATTGTTGTCTGAACTGAAAGTTTCTTCACAGATTAATTGTTTTTTAAAGAAAATGTAGATGCATACATGTGGTATATGCAGTAACTGTGGGGATATGGACATTCTTTTTCTTTTAAAAGTTTATTTTAACTTAATTGCTGTGTAGAAATCATCACCTAGGGAGAAACATTTGCACAGAAAATGTAGCAAATGGAACAAACTGACTGAGATCTCCATTTGATAATTCATATAGAAGTATGGAATAGGAAAGCCACATTAACTAAATGTAGCTGATTGTACTCTTATTTGTATACTTTGCCCACAGTGGGCCAAACTCTAGTCTGAGCTAAACCTGTGTAAATCTGGAATAAGTTAATCAAAGTCAAGATTTACATAAAGCCCTTGCATGCGTGCTTGAGTGCAGTATAGGAACCTAGGTAGATAAAACTGAAAGTTAGTTAAAATTGAATTTTGCCCAATGACTGCACATAGACTTTTTAGGAGTGTACTAGATCCACAATGCTTTGTTATGCTGCTATTAATCTAATTTTAATTTGGAGATCTAAATTGATTCCCTTTCTTAGGCCAATGTATTCTTGTACGCTCAATTAATCTTTTAAAAAAAAAAAATGGTTTTTGTTATGTTAACTCTGTTTACCCTAACACCATGATGGTAATGCTGTGGTTCAGTTTGGGGCACGTTATAAGCTTTGCCTTCAGTGTCAAATAATTTTTCCATTTAAAGTATCCCTGTTGTTAAAGGTTCTAATTTCTACCAGAAGGTTAATTTAAAAAATAACGTGTGTGGTGGTGGGGAGGGATCATACAAATGGCAGCTGTTTTAACTCAAAGGATTTAGAATATTTAATTTCAAACTTAGCATGAAAACCAGCATACCTGCTTTCCAAATGTTGCAAAACACTGGGTAAGAAATAAAGACGTTTTGACCAACTGAAACTAGCATCCTACTTGTACATGGTACCCTGTTTCCCTTTAGTGATTTAATTGCTCACAGAGTATGTCTGTTCAGATATGTGCATGCAGATCTTCATCTTCAGGACTCTGCCTGCACCCATTCACTCATTCCTTCTTGTCACTCCCTTCTGTCTTTAAGATGAGATTGGAGGGGGACCAGCAGATCTGGCAGTGTTTTTTGCTGGGCTTCTAAGCCAGGAATTTCAAATTTCATGTTCTTTGTAGAGCCCCTACTCTGGCGCACATGTCCCCAGAAAACGCAAGACTTGAACAGAATATACAGTTCAACAATTGCATATTTCTCTACATATACTGTTTTTCTCCTTGTTATTTCTTTCCTCTGTTTCCCCACCCTCCTGTGATTTTTCTCCATGTTCAGGGTTCTCCTCCTTAAAGTTTCCAGCTGCTCTTTTCAAACTCATAAATTCTAGCTATCTAGATTTTTATATGGCTCCCTTCCAAAACTTGCTCTAGCCCTGTCTGCATTAGTATTTTTTTTTAATCTTTCATTTTTCATCACTAGAAGTAGACCTGTTCTGAATAATGTGGTGGCCAAAAAAAAAAAAAAAAATCATGAGCACTGTCTTCACCAACACTCCCACCAAACCTAGTGCAGTAGTGGGAAATTTCACAAAAAAGGTTGTGCGAATGCAGTCTGTATCTGACAAGAAGATTCACTTGGCTGTGGATCTAATGCCCTCTAGCCATATTTTTATGAATGTAGCGTGTTGATTATACATTTGACTGGGTCATCTTTACACTTGTGTTTGAATTGATTTTTATCATATTGCCTAATAAACTTGTACAACTTTGTGGGATGCTTTTATTGTTTCAACAGTAGAGTCCCTTCTTGACCTCACAGTCACCTCTCCCTCAACAGGATAGGAAAAATTCTAAGCCCCAGCCTCGAATAACCAAAACATTGGTGCAAAGAAGTGAAACATTAATTGCATTTTGCTCGCTTCGGTGGTGAGGCTGTGACCTGTTCTTAGAGACCTAAACACGTTGAATGACTAATACATCTGACCTGAGGATGAAAAGGGAAACTAGTCTCTTGCCTTGGTTTCTTTCTAAAAGCCCCTGAATGAAAATTCTAAGCCATAAAGCTGCATAATTAGCTAGCTATACTTCTTCTGAAGTACACTATGGAGCATATGCTTCAGTATGGAGTATGCAGTATGCTTCAGTATGGAGCATAACTGAATGAACAGAGGCAGAAATAGTGAGCTATACTACCAAATTACCCAGGACATTTGTTGTTTGGTGGTCTCTAAAATGAAAAGGAGATATTGCAGGAAGACAGTTAGTTATCAGTTTCCAGTTGGAAACACCAGTTGTTTCATGAATTCAAGGTTTTTGTGTATGGATTCAGTCAGATCTCTGGCTTATCTTTGAAGGCATTTGGAGAATAAATAATCATTTAACATAATTTAATATTTAAAAGCTTTGATTATTTTGGCTGTAGAAATATGAGACAACCATATTTTCTTGTGGAGACAAAGATTTGGATTCAATCAAGTCACCTTAAAATATTTTCTTAGCCTGTCTTTCCCTGTTCATCCCCAGATGATAACAGAATTTACTAAAGTTTGTACAACATGTTAAAACATAAATCACTACACAAATGGCTAAATATTATAATTACATCTAACATATGTTGCAAAGAATCTGGCCCCTATGATGAGCTCTCAGCGCAGTTCAGGTGGGAGAGTGCAAAGGTGGCTTTCGCTCTCCTCCTCTTCTTGCCAGCTATGTGTCAGGCCATTTCCCTGACAGAGTTTAGAGTAGGCTTCTGGAAGCCCTGGCCATGTCCCTGTCCCCTTGGGTATGTGTCTGTACCAGAAACGTGGGTGGCATAGAAGTGGATATACTGCTTCCATGCCTCTGGAGGATTCCACTACAACTGGATTATCCTTTGGCTATATTAGATGTAGGCCTGCTTTGTGTTGGCATTGCAATGCAAAGGGACAGCCCCGCGGTGGAGGATCTGAGCCAGGACTTTCAACATGTAGATCTTTAAATGGGAGAAAAGAAGGAACATGAGCACAGCAGAGGCTTTTACCACCATTGCTGGTCTCCCCATCAATCATATATACTTTTATCTGAATGGGCCATTTGCAACTGATTTTAACAGATTGATCAGTGGTAGTATAGGGCTCAAGTCTCAACTGTGCCCAGTAATCACTGAATGCAGGAGAGGGGGAAGCAACTACAAAGGAGCTCTTCACCAGTCAGAGGGTATGTCTACACTACACGATTATTCCGATTTTACAGAAACCGGTTTTTTAAAACAGATTGTATAAAGTTGAGTGCACGCGGCCACATTAAGCACATTAATTTGGCGGTGTGCCTCCATGTACCAATGCTAGTGTCGATTTCCGGAGCATTGCACTGTGGGTAGCTATCTCATAGCTATCCCATAGTTCCCGCAGTCTTCCCCGCCCCTTGGAATTCTGGTTTGAGATCCCAGTGCCTGATGGGGCAAAAAACATTGTCGCGGGTGGTTCTGGGTACAGCCTCACTCCTCCTTCCGTGAAAGCAGCAGACAACCGTTTCGCGCCTTTTTTCCTGGGTGAACTGTGCGAATGCCATAGCACAGCAAGCATGGAGCCTGCTCAGCTCAAGACCGCAGTCGTGGACGTTGTAAACACCTCGTACATTCTCGTGCAGTCTGTGCTGAACCAGGACCTGCAAAACCAGGCGAGGAGGCGGCAGCTACGGCACCGCGGCGACGAGAGATGGATCAAGCAGAATTCTCTCAGACGTGAGCCCCTGTGCTTTGGAGATCCTACTGGTAATGGGGCAGGTTCTAGCCATGACGCCGATTTTGGGCCTGGAAACAGCACAGACTGGTGGGCACCGCATTGTTTTCTGGTTTGGGATGGTCCCAGCAGTGGCTCGAAAATTTCGCATGCTAAGGGCACTTTCATGGAATTTTGTGACTTGCTTTCCTGTCCTGAACACCAGAACCAGATGAGAGCAGCCCCACGTGGAGAAAGCGAGTGGCGATAAGCCTCTGGAGCTTGCAACGCCAGAACAGCTACCGTCAGTCAGAGAATCAATTTGGAGTGGGAAAATCTCTGTGGGGGCTGCTGTGATGCAAGTAGCCAAAGCAATCATTAAGCTGCTGCTAGGAAAGGTTGTGACTCTGGGAAACGTGCAGGTCATAGTGGATGGCTTTGCTGCAATGGGATTCCTAACTGTGAGGAGGCGATAGATGGAACCCATATCCCTATCTTGGCACCAGGGCACCTAGCAATAAACCGCAGGGGTAACTTTTCAGTGGTGCTGCAAGCACTGGGGATCACAAGGAACGTTTCACCAGCGTCCACGTGGGATGGCCAGGAAGGGTTCATGGACGCTTGGCGTTTCAGGAACACTATCTGGTTAAATGGCTCAGCAGGGAATTACTTCCCAGACCAGAAAATAAAGTTGGGGATGTTGAAATGCTATAGTTATCCTGGGGGACCCAGACTACCCTTGATGCATGGCTCATGAAACATAACACAGGCAGCCTGGACAGTAGTCAGGAGTTGTTCAGCTACGGCTGAGCAAGTGCAGAATGGTGGTAGAATGTGCATTTGCCGTTTAAAGGCACGCTGAACGCACATCACTGACTTGCTCTGAACCTCAGCCAAATCAATGTCCCATCGTTATTGCTGCTGCTGTGTGCTCCACAATCTCTGTGGATAAGGGGGGAAGCTTTATGGCGGGGTGGGAGGCTGAGGCAAATCATTTCTGCTGATATGCACAGCCAGACACCAGGGCGATTAGAGAGCACACACGAAGCGGTGCGCATCAGCGAAGTTTTTGAAACAAGTTTCATCATGGGCCAGGGTACGGTCTGACTCGCTGTGTTTGTTTCCTCTTGATGAACCCCCCTTGATTGACTCATTCCCTGTAAGCAACCCCACCTCCCCTTCGATTACAGCTTTGCTTTTCTAAGGAAATAAAGTCATATCCGTTTAAAAATCATGTATTCTGTAGGAATGACCCGGGCCCACAGCCTGGGTGCCCTTTAATTGGGGAATTTTGTTCTTGCTTGCAAGCTGGGCACACCCGCTTTGCTTAATGACAGGAACTTGGCTTCCTCCATCTCCCTCATCCTTACTTTCACAACAGTTGGCTCTGTCTGCACTGCAGTGTTTTTGTAGCTTGCTCTTCTGCAGTTTCTCACACGACTACTGTGTTTGCAGCTGGGGATGTTTGTAGTTTGCTTGCTTCTGAGCTCGTGGATGGAAGATTTTTGTAGGAAACTTTGAATTGTGCTGTGCATTTGCGCATGTGTATCTTAGATAATAAAGAGCAGGTGAGCTCAGAAAAGCAGCTTTTGCTCCTCGATTTTCTACAACTTGGTGTCAAGTCTTTCCTTCAGTATTCTTATTAATTCATTATAAAAAGAGGGAGAGAACTGACAAGGTATCCCGGGTGTGGTTTGGGAGAGGATAGGAGGGAAGGAAAAGGCCACGAAAAAAATTTCAAAGTATGACAGCCTTTTGGTTGGGCTGTCCACAGGGGTGGAGTGAGTGGGTAACGAACCTTTCCCGCGCGTTCTTACACGTCTGGATAAGGAGGATATGGAACAGGTGAGTGGTGAGGGTGGTTACACAGGGGCTGGCAGACTCTGTGATCCTGGTGCTGTTCCTGAAGCTCCCCAGACGTTGAGGATGTAGTTTGATCACGCAGCAGCCCAGCGTTGCATCCCGCACGCTGATCTTTCTGCCTACATCTCTGATCTTCCTGCCGCACTTCTCATCTCAAGCGTTCCTCCTGTCCATCACATTACTGGCACTTTCCTGTAATTTGATACCGATGTCCTTCTACTCATTCAGATGAGCTCTTTCATTGTGGTCACTTCATGATTTCCGAGAACATTTCGTCTCGTGTCTCTTTTTTCCACCGCCTTATCTGAGATAGCCTTCAGGATGGAGTAGGGAGGCTTGGACCATTTGCAGCTGCATGAGGGAGGTAAAAAGGAGAGAAGTATTTAAAAAGATACATTTTTACAGAAAAATGCTTTACTCTTTCACGGTGAAGAACACTATTCATTCTTACATAGCACATGTGATTTCACTACAAGTCGCATTTTTGCATCTTAATATTGAGTGCCTGCGGCTCTGGTGTTAGAGATCTCACAAGACGCAGGTCTGGGCAGCAGAATTCAGCTTGCATGCGTCCATGGTAGGCCATTGTCTTTTGCTTCTGCACGCTTCATATGCACAGTGCCTCCTTTCCCAAATACAAGCAAAGCCCGTTAGTGCTGCTCTTTCCTGTTAAAATGCAGCATACAGAACCCCCCACCATCCATTCTCTGGGATGATCGCTTTAACCGCTCCCCACAACCGCGTGGCTGGGTATCACGGAAGATACTGCTAGCCAACGCAAAAAGCTCAGCGCCAATCCTGCCCCCTCCTGCTTGCTACCTGCAAGGAAGGATTCTTTTAAGCAACAGGCACCGGCCAGTAGGAATGGCCATGTCTGTCCCATAATGTAAATTCCTGAATTCAACCAGGTTCATGAACGATATCACCTCCTGAGAATAAACAGTGAATAAAGAACAAATGTTGCTTGACTGCCAACAATCACCATAACGCAGCTAGGCTTTGTCATGCAATGATACCAGATTACTGCTATATATGCATGGCGTGGTCAAGTGTCCTACTCATGGAGGACGGAATAAGCTGTGTGCCAGAAACCTTCTGCACAGGCTTTTGGAGTACTCCGGAGAGCTTCATGGAGATGTCCCTGGAGGACTTCCGCTCCATTCCAGACATGTTAACAGACTTTCCAAGACTATACTCGGCCGGAATGCATCCAAAGTCCTCAGGGCAATTAATCCATTAAAAAACACTTGCTTTTAAACCATGTTTTTATTTACAAAGGTCACTCACCAGAGGTCGCTTCCATGGCTTTTATGGTCTGGGCTACTTGCTTGGGAGGGCTGGGAGGGTAATTCCGTCTGGGTGAGAAAAAGCTCCTGGCTGTTGGGAGAACGGAGTGTGTGTGCTCTCTGCAAGCTCGTCCTCACTCTTCCTCCTCCTCATCTTCCCCGTCTGCAGATCCTCAGTCTTGGCTGAGATTCACCCCACCTCGGAATCACAAGGAGTGGGGAACTGGTGCGGACCCCCTAGAATGGCATGCAGCTCAGTGTAGAAGCGTCATGTTTTCGCCTGCCCCGGACCTTCCGTTTGCTTCTTTGGTTTTCTGGTAGGCTTGTCTGAGCTCCTTAACTTCACACAGCACTGCACTGAGTCCTGGTGTGGCTCTCTGCATCATGGCCTTGGAATTTTTTTCAAATGTTTTTTCATTTGTCTTTTGGAACGGAATTCTGTTAGCACGGAATCCTCTCCCATACAGCGATCAGATCCAGTACTCTGTGCGGTCCATGCTGGAGCCCTTTTTCGATTCTCAGAAGACTGCATTGTTGCTGCGCTCATAGCTCTGCGTGGTCACCTGTGGCTGGTGAGCTCTCCACGCTGGCCAAACAGGAAATGAAATTCAAAAGTTTGCGGGGCTTTTCCTGTCTACCTGGTCAGTGCATCTGAGTTCAGATGGCTTTCCAGAGTGGTCACAATGGTGCACTGTGGGATACCGCCCGGAGGCCAATACCATCGATTTGCGGCCACACTAACCTTAATCCGACATGACAATACCGATTTCAGCGCTACTCCTCTCGTTGGGGAGGAGTACAGAAATCAGTTTAAAGAGCCCTTTATATCAATATAAAGGCCCCTGTTGTGTGGACGGGTGCAGGGTTAAATCGGTTTAACGCTGCTAAATTTGGTTTAAATGCGTAGTGTAGACCAGGCCTGAGATTGCTGAGGTCAGTTATCCATGACTCAGTGCCACTTTAAACTGCAGCAGTTGGCTATGGCCCTCAGGGCACAGAGTGGAAGCTGAGGATTGCTGGAGTTCAGTGGCCTTAATCCTTTCCAGGCATGTGTCCCTACACCCACCATGAGGTTGTGTAGGAGCCAGCCTTTTGGCTTCCTTGCACCACTAGAAGGGCAAAAAGGGATCAAAATGGAGTTGAAGATCTGGCTTATAATCTAACTTCTCATTATTTTCATAATAGTCACAGGATTTCTCTCCAGAGGAAGTGAACATAATTTTCATGTGGACAGCTTATTTTCCTATGCATTTGTCCAATGGGTATGCATCCTAACCCTAACCCTAACCCAGTGAAGTTAATTATGTACATAAAATATATGAGACTGGTTTGGGTACTGATTTAGGGAAAGTCCTGTGTACAGTAACAGCGATGAGAATTACTCAGAAAACAATATACAGTATTTTAAAAGTGGTCCCTTCTTGCCATCCAGAGCAAATCTTGTTGATTGCACTCTTTTTGTCTAGAGTGTCTGAATTTCTCCTTCTTACAAATGACTGTCCCCTTGTGGGGGACAGTCGTGGATTACATTTCAGTAAATATTTTTTCTTTTGAAATCTCTTTATTCATCAGAAGTGTTGCCTGTGTTCAGATTATAACTTTAAGTGAATCTGTCATCAACTGTTAAAATTCTACTGACAATTTTTAAAAATAAGTTCCTTTCCCCTTCAGATATACATAGTCCCATTTATTTTAACTCTTCCAGCCATGTTTTTAAGCTTTGTTCATGTTCCTCAAAATGAAAACATCACACTTCCTTCTTGAGTGAACTTGCGAAACTGGTCAAACTAGACTGACACAGCAGCGTAAGATTACATTCACTACTCCTTTGGCTTTGTAGACAAAATGCAGCCTTAATGATGCCTGTGACTGGCTCAGGGTAGATTAAAGCATGTACTTTCTTGTAGGATAAATGATGTGGAAATCTAATTCACCTTGATGTGTCCTTTCTGTCTTTTTTCTCCTCTCTCTTTCCCTCCCTCTCTCCTCCCCCCCCCCTTTGAAAGTAGTGGAGAAAAGTTCAAAGAGATGAGGTCTCTCTTGTAGCGTATGGAGTGAATAAGGAATGATAGCTGGAGGAATGAAGGGGGAAAACCACAGCTACAACGCTGATGTTGAGTTTGGCATGAAACTGCTGTAGGTGATGGCTTTCTCCTCTTGCTTTGAGAGAGAATGGACACCATGTTCCAGAAAGAAGTACTTACGTAAAGCCCGACTTATTCCAAAATACTTTGGGATTTTCAGTTTTGTTATGTTCTTGCTAGTGGTATTTGTTCAGTTTTCCTTTTGGACTACTTAACCCAGGAGGGTAAAGGTCATCAGTACAGAGAAGTGAATATCATCTGCTGCATCCTCTTCAGTCCCCGTTTGTGTGATAAAGCAGAGCAGTTGCATACATTTGCTGCCAGATTTCAAAAGCTGAGGCTAAAACCCTACCCCCCAACAACGTATATCGGGTTCCTTGATTCTGCTGTCTGCCTTCTTCTGCCCTCTCTAACATATTTGTTTACTGTGCGTCCCCCTCCCCCAACTCCCAGTTCCACGCACGCACACTTGTATACCTCTGTGTATTTTTGAACTTAGTATTAGAGGTACATTGATAAACTGAGATCAGACAAGTAATATGGCCTATCTAAATACAAAGATCCATTGCAGTGTTATTTGGACTGTCAAAAATTGCCTGGTTAAGCTGATGTGCGTGAGTTTAGGGAATAGTGTTTACCATACTGAAACAATGTGAAAAAGAAATGCAGCTTTTTGAGGATGGAATAAGTAGCAGGGTAAGTTGTCAAAACAAAACAGTAGTTGTATTGTGTGTGTGATGGTGATGATGATGGCAGTGATACCTCTTACTGACATTCACTGATTTGCAAATTAGAGGCTTATCAAGGAAAGATTGTATAGGTCCACTAGGGCAGGGATTTCCTTAATTTTCCTCTTCTGAACACAGAAAAAAATGCATAAGCTT
Source organism: Chelonoidis abingdonii (assembly GCF_003597395.2). Lineage (NCBI taxonomy): Eukaryota > Metazoa > Chordata > Testudines > Testudinidae > Chelonoidis > Chelonoidis abingdonii. Next base: position 123,639,650 of record NC_133771.1, read on the forward strand.
CCCCTAACGTCCGCTCTTTAAAAAGAAAAAATCAAGGCATGTGAGAGGGTTAGAAGTGGGTTGAAAAACCAGTACATTGGTATATTTTAAGTATATGGATAGGGAAGTCTGTGTCTTTTTTTCCTCTTCATTCCTCTTCATTTTGAAGGGGTGCAGAGTTCTACCCTGTGTTTTGCTTTTGTTAAGACTTACAGAAAGTAAATACTAGTCCTTTTTGTTTGTTTCATGTTGCTCGGGTTGGCTTGTTTCTCCCCAGGAAGAGGTGGGAGTATCCCCGGGAGGCCAGTCCCACAGTCGGAGTATGGGAACAATTTCATCCAGCACAGCACTTCAAAATTACAAAAAGTAGCTGAAAAACTGTGAATGTTGGTGGCTATGGAAACTGATTCCTCTTGAAGAACAGGAGTACTTGTGGCACCTTAGAGACTAACAAATTTAAGGTGCCACAAGTACTCCTGATCTTTTTGCGGCTACAGACTAACATGGCTGCTACTCAGATTCCTCTTGGACATTTTAATGGGTGCCCTTTTAACACATATGAGTGAAGACATGACAGAATCTAAATTCTCTTTGGAGATGATTGTAGGTGGGGCTCTTAATGCCTCCTATTATTAAGGTTGCTCAACACTTCCTATTGGAAGTCCCTGTTTTCAGGGGCTTATAATGATATATTTTTAATTTTATTTCAGCCAAAATGGTTCGGCCATTTCCGAGATCAAGGCTGGTGAAAAATACATTGTTTTTCCAGTGTTAAAACAGCTTTTCGAACAGCTCTAGTGCCTCCATGCTTTGGAGCAAGGTCTTGAAATTTGGCGGGTTTGCGGTAGCCTTTGTGTCAGGGATGGGCCTCAGATTATAGCAGCAAAATTCTGTCCACACTGGGCATGTTTCAGTCTAAGGCTAAACAGGATTTTCCTCACAACTGCAGGTCTGGGTACCTGAATTGAGAGCCAGGAGACTGTTTCTACTCTGCTGTCTGTGTTCCCTCTGCTACGCCCAGGCAGCTTGGAGGAGGATTTGAATTGTGGCAGGAATAGGAAAGATATGGATCCTTGGGAAGGAAGGTTAAAGATTGGGGCTGGATGCTGGAAGGGGATGAAGAGGAAAAGTGGGACTGGGAGTTAGTGTAGGAGGAGACTGAGACTGGGAGCCAGGGAGGGAAACTGAAGGGGAGGAGACTGGAGCCACATAGGTAATGGGAAACTGAGATAGGATGAGGAGCCTGGGGGGAGTGTGGGATTGGCTGGGCAAGGAGGCTGGGACTGAAAACCAATGGGCAGGAGGTTAGTGGCAGGGAAGGTAGATTTGATGAAGGGTGAGGGTGTGGGGGAGAGCTAGTAGTGACTGGGCAAAGAGACCGGAACAAGGAGTACAGGGGTGGGCGGAGATCGGATGAGGAGCCTGGGGAAGGAGATTGGTAGTAGGAACCGATGGGGATCATGGACAGCGAGGATGGGGGGAACAACTAGATGCCAGAATCAGGGAGAGAGGCAGATGAGATAAGGAACTGGGAGGGGATGAACCAGGACTGACTGGAATTGGGATTCTTGAGGGGTGAAACTAAGACTTGCTGGGCAAGGATCCTGGGACTAGGGATGAGAAGCCTGAAGAGTGGACTCTGGAATTGGCTAGCTGAGGAGAATGGGACTGGGATGAGGAGCCCAGAGTGGCCGAGAGATAGGACTTGGACAAGTACAGATTGGAGGGGACAGGGCAGAAGGCATCAAGTTTGCGGGGAATAGGCACAGGAGTTTGTGCCTATTACAGCACGCTCCTCTTCACAGCCCAGAATGGAATCCAAGATTCCTGAGTCTCTCCATTCTTCTGAAGTCAGCAAAGATCTGTGAAACCTACTGGCAAAGTGTCTTATCCCTCTCTAGTGCTGGTCCACATATAGGATAACAGTTTATTACTTCTGTCAGTTACTCCAGTAGTTCAAGCAGGAGAGGTCTGTGGGGTGGATCTAAAGGTTCCAACCTTACAGGTGACCCATGTGAATGTCAACGTGATGCCACATTATGCAATGTCTTTTTCCCCAGTTCACTTCTTTTAAAAAACCTAGGAAATTACGCACACAAAAAGCTGTGTTAGAAGAACATTATAAGTCAAGTTAGGAGATGCCAGAATTAAGGTACCTGTGCAACCTGATTCATGCCCCTCCCTCCCCCTGATGTAGGTGCATTGTGATAACAGCCTTTAATTATATGATCACATACTGTTTTTTCCTCAGACCCCCTGTCTCATTCAGTGCACATGCTGCCCTTGGGATCCAAGAACCTCTGCCTGATTTGTTGCAGAAGCTGGAATGTGTGTAGTGAATGAGGCAAGGATTTGCAGAATGAGAATGGGAGATCTCACAGTTAAAGCAGTGGAATGCTGCCTTGGAAAACTGAATTTTGTCCCTGCCTGTGCCAGACTTCCTGTGTAAAGCTAGGCAAGTCACTTAAACCAAACATTTCACAGGGGGGTCATTCACTGTGTTCTTCATTTTCTGGGTGCCTGATGTGAGACCCTGGAGTCTGATTTGCAGAAGTGTTGAGGACTCACAGCTGCAACTGAAATCAATCAGAGCTGTGTTTTGAACATATAAAGTGATAAATAATACTAGGTACTCTGAAAAATCAGAGTGTCTCAGATTGGGCACCCAAAATTAGGAGATACTGTTGACCTTAATCTTTCTGTGTCTAAGTTTCTTATCACTAAAATTGAATATTATCCCCTTATGTAACAGGGGTGTTGTGAAATAAATTAATTAAATGTTATAAAGTATTCAGATACTATAGTCATGAATGCCATAAAAAAATCCATGAGGAAATGAATAATTCTGTCTTCAAAGCAAGGCTTGAATAGTGTGCAGTAAGTAATGTGTGGAGCCACAATTAAACAAGGAGTATAAAACAAAATATTGAATAAGTGAACACTGACCATTCTGTGCATTGAATGAGATCAGGATGCTGTGAAAACAATTGTGTATGATCATGAAATTAAAGATTGTATCATAATGCATATACCCACAAGGGTTTCGAATTAGGGTTGTATAGGCAACCTTTATTCTGGCACTTCCTAACTTTTGAGTGTTTGACTTTGCAAACGTTAAGATCTTTTAAATGTGTGTGTGTCTACGCATACTCTTGAAACCACAGGTTAACACACAAATGCATATTTGAACATCCATGGCCTTCCTCATCATTATTTGGATATTATAATGAAATATCTCATTCATAATATTTTATAAAGTATTGGTATGGTACTATAAACATTCTGTGTTGTTTGGTCCATTGTATTATGGTACACAGTAGTTGTAAACTTCCTTAGGTGCTTGAATCATAAAGGTAAATATGATTAACTGAAAGACTGTGTTGGAAGGTCAGAACTCTGTAAATTAAGCATGGAATTATTAGAATTATTGGTAATGTTTTCAAAGCTGCATATGCATTAATTATTATTATTATATTATAATATGGTGCATACAATAGCCGCCTTTATATGCATAAGAGGCGGGATTTCTTGAAAGATTTTTCTTTTCTCCAAATATTAATATGGCATTCTCAATTTAAAAATAATTTTAGCATGTTTTATATTCTGTTGATAGGCTAAAACCTAAAACTCACAGTGGGAGTCAAATTCATCTGTGCCATTGGAAATCTATTGAATTAAATACTACACCAGGAATGAATTTAGGCTGAAGGTCTGAATACTGTCTCTGTTAATACCGCTTATATGTAGCAAAAGGAGAAAAATTTGATCAGTTTCGACTTCAGGCATCCAGCAAGAAACTCTTTACCTTTTTGCAGATCCCTTTACCTTTAAAGTACCAGACTTTAAAGGGGATAGCTGAATATCTCTGTGTGGAGACTTAAAGCGGTCTTTGTGGAAGTACTTTGAACAGTGATAATAACAATGCTTTCTGGCAATTGCAAAATGCGATCTGACCAATTTTAGTAAAATAGTGACACTACTAGACCCACAGAGCTCACTTTTGAAAGAGTATTTCAGTTTGAACTGAGTGAAAGTGATGTTTTAAGAAACAGTTTTGCACCTCTGTAAATGATAGACAGCTGCTAGATGAGGTAATGATCTGTCTTCATGTTTGATGCCTCCTTTTATCAGTCCAAGGCATTTCACTGAGTCAGATCTATTGATTAGCATTAGTCTACTTCCCAGGAAGCCTGCTTTACATTGAAATGTCACGGGCTTGGGATACTAAATGTATGCCAGGAAAGAGCTTGAACTCTGTTAAATGCTGCCTGGTAAATTATATGTTTGCTGAGTGTTTAGCAAGTGAGATAGCTTTGCAGCCCCAAAAATTTTAAATAAGGTCATTTTTATCTCCTTTGAACAAATATTGGGGGAGAAAATGATGGAGTCAAATGGAAGATATCCTACACTTTCCGGTGTTTTATGGAATACCAGCTGATGGAGTGAACAGAATATAATTCCAAGAAGTTGTAGTGAGGTAAAATCTCCACTTCAGACTAGCTTTTGTGTATTTATTCAAAATAGCAACAATAGGGGTTAAAAAATAGCAAGATCCTATATCATCAACAAAAATACAATTATATAACAACATAGTGTTGTTTTGTGCAGAAACAGGAAGACAGGAATCTGGTTGTGTGTTTTCCTTTTCTTAGCTAATTTTGGTTTTCTGTAGTGCTTCGGGGGGTCCAGGTGCAACCCTTTAAATATAAATGGTCACTTCTAAAGCAGAAGCTTAAATATAATACTGCTCAGTAATTATGGTAATTGCATCGATGGAGGTTAGCAAGAAGCTAATTGTAACCTTGGGGATGAATAAAACAAACTGGACTTAATAGAGCGTGTTTTAAAACACCTTTTCATTCAGATTTATTTTAACATTACTTTTTTACCTATATTAAAATGTAAATGTTTTAAAAAACATTTGTTTTCAAAACAAAAAGAATTACAGTTGTAAAATAATCCAATGAATGACAGGAAGTGTTAAGTTAAGTTGGTGTTCCATCCTTCACTCCATTGTGACTATTTCACTCATTCCCACCCCATAGCCCTCTGCCTCACGCCAGACTTGGCATTTCGCTAGGCTGGATCAGTTGTTGCTACCTTTGGAAGATAAATTCTGCCAAAGCTCTATAGTTGAATGGACAAAAACCTAACACGCTTTCTGGTTGCTGTGATGGCATATTTCCACTTTTAGATCTTCTCTTGTAACCTCAGCCTCTATTTTGCTTTGCTGCAAAAAGATTCCCAGGTTACGCTGTCAAGATGTATAGTCAGTCATACTAATTTTGCAGATATGTATTCTCTGATATCTTTTTTCTTCATGTTTACAATTAAAAAAAGTTTCCCCCCAAAATAATGCATATTGGATTAAAAATATTTATAGTAAAGGGATTCTTTTAAATAAACTACAGTTTTGTATGTGTGCAATCTCTTTCTCTCTCTCTCTCTCTCTCTCTCAAGTATGTGTATGTGTTTGTATTTTTTAAAGCAGTTTACAAAAAAGCAATTTATTGCAGTCTAACATTATGGAAAAGCAGTTCCAGCACAAATGTGCAATTCTTGCCTGCAGAAAAAGAAACCCAATTTCAACTAGTGGAAGAACTATGTAAATAATAGAAGCTGTAATATAATTTAGCTCATAGAGATAACATCTCCATCCCAGGAAAAGTCCTTTAGTATCTAGGGAAGATGTAATCAAAATAGCAGTTTTTGCACAAAAGAACCATCTCATGAAGATACTTGGAGAAGAGATCTGCACCTGTTCTGTATAACCTAGGGGGAAATGAGCAGCAAACACTGAAATTTGTTAATCTACAGATTTAAAGTATAATCAGAGTGTGGGAAGGATGGCAAGCTGTATCTTGCAATTTTTCTCATCCCCTACAGGCATGTGCCTTGCTCACGTAACTAGTCACTAAGCCACTTGGTTCAATATTCGCTGTGCCATGGAGGCTGTACAGATGAATTCCTAATATTAACAGAACACCCCCATATATATTAGAATTGCAAATTGAGCTAAAAAAACTAGGACAGTAAGCGTAACAAAACAAGAACTGCAATAAATGAGCCGTATAAACACACTTTTATATGTTCAAAATATTTTTTTATATATATAAATATATATATATATATATATAAAAATTCCATTCTTAGGGGGAAAATTTTTTTATATATAATATGTATATATATATGTGTGTGTGTTAAAAAAAATTCCCTCTCACCCCTATGGGTGGTATGTGTCTTCCTCAACCTCGGGTCCTCTACCAGAGGCCTGGGAGTTTGAGGGTTCTGCGCAATATCTTAGCTGTTCCTACCACTGCACTCTTCTGGACAGAGCTCTGATGTTGTTCCTGGATCTGTTGGAGCCACTCACCAGCTTAGGAGTCACAGCCCCAAGTGCTCCTACCACCACTGGGACCAACTTTGGCCTTCACTTTCCACATCCTCTCTAGTTCCTCTTTCAGGCCCTGGTACTTCTCCAGCTTCTCATATTCCTTCTTCCTGATGTTGCTGTCACTTGGCACTGCTATATCTATCACACACTGCTGTCTTCTGCTCCTTGTCTATTACCACGATGTCTGGTTGATTGGCCAGTACCTGCCTGTCCGTCTGGATCAGGAAGTCCACAGAATCTTAGCCCTGCTGTTCTCCACAACCTTCTGTGGAATCTCCCATCTGGTCTTGGGAAGGTCTAGCCCATACGCTGTGCAGATGTTCCTGTATACAGTGCCAGCCAACTTGGTTGTGCCGTTCAGTGTATGCTGTTCTGCCTGCATCTTACATCCTGCACTATGTGTTGGACTGTCTCTGAGGCCTCTCTGCACAGTCTGCACCTTGGGTCCTCTCTAGTGGTGTAGACCCTGCTTCAATGGATCTGGTGCTCAGTGCCTGTTCCTGTGCTGCTATGATCAGTGCCTCAGTGCTGTCTTTTAGTCCAGCCCTTCCAGCCCACTGTAGATTTCCCAATGTCAGCCACCTCAGCTATCTGTCGATGGTACATCCTGCAGGGTCTTGTCTTGCCATGGCATTCTTCTTCTGCTTGGTCTTTCTCCTATGTCGCTGCTGCCTCAGGCATTCTCTCAGCAGCTCATCTTGGGGGCCATCTTACTGATGTACTCCTGGATGTTCCGGGTTTCACCAGGACAGTGGCTTTGACGCTTACCAACCCCGCCCGCCTTCTTTCCGCTGTATACAGTCTCTGAGTGTTGGACTTGGGGTGGAAACCTCCGTGCATTGTGAGGAGCTTCCGGGTCTTCACATCGGCAGCTTCCATGTCCTCCTTTGGCCAGCTCACTATACCGGCAGGGTATTCTGATGACCGGCAGGGCGTATCTGTTGATGGCGTGGATCTTGTCTTCCCACTGAGCTTGGCTCTTCAGGCCTGTCTTATCCTTTGGGATACTTGGATGTTGCTGTCTTCCTTGCCTCCTCATCGTGGTTTCCATGTGACTGTGGGACGCCAAGGTACTTGTAGCTGGTCTGTATGTCTGCTATGTGGCCCGCTGGTGTTCCACCATCAGTCTTGACTACTTCCCTCTCTTACTACCATCCGGCCACACTTCTCCAGTCCGAATGACATCCCAATATCCTCACTGTAGATCCGCGTCAGGTGGATTAGCGAGTCGATGTCTCGTTCATTCTTAGCATACAGCTTGATGTCATCATGTAGAGGAGGTGGCTGATGGTAGTTTCCACTCCTGAACTGTACCCGTACCCAGTCCTTGTGAATCTGGCTGAGGGGTTTAAGCCTATGCAGAACAGCAGCGGGGACAGTGCACACCTTGGTATATGCCGCACTTGATGGCCACTTGTGCAGGCTGCCTTGAGTTGACTTCCAGTGTTGTCTTCCATAGTCCATTGAGTTCTTGAGGAAGGTCCTTAGTGTCCTGTTGACTTTGTATAGCACCAGACATTCACAGATCCACGTGTGCGGCATTGAGTTGTAGGCTTTCCTGTAGTCAATCCAGGCTGTGCTCAGATTGGTCTGTCTAGACCTATATATATATATGACCATATCCACATTCATCACCTGCAAATTATTAACTGGACGGAAGGGAGGCAGGGTTTGCCCACAGAAGTCTTAACACCCTAAATGGTTGTTAGTCTGGCCAGGATATTAAAGGCCATATGGTCCCATAACATTTTGCTAATACTCTTCCACATCTTGGTAAAAGCCTCTCTTTCTAGCAATGCCAGTGTCTTTTCTGAATAAAATTAAAATTTAGTTTCTTGAAATAGAATTTTTTCAGCTTTCCTGGCAGCTGTGAGGATTGTGTTATACTGATTATATGTGACACATAGAAGGATGTCTCTTGAAAGTGGTATTCACAATTCAATAGGTGACCTTTTCTCTAAAAACAGTGAGGAGTCTGGTGGCACCTTGAAGACCAACAGGTTTATTTGGGCATAAGCTTTTGTGGGTAAAAACCCCACTTCTTCAGATGCATTCTTTTCTCTGAGCTGGTGCTGAATCAATGTCCCAGCATGGTTTTAGGGGAGATTGTCCTCTTAGAGGTGCCGTCTTTCAGATGAAATGTAAAATGGAGGTCCTGTTTACTTGTGATCATGATAGTTTCATGGTAAATTAACAAAAGAGATAGGGTATTACCCCAGCATCCTGATTAAATGGTAAACTGGGTAAATGTGAAGGGAATTTAGGAGACAGAGTTTGAGTTGGGGACAGTATTTTTCATTTCCGATGCTAGCCCATACTGTGTAAGGTGTTCTGCACTATTAAACTCTTGAGTTAGCCATCTTCATGAGTCATGGGAGCAAGCAACTGCCTGTGGTAATCAGGAGAGTTGGATTCTTTTCTAGACTCAACAGTTGACTTGCTGTGTGGCCTGTGAAAGTCTGTGTCTTTGTTTCCTATCTGTAGAAGACTTTGGAAAGGACTTTTGAGATTGTAGGGTGAAGGTTTCTATCAGAGTGCTAAATAATAATAATAATATGACACCTATACAAAGATACAGGGCCTAATCTTGAAAATCCTTTCTGACGTATGGATTCCCATTGAAGTAAAGGAATGTGCAAACACACAGAGGTTTTCAGGACAGAAACTATAATCTGTGAAGCACTTTGGAATTCTCTGGACTAGGAAGTGCTATATAAATGTCCAATACTATTAGTTTAAGATATTCAAAACAGAAATATTCTTCTTCGAGTGCTTGCTCATATCCATTCCAGTCAGTTAGGTGTGCGCGCGCCGCGTGCACGTTTGTCGGAGAAACTTTTACCCTAGCAACACTCGGTGGGCCAGCAGGTCGCCCCCTGGAGTGGTGCCGCTATGGCGCCTGATATATACTCCTGCCGACCCGACCGCTCCTCAGTTCCTTCTTACCGCCCGTATCGGTCGTTGGAACAGTGGAGCGCAGCTTAGCTGATCTCCACCTCCCTAGCGATTCGCTCGTGCTTTAGCTTTTTAGTGTACATAGTTTTTTCTCTTGTTCTTTATTAATTACTGTTTAGCATAGTTGTAGTTAGTGTATATAGTTTAAGAGGATCGGGGGTTCCCCCCTTCTCCTCCCCCGCACTGCTCCTCCTCCACCCACCTCGTATGGAGTAAGCACTGGGGAGAGGAGTGAGAGACCATGTTGCCCACGCGCCCCATAGCTGGTAGTAGATGGCAGTGTTTTTTTCTAGAATAAATTAAATTTAGTTCTTGAAATAGAATTTTTTCAGCTTCACGGCAGCTGTGAAGGATTGTGTATATCTGGATATATGTGAACATAGAAGATGTCTCTTGAAAGTGGTATTTCACAATTCAAATGGTGACCTTTTTCATCTAAAACAGTGAGGCAGTCGTGGTCACCTTGAAGACCAACAAGGGTTTATTTTGCGGCATAACTTTTGGTGGAAAAACCCATTCTTCAGATGCATTCTTTTCTCTGACTGGTTCTGAATAATGTCCCAGCATGGTTTTAGGGGAGATTGTCCTCTTAGAGGTGCGTCTTTCAGATGAAATGTAATGGAGGTCCTGTTTACTTGTGATCATGATGTTTCAGGTAATTAACAAAAAGAGATAGGGTATTACCCTCAGCATCCTGATTAAATGGTAAACTGGGCTAAATGTGAAAGGGAATTAGGAGACAGAGTTTGAGTTGGGGACAGTATTTTTCATTCCGATGCTAGCCCATACTGTGTAAGGTGTTCTGCAACATTAAACTCATTGAGTTACCATCTCATGAGTCATGGGAGCAAGCAACTGCCTGTGGTAATCAGGAAGAGTTGATTTCGTTTCTGACTCAACAGTTGCTTGCTGTGTGGCATGTGAAAGTCTGTGTCTTTGTTTTCTACTGTAGAAGACTTGGAAAGGACTTTTGAGATTTGAGGGTGAAGGTTTCTATTCGTAGTGCTAAATAATAAAATAATATGACACTATACAAGATACAGGGCCTAATTTGAAAATCCTTTCTGGAGTATGGATTCCCATTGAAGTACAAGGAATGGCAAACACACAGAGGTTTCAGACAGAAACTATAATATGTGAAAGCACTTGGATGCATAAGTGAGAATATCGTCGGGCGAAAACGAGAGGAACCCTGTGCTATTGATAAGTCAAGCACTGTCAATATCCTATGCACGTTCTTTAAATGCTCCGAGAATACAAACAAAGACCAAACAGAAATCATTCTCGTACACAAGGGCAGCATATATTCGCTCACAGCACTACATCAGTGCTCTTATTCGCACAATCGACTAGTTATCGCGCTTATTGTGGACGGCGCCCAGTGGAGACAAGTAGCAGAGAATGAGGACCTATGCTCAAGGCCCTGATCTGCACGAGGCGATGCTTGGGCGTCAAAGGTCACTTACGTTTTGCACAAGGTCAGCAGAGAGCAGACGTTACGCCCAGCTAGAGCCACGCACATGTGGGTGAGTAGGGGCCGCCCCAGGTCTCTGGTATGTGTCCTATAGCTCTCCTCACCGGGTCCACAGTGTTCGTTCGGGCCCAGTGATGAGAAGGTGCGATGCGCGACATAGGTCGGCACTAGTATATAAACTAGCTCGACACGCGAGGCAGGGCGAGCTGTCAAGGGACAGAGGCCCATACGACATCTCGCACAACAAGCAACTCCTGTAAGCACTCGTCTCCCCTCACTCTCTTACCAGGGCTGCAGATCTTTGTGCTCAGATGGATAGCTGAGCCCTGGTCGCAGAGTTAAAAGAGGGTTATGACACTCGGCACGCTCGTATCGGTATCTTGCTGGTACAATCAATGTGCGCTAACCCTAGGGCTGAGACACCGCATGTAGCTAGTAGCTGATCTCTCCCATACGTCCCGTAGCGCATTTGGGTCCTATCCTAGTGTTCTGACCGCTCTTAGCTCTTTTAGGAATGTACATTAGTGTCTTTTCTTCTTCCAGTTTCTTTATTAGTAATACCTGTTAGCAAGGTCAGGACTCAGGTGTAGTGTGTAGCGGCCACTGGACACTAGTTTACACGCAGGAGATCGGGCGGGCTCCCCAGCTTTCTGCCTCCCACCAAGGCCAGTGAGAACGCATATGAACTCAATATCGAGACGTTCAGCCATCCGGAGGACCTATATCAAGCCCTGTTCGCCGGCGAACCATCTGCGCGAGGTGTTCCCCTAGGAAGAAGAGCTGATTCTCTGAGGCTCTCTTGGTATCATCAGGATGTCCGAAGAGAAGCCATGACTTTTCTCAGAGACCCATATCCTGCATTCACTGGCGGTTTCAAGTCTCTCAGTCCCCAGCCAAGGCCTGGTTTTCCCTGCTGTATAGCCGTGCTTCACATAGCACAAAATGCAGAGAGGATCTGATGCGCTTGACGCGAGCCTTGCACGCCTGCAACTACACTGTTTAAAGTGCATGCAGGCGCAGGCAAATGGGGGCCGCTGCGTGGTCCACGGACAGAGCATGTGGGCACGGACACAAGTGGAAACAATGGCTCTTGTATATAGTCTCGTTCACTATACAGGCCCCCCAGTGGGAGACTCAACAGGAAGATCTTCCCCCAAGAACAGAGAGTGCCGTGCGACTTCTAACCTCCACCGCTCCTAGACAAAAAGAGCGCAACTTTTGAATGGAGGCACGCTCTAATCGCCTCCATCCTCGAGAGTCACACCGTCTCCAGCACCGGGAAAACAAGGCGTTCGTGCACAACTGTTCCTTTAAGAGAGACGCGACTATGTGTAACGAACTCTCGGTTTCGACGGGCACCCACCAGCGTTCACAGGCCCATCCCTCCGCGCCGGCGCCATTCTCACTATCCCCGGGAGCAAGAAACACAAGGCTCCTGCGGTACCTTCAGCTACACCGCAGTAGAGCGCAGCTCCAGGTCGGACCGCCGCACGCCAACTGCCGCGCGCACCGCCTGCTCTGCACCGCTGATTCCGGCCTCTCAGGAGCCGTCGAGTCCGGTGCCGACCAGCTCCCTGGCCCAATGCTGTGGTAGAGCTCGTCATACCGTCCACACCGGAGACCTTCTCCATGGCGCGGGACCTCATCGCTCTTACAAGAGTCTGAGCTGCCTCAACCCCCGGCACCCCGGTGCGGGTCATTCAGTCGCTGGGCAACCTTCCATGGTGCGACCATCGTCCCCGGGCACCAAGGAGCCTCGCGATCTCGTTCGGGATCCCTGAACGTTCCCGGATCTGCACGATTGCGATCCGGCACACGCTCACGATCTCAATGCCGGCGTAGTCCCGGCACCATTCTTCCATCCCGTGCCGTCGCATCGCGCACCGGACGAGGTCCCGGTCCCATCGTACCGCGGCCCGCTCCAGATCCCGACACGCTGAACCTCTCATAGCCGATCCAGGATGACGATGTTCGGCACCAGTCGACCTCGCCGGCACCGCGGTCGTAGTCCGGTCCGCTCTCCACACTGCCACGGCTCCCGGTACATTCGCCGGCACCGCACAGGGACAGCTACTGTGGACGCAGAGATCTGGTCCAGTCTGCTTCAGCTCCCCGTGGCCGTCCCGTCACCCGTCCGCTTCCTCATACGTGGACAGCGCTTCCTATGGGGATCGGACACTCAGCCCATCAGGACCAGGGGCCACCAGTATCCTTTTGACACCCTGGCCTACCCCAAGCCAGGGTGAACCAACGGCCCATCACGCTTGGTCATTCGAACACGGGCACCTGAGGCAACACTCAGTAGACCTCCCCCCCCCCCCCCCGCTGTTACGGAGCAAGTCTATACAGCTCCAGAACAACACATGTTCCGGAGGCGGAGGTCACCAGGATGAAGTATCAGGAACCTCGAGGCTCAAGTCACCAGCCATGTGCGACACATAAGGGAGCTATTTGTACGTCTGGGCCTGATCGTCAATCTGGACAAGTCCACGCAAAGAAATAGAATTCATAGGGCAATGCTGGACTCCCAACCTGCGACAGCCAGCTTGCCCCCACACCGGTTTCGGCCATATCTCCCTTGTCCAGAGCCTGCAGAGGTTTCCCAACTACCTCCTGCCATACTTGCCTTGCTCTTCTAGGACACATGGCCGCATGTGTCCTCGTTGCAAAGTACGCCAGACTGCGAATGCGCCCGCTACAAGCCCGGCTCGCTCGGTCTACGACTGAACAGGGACGCCTTAGACATATTCTAATTGATCCCACCGGGAGTTCTCAGCTCCCTCTACTGGTGGAAAGCATCACCACTGTGTGGTGCGGGCTTGCCCTTCCATCCTCCCCAGCCCTCCGTGTCCCTAACAACGGACGCATCTGCGTGGGCTGGGGCGCACACCTGGGGCCCCTGCGCACCCAGCCTTTGGTCACCCGAGAGCTGACTCTTCATATCAATGTCCGAGAGCTCAGGCAGTATGCCTGCGTGCGAAGCGTTCCTCAACCACTTACAGGGCCGTTTGTGTTGCAGTATTCACGGACAACCACGCCATGTATTACATCAACAAGCAGGGAGGCAGAAATCATCTCCCTTGTGTCAGGAAGCGATCCGCTTGTGGAACTTCTGTGTAGCCCACTCCATAGACCTGGTTAGCCTCTTCTCCCGGGGCTCCGGAACACGCTCGCAGATCACCTGAGCAGGTCCTTCCTCACACACGATGGTCCATCCGACCAGACGTCCTCCATTCAATTCCGGAGGTGGGCTTTCCCCAGATCGACCTGTTTGTGTCCAAAATAAACAGAAATGCCAGTTCTCTGTTCCCTACAAGGTCGCTCTCCAGGCTCCCTGTCGGACGCCTTCATGATCCGTGGTCAGTCTTGTTATGCTTCCACCGTTTCCCCTCATCCACTGAGTCTTGCTCAAATCCGCAGGGACAAAGCCCGCCTCATCTGATCGCGCCGGCTTGGCCGAGACAAGACTGGTACCCCAGGCTGCTCGACCTGTCCCGTCGGACCCGATCCCCTGCCGCTGTGGCCGGACTTGATCACGCAAGACTTCGGCAGGCTTCCCACCCGGACCTGCAGTCCCTCCACCTGACAGCATGGTCTAGCTGGTTAAACCAGTGGAGCTGAGCTATTCCGCTGCAGTGCAACAGGTGTTGCTTGGTAGCAGGAAGCCTCCACGCGGTCGACATACCATCGTGAAATGGAAGCGCTTCTGCTACTGGTGTGCCCAGCATGGTCACTCACCATGCTCTGTATCAATCCCCACACATCCTGGATATTTGTGGGCTCTCAAAGAGCAGGGTTGGCTATCTCCACGCTGCGAGTCCACCTCGCCGCCATATCACCTTCCACCGGGGGAAGCTGGCACTACCATTTTTTCCCACCCGATGTCTTCCAGGTTCCTCAAGGGCTTGGAACAGTTATACCCTCAGGTCAAGCCCCCTACCCCTACCTGGACCTAAACTTTGTTTTAAATAGACTCATGGGGCCCCCTTCGAGCCTTTGGCCACATGCTCGCTGCTGTACCTGTCCTGGAAGACAGCTTTCCTAGTCGCCATTACCTCGGCTAGGCGTGTCTCAGAACTCCGCCCACTGACTGTGGACCCTCCATATACCGTTTCTATAGGACAAGTGTACAGCTGCGACCTCACCCTGCATTCCTCCCCAAAGTCGTCTCCGCCTTTCACGTGAACCAGGACATCTTTCTGCCAGTGTTCTTTCCAAAGCTGCACGCGTCGAGACGAGAACAACAGCTCCATACCCTGGACGTCCGGAGGCTCTCGCGTTCTACATCGAGCGGACCAAGCCCTTCCCGTCATTCACCACAACTCTATTTGTAGCGGTAGCGGAACGTATGAAGGGCAGGGCAATCTCCTCTCAGCGCATTGCGTCTTGGTCACGTCATGTATCCGAGCTTGCTATGACTGGCTCAAGTCCAGCCGGCCATCTCAACGCCCACTCTACGCGGAGCTCAGGCCTCTTCTGCTCTTTCTGGCGCATGTTCCTGTACAGGAAATCTGTCGTGCGGCCACCTGGTCTTCTGTCCACACCTTGCAAACCATTATGCATTGGTCCAGCAATCTAGAGACGATGCCGCCTTCGGACTCAGCAGTTCTTGCATTCCGCAACGTTTCGCTCCGACCCCACCACTAGGCGAGGCTTGGGAATCACCTAACTGGAATGGATATGAGCAAGAGCGTCGAAGAAGAAAGACGGTTACTCACCTTTGTAACTTGTTTTCTTTCGAGATGTGTTGCTCATGTCCCATTCCACACCCGCCCTCCTTCCCCACTGTCGAGTAGCCGGCAAGAAGGAACTGAGGAGTGGTCGGCCGAGAGGGTATATATCAGGGCATAGCGGCGCTACTACATGGGGCGACCTGCTGGCCCACGAGTGTTGCTAGGGTAAAGTTTCTAGACGAACGTGCACGCGGTGCGCGCACACCTAACTGACTGGGAATGGATTGAGCAACACATCTCGAAGAACAACAGTTACAAAGGTGAGTAACCATCTTTTTTCTGATGTACAATACAATAGGTGTGTATTTTTAAGTGTTTGTAATACACTCTAGTGCTTTCTGGACACAATTGCATGAGACACTGAACTATATCCTTTCTTAAAGTGCAAAGGAATATATATATTTAAATGAAGCACATTTACACAGCATCTTTAATGGGAAGGTCAGAAATATAGAACAATGAACAGTTTCGAATGGATGTGATAGCTAAAGGTGTCAGTGTTCTTACAGGCACATATTGCAGCATTCTTCTCATACTGGATCTTATCTAACAAAGGTGTATGCTATTTGCAATGTGCAATACAATGCGTGCACCACATATAAAGACAAAGATCAACCTACTAAAGTTTCCTTTGAAATGCAGTTTCCCCCTGTCCTGAAGAGGTCATCAGAGCTAACTTGGATCCTCAAAGATTTCTTTCTCTCCTCCCACACTTGATGTCACTGAACTTTTCACAACTAGAGGAGACTGACTCAGTTTCTGCTGGAGCCCCTCAGAGCTATTCTTAGAGGTGACATGAGGCACTCTTGCTCCGCTAGGCTACAGTTGGAGGACTGAGCATGGATCCGCCTTCTCCTTGTGACGACGTTACAGAAATGTATTTATAAGGTTGTAACTAATTTCTAAAAACAAATCGATCACTGCAGAAACTTAACTACATTTAGTAATGAAAAATTAAGTATAAAGCAAAGTGAGCCATGGTGGAGTGAAATATCTGCTCATAAGCTCTGTTCACAGTAATATAGTATTTTTCAGTCATAATTCACAGGAACTTCCGGAAAAGATTGTCATAATAAAATCTAACTGTTCTGATTTTGGCAGCTCTGATTAAAAGGAAATCGGGAAGGGTGGAACAGAAGATAAATTGTGTTAGCGTGAAGTGAATATAGAGTATATGAGCAGATCTCCTTAAAATGTCCAATACCCATCTAGGATTTAAATGGTCTGCATTGCTAGAACACAGAGGATATGCAGAATCAAACCATCTCCTTTTTCCTCTTCCACACATACCTGCCTATGCATTGTATTTTATTACCTCAGTCACAATATTTGTTTGATTATTGAAAGTGATGAATAACGACAAGCTACTGTTCCTGATCAATGTAAAGTCCTAAACTGCTGTCTAATTCTGAACAACATGCATGGCAGATCACCCTCTTGTCTGTGAGAATAACCATGTATTTCAGTGCAAGTCAGGCTTCCTGTCAGTTAGTCAAAGCAGCTTGTGCAAATTTATCTAAACCAAGTTGTGTGTAAGCGTGGCATGTGTGAAAATGAAAATCTTTTCTCTGAACAGCTATCCTCAGTGGTGGAGACTAAGCACAGTTTCTTTTTGTTTTTTTTTCTATGAAAATAATCAGTACAGTTTTCCCATAGGCCATGGGGAAAAAGCAATCATTCATATTCCTTCCCCATATCCCACTCTCTTCTGCATGTTAAAAATAATTTTAATATTTTGTTGGTTCAGGAAATCTATAGATTATGATCTATAATATCCCACCACACACAACTGAGCAGCGAACATGTTAGCTGTTAATTGTTCTCTGTTTTTTCCACAGCCTGAGAAGGCCCCAAGGCTAAAATGCCATTTATGATCTGACTTTCTCTTTATATGTATTTCTATAAGCTTGCCTTTCCACTCCTTTCATTTTCTTGTCTATATGCTGATACAGCACAACTATAGAACTTGTTTGGTTGGGTATTTTGCTGGGTGGAGGAGAGAGTAATGTTAGTTTTTCTTTACAGTGTGTTAAATTTAGTGAAAATTATCCTATGTGGAACAAATTTCTTGCGCAAAAGATTGTGACTAAGCAGTTGGACTTTCTTCTGTGATTTTAGGAATGTGACAGGTAAAACCATAATATGGTCTCAAGTGCACCTGTCTACACAGGAGATATCTGGAATTTTAAAAGATTTTCCTCACAACGGCTCAATCCTACAAACACTTGCTACTATCATAGTGCTTATTCTAGTATTAGTTCATTGAAATCAATGTAGCTACTCATGATACTAATCACTACTATCTTGTAGTCAATTTGTAGAAATTAGACCTAAATAATTGATTTTGTTGTTACTTTAAGCAAAAGTAGGTGACCAGGGAGGTTTCAGACATATGATGGATAGAAGATTAAAGTATTTGGGGACACTGTTAATTAGACTTTGGTAGGAAGGAGCATTGATGTATGAAATTCAGAATGGTGATATTAGAAATTCCACAGAGAGACAAAATTATCCATTATTGCAATAACTGGGTGACTACTGTCTCCAGTTTTCTGCCAGCTGCCAGGTCCTCTTGTGTAAAATATCTACACTATGCAAAAGTTCCTGCTAAGGGAACCTAAGTAACTGTCCTATCCTCAAATAACATTGCTGCTTTGCTACATACCCCACAGAGTGTCTGGACTCTCACAAATTCTGAAAAGCAGACCTCTCTATTTAGCGCTGTCTTTTTAATATATACTTCAAGTTTTAACCTTGTTCCCTCAACAGGAAGCGGGGAGGGGAAGGCGGGGCAGCGATGTTAGATAGAAACATTTACAGAAATGCATATTTTTTTTTGTCTAAATGACAGGCATAAACTTTTAGCCTAGTTCTGCTTATGGAGTACTTTTTCTCCAAATGCCATTGATTAGATGTGAAGGAGCTGTTTTTCATTATTTTTCTTTCCTCATATTAGTGAAGTATCTGATTAGGTGCTGCCTGCTTTGTGGCGTGAGTGCACCAGCGAATATATGTTAAATGAAAATGAGATGCTGATGGTTTGAAGCAGATCGGATCAGTGTTTCATCTGCAAACTATAGATCTCTTTTTCTTCCCTGTTTTTCTTTCTCCTTTACACCTGAAGCCCAGTGTTCAGCTGAAGGGTAGATGGCATCTTCTGGGGCCTGGCCTGCTGGACTGCCTGTGGAAAATGTCAGCCTACAGGCAGGATGCATGTGGGGTGGAGAGTTGAGGAGAACAGTTGAATTCAGTTTTGTCCTATTTTATAAAACGTATTCATAAATTAATATATACCAAAATATAGTAGCAATCAAGTCTTAAAGATTTACGACATCTCATATATTGTGTCTTGTTTTAAAAATCCACATAACTTTAACCATAACAGTTTTGCTTTCCTGAATAGTCATTGGAAATTACTTTTCATAACTCTAAATATGTTGGTTCCTGGTATAAGGAATAGATTATTAGAAATCGTCTTCATGTATTTTTGCAACAAGAATTGTTTTACAAATATTTAGGTTAAGACCAGGAAAAATAAATTTGCCAACTCAGAACTGTGTTGGCTGTTACCATGACCTCAATGCATGCATCAAGTTTTATAAAATGGAGCAGATTGTGAGCCATTGCATCTTTAATACAGGAGTGCAGCCACTTAGGTCAGGATGGAGCATTGTCGCGCTGGTTGCAATTCATTAATAAAGATGTCATGGTTGCATTGTAGAACTTCATGGGCCTCATTCTGGCCATTTGAGGTTTTGTTACTGTGGCACGGTGGTCCGGGTGTTTTTGCAGTACCATAGTTGTTACTGAGGGCTGAAATAATAACATCAATTCAATTTAGTTCATAGAAGAGGGGTTTTGTACTCAAATTAACCAAAGGGTAGATGTAGGAAACAGAAATTTTCATTTAAAATGAGAGAAGCCATATTTATTAGCCATTATGTAAGAATGTAACAATTCATTAGATGTGCGTTCAGAGTGAGCTCAGATTTGGGATTACAAAACTTGGTGTCCAAAGACGTGTGTTGGTTCAGACCCATTTTGTGAAATAGATAAATTAAAAACCTCATGGAACACAGTAATTTTCCATTTAAGGATCAGTATTCAGGATCAGAAACGGGCAATTAAGTATCTCATATAACAAGTCTCTCATCTCCCTCTCCCCCTCCCTTTCTTCCTTGCCACCCTCCAACCATGCTGCTTAATAAACAGCGGTGTCGTTTAGCTGCATAGACCAAAAAATGTACAGAAATATACCATCATTATCTGAACTACATAGGCATGGAACAGCAGCCTAGCTGATAGTTCCCGGGTTACCAACTTGGACTACAGTTTCCAGAGGAGAGCTGACCTGTAGTTTGGCTCCTGTATCAAAGAGCTTGTTGAATAGAACTCATGTTTAACCAAGGAAATCTATCTGTACAGTCCAATTGTAGTTACGCCTTTGTAAGGGAATTAGTTTAAACTCATTGTCTAATTCTTAGCAAGCATCCTAAAATGAAACAGATCTCAGAGACTAGGGAAACCCTTTTGGTCCTGTCTGTTTTACATTTGAGTTGTTAGGTTATGTCACTGTTATAGCTCCCTTGATTAAAAAAAGTTTTACAATATATTTTTTGTTGCAAAAGATTGTGTTTGGGGATGGAGGAAGGCAATAGCAACCTTTCTTAACTCTAATAGCAATTTCACCACTAGATATCATGTAAAGTATCAGAGGGTGCCACGGTTAGTCTGGATCTGTAAAAAGTGACAAAGAGTCTGTGGCATCTGATAGACTAAATGGTATTGGTTGGCACATAAGCTTTCGTGGGTGAATACCCACTTCATAGATGCATGACCTGACGAAGTGGATATTCACCCCACGAAGCTTATGCACCAATATGTCTGTAGTCTATAGGTACCACAGGACTCTCTGTCGCTTGTTGTGATATAATGAACTCTCTCAGGGTGGATGAGAAACCATA
>NC_133771.1:123660173-123699683 GCF_003597395.2 Chelonoidis abingdonii
AGGCCAATGCGGTCGTTCACGCGGCTCAAGCCTGTGCGACTGCGGTCGGCCGATGCCCACAGGAGACCCGCACGACTCCTGTTTAAAGTGCCTCAGCGAGGGCCTCTGTCGGACAAGTGCCGTATTTGTAAGGCGTTCAAGCCCCGGACCAAAAAGGAGGGACTCGTCGCTAAACACTTTTGATGGAGGCTCTAACTCCTCCATCCGGCACCGTCTCCAGCACCGGGAAAAGTGCTTCGTGCTGTTCCTGCAGCCAGCGAGACGCTCTCGGACCACTGCACCCGGCCCAGTCCTCCGCCGGCGCACTCACTATCCCGGGAGCAAGAAACACAAGGCTCCTGCGTACCTTCAGCTACACCGCAGTTGAGCGCAGCTCCAGTCGGACCGCCCGCACGCCAACTGCCGCGGCACGCCTGCTCCTGCACCGCTGATCCGGCCTCTCAGGAGCCGTCGAGTCCGGTGCCGACCAGCTCCTGGCCCATGCTGTGGTAGAGCTCGTCATATCCGTCCACACCGGAGACCTTCTCCATGGCGCGGGACCTCATCGCTCTTACAGAGATCTGAGCTGCCTCAACCCCCGGCACCCGGTGCGGGTCATTCAGTCGCTGGGCAACTCCATGGTCGACCATGGGGCGACCTGCTGGCCCACCGAGTGTTGCTAGGGTAAAAGTTTCTCCGACGAACGTGCACGCGGTGCGCGCACACCTAACTGACTGGAATGGATATGAGCAACACATCTCGAAGAACAACAGTTACAAAGGTGAGTAACCATCTTTTTTCTGATGTACAATACAATAGGTGTGTATTTTTAAGTGTTATGTAATACACTCTAAGTGCTTTCTGGACACAATTTGCATGAGACAACTGAACTATATCCTTTCTTAAAGTGCAAAAGGAATATATATATTTTAAATGAAGCACATTTACACAGCATCTGTTAAATGGGGAAGGTCAGAAATATAGAACAATGAACAGTTTCGAATGGATGTGATAGCTAAAGGGTTCAGTGTTCTTACAGGCACATATTGCAGCATTTCTTCTCATACTGGATCTTTCTAACAAAGGTGTATGCTTATTTGCAATGTGCAATACAATGCGTGCACCACATATAAAGCAACAAGATCAACCTACTAAAGTTTCCTTTGAAATGCAGTTTCCCCCTGTCCTGAAGAGGTCATCAGAGCTGAACTTGGATCCTCAAAGATTCTCTTTCTCTCTCTCCCAACACTTGATGTCACTGGAACTTTTCCACAAATAGAGGAGAACTGGACTCAGTTTCTGCTGGAGCCCCTCAGAGCTATTCTTAGAGGTGACATGAGGCACTCTTGCTCCGCTAGGCTACAGTTGGAGGACTGAGCATGGATCCGCCTTCTCCTTGTGACGACGTTACAGAAATGTATTTATAAGGTTGTAACTAATTTCTAAAAACAAATCGATCACTGCAGAAACTTAACTACATTTAGTAATGAAAAATTAAGTATTAAAAGCAAAGTGAGCCATGGTGAGTGAAATAATCTGCTCATAAGCTCTGGTTTCACAGTAATATAGTATTTTTCAGTCATAATTCACAGGGAACTTCCGAAAAGATGTCATAATAAAATCTAACTGTTCTGATTTTTGGCAGCTCTGATTAAAAGGGAAATCGGGGAAGGGTGGAACAGAAGATAAATTGTGCTTTAGCGTGAAGTGAAATATAAGAGCTATATGAGCAGATCTCCTTAAAATGTCCAATACCCACTCTAGGATTTAAATGGTCTGCATTGGCTAGAACACAGAGGATATGCAGAATCAAACCATCTCCTTTTTCCTCTTCCACACATACCTGCCTATGCATTGTATTTTATTACCTCAGTCACAATATTTGTTTGATTATTGAAAGTGATGAATAACGACAAGGCTACTGTTCCCTGATCAATGTAAAGTCCTAAACTGCTGTCTAATTCTGAACAACATGCATGCAGTATCACCCTCTTGTCTGTGAGAATAACCATGTATTTCAGATGCAGTCAGGCTTCCTGTCAGTTTAGTCAAAGCAGCTTGTGCAAATTTATCTAAACCAAGTGTGTGTGTAAGCGTGTGCATGTGTGAAAATGAAAAATCTTTTCTCTGAACAGCTAATCCTCAGTGGTGGAAGACTAAGCACAGTTTCTTTTGTTTTTTTTTCTATGAAAAATAATCAGTACAGTTTTCCCATAGGCCATGGGGAAAAAAGCAATCATTCATATTCCTTCCCCCATATCCCACTCTCTTTCTGCATGTTAAAAAATAATTTTAATATTTTGTTGGTTCAGGAAATCTATAGATTATGATCTATAATATCCCACCACACACAACTGAGCGCGAACATGTTAGCTGTTAATTGTTCTCTGTTTTTTCCACAGCCTGAAGAAGGCCCCAAGGCTAAAATGCCATTTATGATCTGACTTTCTCTTTATATGTATTTCTATAAGCTTGCCTTTCCACTCCTTTCATTTTCTTGTCTATATGCTGATACAGCACAACTATAGAACTTGTTTGGTTGGGGTATTTTGCTGGGTGGAGGAGGAGAGGTAATGTTAGTTTTTCTTCTTACAGTGTTTTAAATTATAGTGAAAATTATCCTATTGTGGAACAAAATTTCTTGCGCAAAAAGATTGTGACTAAGGACAGTTGGACTTTCTTCTGTGATTTTAGGGAATGGTGACAGGTAAACCATAATATGGTCTCAAGTGCACCTGTCTACACAGGAGATATCTGGAATTTTTAAAAAAGATTTTCCTCACAACGGCTCAATCCTACAAACACTTGCTACTGATCATAGTGCTTATTCTAGTGATTAGTTCCATTGAAATCAATGTAGCTACTCATGATACTAATCACTACTATCTGTAGTCAATGTTTGTAGAAATTAGACCTAAATAATTGATTTTGTTGTTACTTTAAGCAAAAAAGTAGGTGATCCAGGGAGGTTTTCAGACATATGATGGATAGAAGATTAAAGTATTTTGGGGACACTGTTAATTAGGACTTTGGGAGGAAGGGAGCATTGATGTATGAAATTCAGAATGGTGATATTAGAAATTCCACAGAGAGACAAAATTATCCAATTATTTGCAATAACTGGGTGACTACTGTCTCCAGTTTTCTTGCCAGCTGGCCAGGTCCTCTTGTGTAAAATATCTACACTATGCAAACAAGTTCCTGCTAAAGGGAACCTAAGTAAACTGTCCGTATCCTCAAATTATAACATTTGCTGCTTTGCTACATACCCCACAGAGTGTCTGGACTCTCACAAATTCTGAAAAGCAGACCTCTCTATTTAGCGCTGTCTTTTTAATATATACTTCAAGTTTTAACCTTGTTCCCTCAACAGGAGCGGGGGGAGGGGAAGGCGGGGCAGCGATTGGTTAGATAGAAAACATTTACAGAAATGCATATTTTTATTTTTGTCTTAAATGACCAGGCATAAAACTTTTAGCCTAGTTCTGCTTATGGGAGTACTTTTTCTCCCAAATGCCATTGATTAGGATGTGAAGGAGCTGTTTTTCATTATTTTTCTTTCCTCATATTAGTGAAGTATCTGATTAGGTGCTGCCTGCTTGTGGCGTGAGTGCACCAGCTCGAATATATGTGTTAAATGAAAATTGAGATGCTGATGGTTTGAAGCAGATCGGATCAGTGTTTCATCTGCAAAACTATAGATCTCTTTTTCTTCCCTGTTTTTCTTTCTCCTTTACACCTGAAGCCCAGTGTTCAAGCTGAAGGGTAAAGATGGCATCTTCTGTGGGCCTGGCCTGCTGGACTGCCTGTGGAAAATGTCAGCCTACAGGCAGGGATGCATGTGTGGGTGGAGAGTTGAGGAGAACAGGTTGAATTCAGTTTTGTCCTATTTTATAAAACTGTATTTCATAAATTTAATATATACCAAAAATATAGTAGCAATCAAAGTCTTAAAGGATTTAACGACATCTCATATATTGTGTCTTGTTTTAAAAATCCACATAACTTTAACCATAACAGTTTTGCTTTCCTGAATAGTCATTGGAAATTACTTTTCATAACTCTAAAATATGTTGGTTCCTGGTATAAGGAATAGATTAATTAGAAATGCGTCTTCATGTATTTTTGCAACAAGAATTGTTTTTACAAATATTTAGGTTAAGACCAGGAAAAATAAATTTTGCCAAACTCAGAACTGTGTTGGCTGTTTACCATGACCTCAATGCATGCATCAAGTTTTTATAAAATGGAGCAGATTGCTGAAGCCATTGCATCTTTAATACATGGAGGTGCAGCCCACTTAGGTCAGGATGGAGCATTGTCCGCTGGTTGCAATTCATTAATAAAGATGTCAGTGGTTGCATTGTAGAACTTCATGGGCCTCATTCTGGCCATTTGAGGTTTTGTTACTGTGGCACGGTGGTCCGGGTGTTTTTTGCAGTACCATAGTTGTTACTGAGGGGCTGAAATATATAGAACATCAATTCAATTTTAGTTCCATAGAAGAGGGGTTTTGTACATCAAATTAACCAAAGGGTAGATGTAGGAACAAGAAATTTTCATTTAAATGAAGAGAAGCCATATTTATTAGCCATTATGTTAAGAATGTAAACATTCATTATGATGTGCGTTCAGAGTGAGCTCAGATTTGGGATTACAAAAACTTGGTGTCCAAAGACGTGTGTTGGTCAGACCCATTTTGTGAAAATAGATAAATTACAATACCTTATGGAACACAGGTAATTTTCCATTTAAGGATACAGTATTCAGGATCAGAAACAGGGCAATTAAGTATCTCATATAACAAGGTCTCTCTCTCCCTCTCCCCCTCCCTTCTTCCTGCCACCCTCCAACCAGCTGCTTTAAACAGCGGTGTCTGTTAAAGCATTGCACCAAAAAATGTAAGAAATATACTCATCCAATCTGAATAGGCATGGAAACAGCAGCCTGATAGTCCCGGGTTACCAAACTTGGACTAACAGTTTCCAGAGGAGAGCTGACCTGTATTTGGCTCCTGTATCAAAGAGCTTGTTGAATAGAACTCATGTTAA
Source organism: Chelonoidis abingdonii (assembly GCF_003597395.2). Classification (NCBI taxonomy): domain Eukaryota; kingdom Metazoa; phylum Chordata; order Testudines; family Testudinidae; genus Chelonoidis; species Chelonoidis abingdonii. The sequence goes on from NC_133771.1 coordinate 123,665,204, forward strand.
CCAAGGAAATCTATCTGTACAGTCCAATTGTTAGTTTACGCCTTTGTAAGGAGATTAGTTTAAACTCATTGTCTTAATTCTTAGCAAGCATCCTAAAATGAAACAGATCTCAGAGAGCTAGGGAAACCCTTTTGTCCTGTCTGTTTTACATTTGAGTTGTTAGGTTATGTCACTGTTATAGCTCCCCTTGATTAAAAAAAAGTTTTACAATATATTTTTGTTTGCAAAAGATTGTGTTTGGGGATGGAGGAAGGCAATAGCAACCTTTCTTAACCTCTAATAGCAATTTCACCACTGATATCATGTAAAGTATCAGAGGGGTAGCCAGGTTAGTCTGGATCTGTAAAAAGTGACAAAGAGTTCTGTGGCATCTGATAGACTAATGGATGTATTGGAGCATAAGCTTTCGTGGGTGAATACCCACTTCATCAGATGCATGACCTGACGAAGTGGGTATTCACCCACGAAAGCTTATGCACCAATATGTCTGTTAGTCTATAAGGTACCACAGGACTCTCTGTCGCTTGTTGTTGATATAATGAACTCTCTCAAAGGGTAGGATTGAGAAACCCATTTATTTTTCTCTCTCAAAATTCTGAGATTGCCAGAAAACAATTTTTTTTTGATAGGGGATAAAATGTTGTCAGTCATTCAGATGTTTTGGTGATATATTACCTTAAAAGGAGACTTACACATCTTACTAAGAAAGTTCAGTAGAAATCTTGGAAATCTGATGCTTTAAGATGAGATTTTTGTACGTCATGGACTAAACTAGTTAAATAGTTGTGTGTCTTTGAATGCATAGTACAGCTGCTCTGAATAGACCAACCACCATAATATTATGGCAAATGCTCCCTCCTAAGTTAACAGTGGTAGACTTTCCTTTTACCCTCATGCCTTTGAAAGGAAAGAAGTATGACATTCAAAATGCTATGGTTTGCAGCCTTTAAAATACTGGATTTCAAATGTGGATAAAGTTGTTTTGCTTACTGTAAAATGTTTGACTCATGACATTGGTTCTGGTACTATTTGAATTGTTTAGCTACAGATGCTCTGAAGCAACAATTCATTCAGGTACATCTTCACACTAAATACTGTAATTACACAAAATGTGCTTGTGATATTTTGTATTATATATGCAATAACATAGCCTTAATATTTTTTTTTAAATAAGAGCCAAATAGTGACACTATTTCACCACTCCTGTGGAAGCTCCTGGTGTTATTGTACCATAGGCCAATACAATGGGTGAGATTCTGTGTTGTAACTTGTATTCGGTTGTGTTCTTATCAAGTTAACTAGTACAAGTTAAGAGCCTAGTGAAGCAAAGGCAAGTTGTAGTTTTCACACAAGTTAGCGGGTCAAGGCAAATTCTATGCTCCTTCATAGTCTTAACTCAACATGTTATCTCATGTGAAAATTACAGATTACCTTGTCTTCACTAAGATTTTACCTGGCAACCTTGGTGGCCACTAAATTATGGCAGACAGCCCTATATGCTGCAGTGCTTCCCAGGCCTGGTCCACACTACGCCGTTAAATCGATTTTAACAGCGTTAAATCGATTTAACGCTGTACCCGTCCACACTACAGTGCTCTTTAAATCACTTTAAAGGGCTCTTTAAATCGATTTCTGTACTCCTACAAAACGAGAGGAGTAACGCTAAAATCGATAGTATTACCTTGGAATACTGTTAGTGTGGACGGAAATCGACATTATTGGCCTCCGGGAGGTATCCCACAGTGCACCACTGACCGCTGTGGACAGCAATCTGAACTCGGACGCAGTGGCAGCGATACACAGGACAAGCCCCTGCGACTCTTTGAATTATATTTCGTTGCCCAGCATGGAGCTTGATCAGCACGGGTGGGCGATGCAGTCCCAATCCAAAAGAGCTTCACATGCGACGTACGGGAGAATAGTGGATCTGATCGCTGTATGGGGAGACAAATCTGTGCGATCAGAGCTCCGTACGGAAGACGAAATGCCAAAGCGTTGAAAAAATCTCCAGGCGCACAGTGCTGCGTGACAAGCATAACGGCAAGCAGAGACTCAAATGGACGCTAATGGAGGAGGGGGTATGAGACTCAGCTATCCACAGTCCACAGCATCTCGAAACTATTTGCTTCTTGGCTGAGCTCCAGTGCCTGTCGGTTCAAACACATTGTCCGGCGTGGTTCAGGAATAGCTCCTCAGTTTACCCCCCACCACCACGTGAAAGAAAAGGAAAGAAATCATTTCTTGACTTCTTAAATATCACCCTTGTCTACTGAATGCTGCTGGTAGACCTATGCTGCAGCAGGTGAAGCACAGTATTCGCTTCTCCCCTCTCCGGTGGCAGACGGTGCAGTAGGATGGTAACGGCCTTATGAACCCGAGCGCCAATGCTTGATAACGTTCAATATCTAACATGTTGGCTGAGATGAGGCAGCCCGGGGGCGCCTGCTAAAAACAGAACAGAAGATTCTGGTCACTCCACTAGATGTTACGAACGGCTGGTACCGTCTCATCATAACAACTGGGGGGCTGAGCTTCAATCAGCCTCCCTTTCATGTGTAAAGAAAAGATTCTGTACTGCTGATATCATAGCACTGGGAGGCTGCTCCCCTCATTTATGTCACTCAAAACCAGTGTTTCTTATTCTGCATTCTTTATAACTTCATGACACAAATGGGGTGGGGGGACACTGCACGGTAGCCAGGAAGGTTGGGGGGGAGGGAGCAACGGGTGGGGTGTTGAAGGGGCACCCCTGTGAAATTGACACGGAGCAGCTGTGCTCTGTGATACACTGGTCCTCTAGTAACTTGTCCATATTCTAGGCAGGACTGACTCTATTTTAGAAACATAAAGGAGGATTGACTCGGGGTCATTCCCAGTTTGCTTTTGCGCCCGGCCGATCTCAGCCAGGGCACTCATAATAGCAGTAGACAGTACAAAGGGGGAGAGATAACCGTCATCTCATTGCCAGTTTACTCCAGCAGTAGACGGTACAGAACGACTGGTAACCATCTCTGCTATCATGCAAAAGCAAATGAATGCTGCTGTGTAGCGCTGGAGTATCGCCTCTGTCCACGGCATCCAGTACACATATGGTGACTGTAAAATAAAGCTGAACGGGCTCCATGGTTACCGTGCTATGGCGTCTGCCAGGGCAATCCAGGGAAAAAGGGTGTGAAAGGATTGTCTGCTGTTGTTTTCCCGGAGGAAGGAATGACTGACGACATTTACCCAGAACCACCCGCGACAATGATTCAACACAGAATTCCAAGGGGCAGGGGAGACTGTGGGAACTATGGGATAGCTATGGAATAGCTACCTACAATGCAACGCTCCAGAAATCGATGCTAGCCTTGGACCATGGACGCACGCCACCGAATTACTGTGCCTAGTGTGGCCGCGTGAAATCGAATTTATAATATCTGTTTTATAAAACCGGTTTAATGTAATTCGGAATTATCCTGTAGGGTAGACGTAGCCCCAGAATCTCCTCAGCAGTACATGCTGTATCCCCACACTTAGCATGCCTCTCCTCCCACTAGTCTTGCTGGAGTTTTTTATAACTCCAGCTCCTGGAGCCATGTGATTAAAAGAGACTATCTCTTTTCATAAAAAGTACCTTTTTTAGTCCCAATTGTTGGGGGTTGGGGGAGAGGGCTTGAAAATGTGACTGGAGTGTACCCTAAAGGCTCAAAAAACCAGAAGGCGAATAACAAGACCCAAAAATAATTATTTAAAATAAAACTCATGAGTTTAACCCATTTTTGAATGTTTGCAGTTGACAATACTGATTCTAGTGTCAGCAGTAGTACTTAGAAGCTAGTAGTCTTTACACTGGGAATTGAAAGGAAATGATTGTTCCTGGACCCTGGGGAGGTTGGGTCTTCCCCGTCTCATGGGCCAGACACAGTGTGGCCATAAACATTTAGAAAAACCAAATGAAGTGTGAGTCTTACAAGTGAATAATTTTAAATGGTGGAGAAAATAGCATTTCATTGCTTGTAAAGTTAGAAATAATATTTAAGTGAAATTTTCTGTGTATATGTGTATATTTGTATATGTAGAGTCCTGTCTGGCTCTCCTTTTCTTTTTTTTAATCAGAGGCGATTTTTTCCTTAAATGTAGTCTTTCTACTGGAAACCAGTGCAGTCTGATTCATGTAGAAAGATGTGATGGGTCAAACCTGACAATCTGCAAATGTTTTTTTTTTACACTAAATACTTCCAGTGCAATAAGTGGTACCAGTATGAATAACAGATGTCATATATGTATGCATTGTTTTCTATGAGTTAGCTGCAATGGCAGTAGATTTCCTCATCCAATAAATATATTCTGACCCTTCATACCGTTCTCATATTTAATCAATAATTTTGAAGTTATTTGGATGGAACCTTCATTGTAAAGGTATTTGGCTAACATTTTCAAATCTAGCTGATTAAAATTAGACATAAAAATCTATATTTAGGTGCCTAAATAAGTGGTCTGATTCTCTGAGGTGTTGAAGCTCACTGGGTATGTGAGTGCTCAACACCTCAAGAAATCAGGTTACTTTTAAAGTGCCTAAATATGAATTTAGGTGCTTAATTTTAGGCGGTCAAGTTGAAAATGTTTATTATTGCCTTTTATGTTTCCAATTCGTTTCTTGCTTGTCTGCTGTATTTTTGAATCATAAACATCAGACCAATTAATTTATCTTGCAATATTGGCACAGAAGAATATTTCAATATTTAAAAAATACTCAAGTTTTAAAGTTTTGACATTTTCAGCATAAGACCAGCTACAAAGCGCAAATATGTGTTACCTCTTATCCCATCCACCCCCAAATACCCACTGATGCACACCTTAGAATTAAGTAATGAATAATTTTTAGTTTCCATGTTTGTTTGGTTTTAATTTAATGGTATCAGCAAAGAGTTGTCCCTGTTCATGCTACTTGGTTCCTCCCTCTTTGTCTCTCCTTCTTTCCCCCTTGCCAGAAAACATTCCCCCCCCCACCCCCGCCAAAAAAAATCAAGGTTTTGGGGGGGGGGGGGTTTGAAAGCGCTAAACTAATTTTTACACAAGAAGAAAAAAAGAACATGCTTCAGAAATGAAAACAGCATTAGTTTGTTGTTGAACTGGAGCCTCCCTGATAGGGCCCCTTTTCTCTCCCTGTGCATGTGGATCTGTGTATGTCTCTCTGTTTTGCTCTCTCTCCTCCCCCTTCTCCTCTTTCCATGCTGGCCTGTATGTTAGCTTCAGAGTTAATCATTCATCAGCATGAGAATTTATCTATTTTTATTGGATGCCGGGGACTGGTTTTGAGAAAGGACTCTGGAAATATGAAGCAGGGAAAGAACAGCCACCTCCCCAAAGGCGCTCATCCCTTGCAAAATGGTTTCATGTACCCGACCTGCTAGTGTATTAAAATAATTGGAATGTATTAAATTAACCATTCACCTTTCAAGTGACTGACCCAGTCACAAAGTGATTGAGAAACATCAGGGGAAATTTACAGGAAAAATGTGAAAATCCATTTAAAGGAGCAAAAAAGTGAGTCGACTAGACAGTTAAGCTTTTTTTAAAAAAAACTTGGCAGGATTGAAAGGGTTTTTTGGCATGTGATGTGAGACACCCCCTTGCAGTTATGAACCCCAACTGCAGCACTCACACACACAAACGCAGCAGCAGCAACCAAACTACAAAGGTTAGTTAAAAAAAAACAAACTTAAAGTAAAGATTGCAACACAGAAAAGATATGTTGAGAAAGAAAGCACAAGAAAATTCCCGGCAGGCTCTTCTTCTACTCTTCCCCTCCCCCTTCTGAGCTCTGGAGGTTTTTATTGCTGCTCTTTTTCCCTCCCCTCCCTTTTCTTTCCCTTCTTCCCCTCCCCCGCACGTAGGCTCTTGGAAAAAAAAAAAATCTTCCAGCCTGACTAGAAAATCAGCCTTGTTTCCTCAGAAACCGCAGCTGCTGCTAGCAGAAAACACGTCAGGCTGGCCCTGCAACACGCACAGATGTGCCTTTGTAAATCCATATAAATGCTGCGAAGGATTGCGTGCTGAGGGCAAACACCCTCCCCTCAGAGGATGGGGCCAATGCAAATGGAAGGCCATATCTCCTTTCTTCAAGGCCTGCCGCTGCCCTCCCCCCCTTCACTTTTCTTTCTTAATTATTATTGTTGCTTATTGGATTAGAGTGAGTTCATCACCCCTGCCAAACCGGCAGCCAACCAAATATGAAAACTTCCCTTCGGGAGACTAGCCCACCCCAAACAGCCAAGCCATGTGCCAGCCTGACACTGGGCACCAGGGAGTGGCAGCTTTGGGAGTTCTGATCCTTGTTGGGTAGATCTTTTATGGTGCATTGTGGATGCAGGCACTAAAGTTGTTTCATTTTCTGCTCCTGCTTGGAAACAGAGAGCGAGAGGCATAGGTCAAAGAAAAAAGTTTCTGCTGGCCTAAAATAAAATGTTGCATTAAAACATAGTGCAAGGCAAGGAGGCACAACTCCACCCTCCATTGCTTTTGTCTCTCCTGCCATCTCTCTCTGTCCGCCTCCCCCCATTTTTTAATATAACTTCCAGGCTGGATGAGTTGCAACTTGTTCTGCGTAATTAAAATGAGTGGATGATGGTTGAAAAGGGATGGAAAATAAGGCTGAGGGGGGTGGGGGCTGAGGGAGGAAGCTAAGAGGGTTGGAGTGCTACTGCTGAAGCAGACAAAAACAGGTCTGGTTGATCTGCTGTGGGGGATGGGCACACTTCCTGCCATTGGCTCTTTTCTAGGCTCCAGAGCAGCTGTGGGAGCAGAGCGCAGGATGGCAGTTACTGCTTAGGCACTTTGGTTCCATTTGTTTAATAGCTGCTAGTCAGAGCCAAATGCAGGCTCATCAACCTTGACTGGCGGGAAAACCGACACAGGGCATTTTTTTGTGTTTAAAGCAGAATACAGGCTAAGCCTGCAAAGTTTATTTTTTCTCTCTTTTTACCCACTGCTGTTTATATCCCTCTCTTAGCAATAGGATTATTTAATGTTGTTTTAATATTTCCTGCACTTCTGCCCGCAACCATTTAAACACAGAAGGATATCCCCTCTTTTTTTTAATACTGTGCATTCTAGATACCATAAGGTGTTTCAAAAGGACCAAATACAGTCCAGTACTTAGTTACAATTTAGTTATAAAGGATGTTGATTGTCTTTTTCACTTTTATAGCACAGTTCAGTTGTTCATTGCTCCAGCTAGAACTGCTTATCACCTAGTATTTAGCTGTGCTCTGGATTGGGAGACTTTTTCATGGCACCTAGCTGTAATTTTATTTCCATTAATAACAGATCAGAGTATATAGGCGTGTAATATTTTGTTGTAATATGGACTTGCGCCAGCTTATTACAGAGGACTGGAAGTTGAGAAGCAATAGGGCAAGAAATGTGTCCACATATACAAATTTGTTACATGCTTGGGGAGAAGCAGTGAATGTGTATGAGATCTTGTCTTTTTTTATGTTCTAATAAAATCTCGAAAGACCAAAGTTACATATGTAAAACTTCAAACACATATCTCTTATGCATCTAATTACACAGAGTTGAAACTGGGATAGATGTTTTTATGCTTGTTTATTTTTATCGTAAGTAAAAGTAAAGGATTTTATCACTTTGACAGCGGGATTTGATAGATGTGCAAGTATTTCTTGTTTTCAGAAAGCCATTGCTTTCTGCCAAGGAAGCCCAGAAGTTTCATTTGAAGCTGAAAGCAACCTAAAATTACATCTTTTGTTTTCTTTTCCAGAAGAGATGAGCACAAAACAAATTACAGAACATCTATCTATCTATCTATCTATAATGTTTTTTACTTAGCTTGTAAAGAGTAGGAGTTGTGCCAGGGCAGCTACTGATTAGCTGCTGTCAGTCTGCAAAGATTAGTCTCTATTTTTAGATTTCTGAACCTCTTGGGTAATACTAGTTAAAATGGCACAGGTTAATAAGTTGGGGTCCGCAGAGCCTCTTAACTCCTCACTATGAAATCTGAATTAAAGAGACAACCTCACCTTCTCTCCTTTTGGAAATGCGTTATAGAAGAAACTTAATACTGTGCATGGCATATATCTATATATGTGATATATATATATCAGTATATCTAAGCTGGGAAATTAAATTTGAAACCAGATCCTCTGGACATAGTAACACAAATATGTGTGTTAGATTAAAAGATGCTTCAACAACTTTTCAGAGCATATTGACAATGGATTAGAGTGCTGCTGAGAAGAAACACATTTCTATCTTCAATTTATATGTACATGTTGAATCTAAAAAATTAGATTTAATGTGTGGATTTTTTACTCTTTTCTCCTCCCTTTTCTCCCCCATCATATCATTCTACTGTTACACTGACACCCACTGGTAACAGTTGGTCTGAAATGACTGTTGTACACTGAGCTTATTGAAGAAGGCACATCTGTTGTTCACAGAATACAAATAAACAAAATAAGTAACATAAAAAACAACTTGCCACTCAAACAAAGAGAAACCTACTGTTTAAAAACCCAAAAGGCATGGAGTTGACTGGCATAAAACCATCTTCCATAGACTTTTATAGGTTTGGGGAACAGACAGCAGGCTAGGACTCAGGAGCATAGGGATGAATACGGAGGATGTTAATAGCAGCTGTACTTGACCCTGTTTCTCAAATAAAACAATTTTAAGGAAAACTAAAGTAATGGTCATTCTAGAAATATACTTGCGTGGGCACTGACCTGAATGTACCAAAGCAGAGATGAATACCTTTGCTGCATAAGACATTTTAGTCTGTTTACTATTTAATGCGAAGTTGTCACTGATCTTGAAAGCCTCTTATATTAGAGAAACAAGGCTAATTTTATTGTAATCCACCACAGCACCAAAATCTGGTTTGTGAGCCTTATCGTTCCATAGCCCTGCCTAGCACAAGAACAATACCATGCAATTAGACTGTTTCAGGCTCTGAAGTAGGCTTGCTTCCAAAACACCCTCCCTTTATATTATTAGATGTGTTCCTATTAATGAAATGATTGATTTAAAATCTTCCTGTGTTTATGTTGTTTGGGCAGCAGTAGCTTGGATTTCCCCTGTCTAGACTAAAATTGCATTCAATGGAGATGCATTGGGACATCTGTTTGTAAACCCTTAGCAAAACATAACAAATGAACTACAGCAAAAACTGTCAACGACTGGCTTCCTTTTAGGTTTAACCATACATACTTCATTTGAAAGAAACACCTTTTGTGAAAACGTGTGCAGAAATGAAATGGACTCCACAAAACACAACAGTGTTGAAAGAATCTGCCAGAGTTGGGTGGTTTAAAGATTAAAGCTCTAGCCTTTCACCTTTGAGATTGCTGTTCCGAGTCTTCCCTTACATTCCATGTAAAACGAGCTTCATGGTGTAAGCTGTCTCCAGTGTTCCCAGCCCAGTGTATATAATTGGTGCTGCCTTCCTAATTAGAAAACGGAGCCAGTTCTGGGGTTTGGTCGCTAAAGAAAAGTTATGGAAAGAATTTTAACTCACATACATTTTTTATCTGCATATGTTTTCTCTATGCAAAGTGTGTGTGCATTATGTGTATGTGTGCGCTTTTACACACACATGGAAATTAGATGATGAAGACAGATGAAGAAATCTCTACTGAAATATTCACTAGAGCTTTAGTTTGAGTTTGTGTAGGTTCTCATGCCTGAATGTGAATTTTGGGGTTTTATTTTATTTAGTGTACTTCTGGAGTTCTTATTTGCTTGAGGCCTTGTTAAGGTTTTTGGCGGGAGATTGAAGAGACATCAAGTAATGTTACTTTTAAAAAAACAAATTACATGAGACAGTAAATGATTAGTGGTTGGTATTTTTTTGCTGATTTTCTCTGACCTGGAATAATAAAAATACATGAAGAAGGAGTTACTTTAAAGTTCACATACTGTAGCTTGAGAAAAATACTAATGTGTACCCTGTATTTATCTGGGAGTACCTCTATATATCTGGAACAAAACTCAAAAGACAGTCATAAAACACAATGCAGAACAAAAAATTGTAAGACAGAGGAATTACAGCAAGCTACTTCTTCCTTTCTGTTTTCCCTGTCTCCATGAGTATTATTCTTTTCCTGTTTGTGGAAAGAAATTTCAATTTTATAATAAAAGAGCATTTACATTTTGTAATATGTCATTCAAATATTAAAAATGCCACAAACATTTTTATAGTAATTGTTTGCTTTATGAACTCCAGATATCTTCATATTTAGTGTATCACTGAAGTATGTAGGCAAAATTCTGCACTCAGTCACACTGGTAGAAGTGAGGAATATCTCCACTGAAATAACTGATAGCAAAATTTGCCTCTGAATTTTCCTGTTTTTAAAGATGTACTGTTACAGCTAAATTTTCAAGTGTGGCCTGCAGAACCGCATACTCCCACCTTCGTGTGCAAAAACCCGTATTTGTGTAAGCAAGTTAGACATTTGAGTATCTGTCTGATTAGTGTATGCCAATTCAGGTTTTGTGTAGTAAATCGGGGAATGTACATTTTTGGAGGCCATTTTTGTATTGTTTTAATTCTACTCCCATTAAGAGCTGTTGAGTGAAATGAAGGCACAAATTATTCCATATTCCTGTATTTTTTTATCCAGATGTTCAACATTATGGAGCCTGTTTAGAATGTGAAGTGACTACCAGTGTTAAATATGTGATACGGGTGATGGTGGCTGTGGCTTGCATGGTGGTTATGGTGACAGTGGCTCAGCACTAAGCTTGATTGGGCTGCGGAGACCTTTTTTCTCCCTTCAGATCCACGATTCTCTTGGCGCTGCCAGCTAAAAATGTGTGGAGGAGTTATGGTAGTGAGCAGTGCACTTGTTCCCTCCCACGAAACCTTTAAATCCTGGTATCAGATGGGTCAAAAACTGGCTTCCTGTTACATCTGACTAATTTTTCAGGGCAGTTTATCCAATCAGAGTATTAATCAATCTTTGTACCCCGGCAAAAAGAAAAAACTCAACTGTTAACAAAGGAAAATAATTTAGTTTAGCAAAGATGCACTCCACTAATTTACCCTTTCAAGTTTTGATGTACAGAACATCACTCAGAAGTTTCTCCTATACAGTAGATAAGAGGTGTAATTCCAAGTATGGATTGTACTCAGGCAGCTGGCCTGAACCACCGCCTATGCCGCCGTGGCTACGCTTTTAGGCACTAGCTGAAGCAGAGTTAGCACATGTATGTCTAACCATGCGGGAAATTATCGTATCTTTCAAGACTATTTAGCAGCATATGTGTTATTTTGTCATGGAAACTGTCCCTTCCACCTCTGTACTGTCATCTGACAATCCTGGGTAATGTCCAGCTGTGTTTCCCAAATGTTGTCATTAGTAGCCCTGTTTTTGTGTGCGGTACGATATTGGTATACGAAAGGAGGGATGATGGGGGTCTTTAACTTTTTCATACTGTGTGGGCCATATTGTAATAGAGATACTGTGAAGTCTCTTTGTATAATTGCATAGACCACTTCCTCACTTGTGATCACCTAATGTCCCTGTGCAGCTACAGCTCTTGCTTGCATTAAAATGTAATATAAGGCATGTGTTTAATAGTTTTAACTGTCGTTAGAGCGATACATATATTGACCTTTTTGGGGAAAAAACAACCAAAGTTGTTGATGATCAAAAGCAGAGAATGTCATTTCATCTCTTCTTCTGTCTGGTCAGTTTCTCTCCTTTGGAAATGAGGAGAATCTGCAGCATGTGACCAACCAGCTCTCCGCCAATCACGCTTTAGAAACTTCTGACCTAGGGGATTCCACAGAAGTGGGGAGGAAGAGGTAGGAGGGAAGGGTAGAGATGGCATGCTATAAAGAAGACGACAGTTTTGTCTCCTGAATCAGAATTAGATTGTGGGGAACAGAGACCTATGTAATCTTAGAAAAAATTCTTAAGTTATTAAGCCTTGTGTAAGGCAGATCTTATGATAGGAAATTTGTCTCTCTGTCTCCAGTTTTGCTTATTGATGTTTACTCATGAAGCATTGAGGTTCTCCAGAGGCAGACTAACTGTAAAATATAACTTTTATAGCAAAAGGGGAAACTACTCTAGAGTTCGTCCTAAATTTCCAAAAAACATATATGCTCCCTCTTTCTCTTCAGTCTCCTTCCATCCATAAGGATGCAAAGTACCCATTCCAAAATGATATGATTTAAAACTAGGAATAAAGAATGTCATTTATAATTTGAAGATATTAAGAGATACCTTTTGATAAAGGTTCTAAAATTAAAAGTAATTCTGTGAAGCAGATTTCAAAAAAGAGATTCTCATAAGAGAGGGAGGGGGGAAGGAATGAAGGAATGCCCTACACACATACACAACTGCCTTCAAACTTTTTTTTTAAGCTCTCATACTCAAAATAATGAGATTTAACTAAGTGTTGTCTGAGAAGCAGGAAGCTTTTTCTTCCCAGCACAATAGGGATTTGTTGAATCTTTTGAAAACAATTTCTGCTTTTGAAACACCTTTTCTTTCTCGGCATAAGTAATTAACGCCTTCTTCACAGTGCTTCATGCCCTTGATACGTCTGTTACCTTTGACAGATCCTTTCTGTGTTTGCCACCTCTGCCTAATATGCCTATAATATCTTCAGCACAAAATAACTCAGCATCTTTGATATTGGCTGTATATTGGCTCAATTAAACAAAATGGCGTAAAAAGTTGCTGACAGCATGGCATAAAGCTGAAATTTAAACATTGTGTTTCTGTGCAGGTTTGTCCTTGGTCATTTATCTTTAAGTTTTGCTGTAAATTGTCTGACTGCATTTAATTTTAGGTTATTAGGTTGTTTGAGAAGTACAGTTTTAGCTCGGATTGTCTTGCCTCTTTCATTCCTAAGAGTTACCTGTACAATAATTAAAAGTAAGGACGGGTGGGAAAGTGGCGGGGGGGGAGGAGGAGGGAGAGAATATTTAGCAATTAAAGTACTTTTTTCCACCCTTTGCATTGGGCGCAAGTAAATGAGAGGCTGGCAAGCTTGTAAAAATGTGCATTTGAGGCATGGGGATATTTGTGTTGTAAATGTGGTTGATGGGCCCTAGATTCCCAGTGTGAAAAGTTCAGTAGACCAGATGTTAGGAGGTACAGGTGCAGGGACACTGAATTAAGAGGAAAATACCATGTCTGCCAACCAAGAGGAATAATGAGTATAAATGGACAAGAAAAAAATGTATGTGCACTACCTAGAGTAAGTAAAGGCTTTTCATTAAGTAATTGCCACCGTATGTGTGGCAGGGTCGAACAGCACCTCTTCAAGAGAACCTACCTGTCAGAATGTCTGAGTATGAAAGGCTTGGATATTGTACTTATAATACTCTCCACTCTCCGCATAAGAGATGTTTGTAAGGTAAATAGAATAGCTGCTATTCTAGGTTCTGGCTCAGTACACCAGTCATTTTGATCTCTACAACACCAAACAAATAAATACCAAAAGGCCAGACTTCAGGGGAGTTACACCAATTTACACCAGCAGAGAGAGGGTCCGTCCCCCCAAATGGAGAGAAACAAAGTGAAAAACTAATCAGAATCCGCAAGTCTCTGTATATGTGTATACAGTGTAAACAGGACTGGCTTCCTAGAGAGCCAGTCAGGAAGCAGTGAGGTAGAATTTGAACCCCAGTGTGTGTGTTACAGGAACAGAATAACATGCTTATATATAATGTTTCTCGTATTTCATCTTCCAGTAAAATGCTGGAGCTATTCACCTTAGGCAGAAATGAACAGAAATCCCAAATGTCCGTTTAGTCAGAATTCCTGATAGCTATACCTTGATAACTGGTCTAAATAGATCTGTCTGTCTTTGTCCTTGTGGGGTGGGGGAACTCTCACATTGCTTCGTAACCTAAAACTCTCTATCCTTTCCTTGAATCGTTCCCACTATATGTTGTTCTGCAATAGGCTATGGTATCCCACCAGGTTGATGATTACCACTTTTACTTAGTCAATATCCAGAGTCTAATCTCTTTTTGCTTCTTAGGGATTGGCCTTGTTCCTAGCATTTTCAAAATGTTTGCAGTGGGAGACTAAAACAGTGGGTTAGTCAAAATCATGTCCAAGAGCATGTATTATGAACATCATTAAAGCTCTGAGTGCATTTTTTCCTGTAAATTAGATTCCCAAAGTTGTTGTGATATTTTTAAAGTTGTTTTTAAATATGAACTGGGCAGGTCTATTCTACTAAATAGCATTTAACAATATGAGGCGTCGTCATGTTTTTTCTGTAATTCTGGCTAACCAAGTACAGAGCTATTTCAGCAAGCTGTGTCCTTGAGCTGCTGTGTTGTCTGTACATGCTAATAAGGAGAATGAGTAGAATTAATAAGCAACTGTGAGATGCAGACATGATTTCTTGAAAATATTTCCAATCCCTTTTAACATAAAAAGAACACAAAGCTACTGTATTATTTTAAAATAAGTTAATTTTATTATTTAGCTTAGTATTTTGGGGGCATCTATTGTTAAATATCTGTCATGCTGCACAAATTAGAACACTAATTTTAATTATTGTTGAACCTCGTGACCTGGCGGGTGGGGAAATGGCTCTGATATAACAAAGAAATAGGCAAAAGTAAGGTCTGAGAAAAAGTGGAGGACAAAATCAAAGCTGTTCTGATCTGAATGGAAAGCCCTTACAACAAGCTTTCTATTCAGCTACAAAGAGACATCATAATTAAGGGGATATGGGAGTTCCATAGATGGCATTCCCTGAACCAAAGAGGCCTTGACCAACGCAATCCGAGTAAAACCCTGGGATGGAGAGCAGGGAAATCCCAGGTGATCTCAGCTGCCTTTGTGGGGTATATGGTAATTGATGGTCACTCCAGTATCTCAGTCATAGATCATTAAGAGCTTTATATACCTTCACTAAGTCCTTGAAGGTTCACCAAAAGGTAGTGCAGATCACAGAGGGTACTCACTAATCCACTGTCCCTGTACCAAGAAGCAAACAGGCAGTCATATCCTACAACTGTTGAAGTTTCTGGGTCAATTTCAAGGGAAGCTCAAGTAAGAGGGAATTACAAATAACTAGTGTGTGCTTCTGAAAGTATGAATGACCATAGCAACATTCATGTTTAACAGAGAATGGGAGACTTTCTAGAGAAGCCAGACATGGTAATAGTTACTTTGGAGTACCTGCTTTAACATGGCCTTCCATGCTAAATAATCAATCCAGAGTATATCCCCTCCATTAGCAGCAAACCCAGCATCTTCTAATTGGCCAGAACTAGCACCAAATTACACTACTCAGCCTCATTTAGTTTGCTTGGTCCCACCAAACATGAGATGGACCTCAAAAAGGGGAAGACAGTCTGACAGTAATGCAGGACAGACTATGCATATTTCCCATTGTGTTCTGATATTGTTATCATGGAGGGGAACCAGAGGAGAAAACAGCCCCTTTCTATTCTGATTGAACTTCTCAACGAAGACTGAAGACAAAAGCATCATAATAAATGATTATTAAAATGTTTCTTTAATTTTTATTTTTATTTTTTTCGAACATAGTTTAAAAGTCCCAGAAGCCAGCCTTTTTAATAAGTAGGCAAATGGTAAAAATTAATACCTTCTAAGTTCCCTAGCACAGTTGTCCAACAGATGATAATAGAAAGAAAGAATGTGCGGGCAAATTTAACCCACAGAATTCTATTGTGTGGCCTATAAAAACTGTAGGAGCCAGCATGGAGTGCTTCACCTTCATCAGAGTGGCAGCAGTCTACTCCATTTTATGCAAATAGACATAGCCTTCCACTCCTGCTTGTGGAGTTCCAGCAGATAATGTTTGGAGACCCCTTGGTCTGAGAATGATGTTCAGTTTATATATATTAGGAGTTTTCACCTGAGTAGTTAATTGTAGATAAAATAATCTTGCTAAGCATTAGCAATAACAGAATATTATTTTGGAATCTTAATGAATCAGGAAGGGACTATTGTTGCTCATATTGGGCCTCCATGAGAGGAAGAGAAGTGCTACAATCCATCTCTTTTGTATGACTAGGTTATTTTGTCTTTACATCTTAAATATTTTGCTACAGAATCTTCATTCTGCTTTGTCTGGATAACACATCAGATGTAAAGTGGTGCTGATTGTTGTTGGTTTTTCTTACCACATTCTTCGATCCCCCTTAAGTTTCAGCCAATATTTTCTCATATATACTCCCGCTGAACCCAAGAGGAGTTGAGTAAACTCTGAGCAAGGACAAGGATTTGGCCAAATTGTAATAATTTCCTTATATCATCTAAATGTTTCCCTGTCTGCTTGAGAAAGGTATTATCCAGCATAACTCCTGATGATTTTGGTGTATGTTACAACTCTTGGCTCTTTGAGCAGGAGCTGAAAATTATATACTCTTTCTGCATACTTTACAGTAAGTCTTTTGTTGTTTGTGATGCTATATTGTTTCTAGAGTTTGGAATGTACTGTATGAATCTCTTATTTAGAAGCAAAACAAATATATTTAAGTCTCACTCCCTGAGGTAGAAGGGTCTGCTGGGCTACTGCATCAGCCACTTGTGGGAGTGCCACATATTGTTCAACAGGGACTTCTCTGGCTGGCCTCAGGAGTTTCTGAATAGTCTTTCTTTAATTGAAAAAAACAAACAAAAAACAAGCAATACTACAGTATTCTTCAGTTATGACTTAGAACACCATGTAAGCAATAGTGCTAATCTAATCTGATCTGGCTATAGAATATAGTTCATTCATATGCACACACACATACTATCAAATAAGGAAAGATTTAGGGCTTGTCTACACTTACTGGGAGATCTACGCACAGGGATCGATGCATCGGCAGTTGATTTAGCGGGTCTAGTGAAGACCCGCTAAATCGACCGCAGATCGCTCTCTTGTCGACTCCTGTACTCCACCTGAATGAGAAGCACAAGGAGAGTCGATGGGAGAGCGTCTCTCATTGATGTAGCATAGTGTGGACCCCACGGTAAATAGATCTACTTACGTCAATTTCAGCTACATTATTCACATAGTTGAAGTTGAGTAACTTAGATCGATCTCTTCTCCTCCCACCATCATAGTGTAGACAAGGCCTTAGAAACACTTCAGATCATTTGGAGGAGTCACTGTTGAACAATGGATGGAGTTTGTGTGTACATATATACATGTGTATATATGTGTTTTCTTTTGTAATTTATTTATAATATGGGTGATGTAGTTACTTTTGGCTATTTTGCACTGTGAGGAGTGAAAAAACGCAGGCAAAATGAGATGGAGGGGGTATTCAGCAAGGTTTCAATGGAACGCCTGCAGGAGAGATACTATTAAGGACACATGAAACCAACAGTGGTGCATTTGAGAACCAAGTCTGCTTTTCTTCAGTGAGGTACTGAATTATTCACAGCGAGCTTTTCCCTTTCTTTAAAACTAGAAAGGTAATATGTTAAAATCTGTAAATAACCAGAACAATCAACTAGAATTACAAATGGTTTAACTCTCACAAATAACTATTAATTAATGCCTAGTTGCCTAGAGGTAATAATGAACCCAGTTATCCACTTTTTGTTAAGTGTAAACCAGGTGATGTATTCTTAGAAGGTTACAAACAGAGGTGCCCTTTGCTTGATTCTTAGAGAGAGAAATTCACTAATTTTTTACCTGAACAATGTGCATGGTGATTGAAGTACCCTCTCATTCCCACTAGAGGGGGATTCCTCCCATGCTGGGCTGTAATGCTTTTTCAGAAAAGAAGCATGGGGAAATCTCACATAACTCTGTATCTTGCTTGAATATTGTACAGAATTTAACCTACAGCATTTGCAGTCCCTCATCTCTGATATATCCTAAATAAATCTTTGTACAAAGTGGTGAAAAATAAACCGAACAGAGTACAGCGTGCATTTTAAAAATGCAATACTAACAAAGAATTCAGATTGATATTTTATTGGACTGTCTTCAAGATGAAATAAAATATTATATCACAGAATAGGTTTAAAAGTCCAAGATCTAAGAGCTTGACAGTGCCTCTTTGATCCTTGCTGGAAAAATAGAAATGACATTATCACGGCTATTCCGGTAACGTTTGTAATTAGAATCTCCAACCAATGTGATAGCTACATTCTGGGGTTTTGAATTGTGTTTGTAAGACTTTTATATAGGAAATATTTCCATTTTTAAAGAGAAAGTACAGTATGTCTTAAACTTGCTTTTATTGTTTGGGATGTCACAATTTGTTGCCATGGAATCTTTGATTCCATGATTCGTAGGGGAAAGTGAAACTGGAACTGAGGTTTTGTAAATGTATGTTTTGAAACTGTGACATCAAGAACATTCTCTTTTTCCCTTAAAGGGGAAGGGGAGAGGGAGAGAGAGAGAGGTTATACTTTAAATATCACTTTAGTGTTGAGCCATATGAATTGTAGGGGTCTGAGCGTGATGCTTAGTTCTAATCCTGCATCTAATACTTAGTCCTTATGTAGCCGTGGGCAAGTCAGTTAACCCTGTGTGTCAGTTTCTGCAAACTGTAGTATGGATATTTAGCAACCCCACCAGAATTGATTATTTAGTATTTATAAAGCCCTTTGAGTATTAAGAGCTCATAATTATCAGTATTAGATTGATTTTATTTATGTGGATTTTTCTGACTCTGTTCCCCGTCTGCTTCGCATCCCTCTCAGGATCCCGCTTGGGAGTCTGTCAGGGCCATTCCTTAATCAGCTGGACAGGTTACAATTGAGGGGCATGTGACACGTGCTCTCTTCTCCATCCTAGGGTCCATTGGAGCGCCCCTTCCCCTTTTTATGTACAGAATGAATAGAGGTTCTTTTTTGTTAGATCATGACACAAATATGTTAAGGTGCTGCCATTGTTGTTAGTTTGTCAGCCTTTCCATTATAAAATGTCTTTTTCAGAGGTTTATAACTCAGGCATTCAAATTTGCTCCAGGCTGAAACTTGCCATTCATTTCTTTTCTTGATTTGCTTGAAATCCTTCTTTCCCTTTTTTACGTTAAAGTGTAGATTAGATACATTAGTTCTAGTTATACTAGTTGTATAAATTATAATGCAGTATTAGCATTTTAAAATAAAATGTAGATCAAAGGAAGGAAGTGTTTTCTAGTGTTTAAAGGAGGCAGGGACTAAGGGTAGGAATCATAATTTCTGTTCCTGGCTCTGCTACTGACTTGGTGCCTGAACATAGGCAAATCACTTAAATTTTCTTTGCCTCTTTTTCCTCTATGTAAAATGGGATGAGGACTCTTCCCAACCTCAGAAGGGTATTGTGAGCTTAATTAATTAGAATTTATAAGAGCACTTTGAGATTCTCAGTGTAAAAGTGCTAAAATGTGAAATATTTACAAGAAGCTGACATTTTCAATGGAAAATCAGGTACTGTGCCTGTTTTTCCATTTCCTCAGCTCTCTGTCCAGATTAATAGGTTCCCAACTCCTAGACCTGTAAGCTGCAAGGCAACCACTAAAGTAATATCACTTTTGGCACTTAACAAGCCTATGTCCCTTGAGCTCCCAAACCTTGCAGTCAGGCAGAAAACAGTCTTTGCCAGGAGAGATCTTATTCTCTCAATTCCAGAGTTTCAGAAGAATCCACTCTGCCCAAGACAGGACAGGGGTCTATAAGTGAGACTTTATGCTGCCTGCTATCCAGTTGCAGTTTTTCCATTTTGCGATGTTGCAAGAGTATTAGTCCTAGTGGGGAGGAGTGAAACGGGGTAGGACTTTAGATCATTCTGATCTGCTGTGTCAGATAATTACACTGCCGGGTGATTCTGAATGTTCACAGGAAACTTCTTCCTGTGACTCAACCTCCGTTGGAAAACATGGTTCCAACTGTATTACAATAAAGTGTGTGGCACTGGAAAATTGTGGTCTGGCATGGCTTAGGCAGGTAACCTACTTTGTGTGTAGGTCTTAAAGAATGATTGTGGAGCTCCCTCTTTCTCCTCTGAGGATTTTTGTGATTGGTTGATAGTTTGGCATGGCCAATTCCCTATTTAGGTTTCCATGTGGTAGACTACACAAGGGCCCCCACTTTCTGGATATTCATTTGGCCTGGATTCTGGTGCTGTGCTCAGGGAAGGTTTCTGATAGTGGCTAAATTTGAAATGATTTTTCTCCTTATAATTTCAGGTTGAAGTCTTGGCCTCGGAGGATGCTGCATTTGGACTGAAGGTGTGTAGTTTGATGCAGTTTTGTTATATAGGTCGCATCAATTTAGACTGGTGGATCCAGTGTCACAGAAGAGGGTAATTTCCTGCCTGAGATTTGGGAGTTCTATGATTCAGATCCACCAGTTCAACAACTATCCCATATTCCTGAAACTCTGAGGATGGAACATGGGGCTGTTTGATAGTGTTACTTCCTTTCGTTTACTCAGGGAAATTTTATATAGGAGAGCCAAGTTGGAAAAGCAGAAGGTAGTGTTCTAGTGACTTTTAAAATTGCAGTTGACTGAATGTTTGTTCATGATCATGTTCCATAAATTTGAAATTCACAGGTCTTAACAGTTAAGTACTGGTAGCCATTATCTGATTTGCAATCTATTTGTTAACTCATTTGTTCATGGCCCTTATTCACAATGCACCCCAAGCAGAAAGCAGTTTATTCAACAGCTGTTTCACCCTGTGTTCAATTGTAAGTGTATCCATGGCATACTGGATACATGTTCCAGCGAACACTCCAGAGCTATTCTGCAAACTGGTTGGGGTGCATCCTAGCGCTTATTGGTCGATGTACCTTATGGTGTTGATCACAGTTCTTAATTGAATGCTAGTAGCAGATGATTTTAGGCAAGGCAGATTGTGTGTAGGCTATAGCAAGCTAGCTGAGAAGAGAGAATAGATAAGGGAGGGGGAAGAGATTGTAGGAACATTAGGGGTAAATCATGACAATGAAGAGTCCCCTGCTGCTGAAACCCCACATGCTGTGATACCACTGCAGGTGAGAAAATAGCAGTAATATTACTACCAAAGTGAAACAATCAAGAGAGGATGCAATGACTTCTACAAGTTTATAAGGAATACCGTAAACAAAATTAGCCCAACCAAAAAAAAAATAATCCTAAATTTTAACACTTAAAAAGTATCTACACATTTATGATAATAAGACTTATGGTAATGTCCTTGTTGCATGTTTTTGTGTTGTGATAGCTGATAAAATTATTAAAAAATAAATAGTGCTACTCCAGTATTATTTGAAGTATTCAACATATGGTAGTCAGCAGCATTTTCCATTTTTTATTTAATACCCAGCATGCATACAGACTATTTATTGAATATTTAATAAACCTGGAGGGTCAACTCTTGTGAACTCATCTCCATAATCCTTCGTACTAGCTGGGTAAACAGAAGTATTACTGAAGATCATTGTAGCAATAGCTCTCACAGCCTAACCCACTGTGGAAAAGGCTATGCTATTGTTTTATGGCCTAACTTGCAGGTTGGTTTCATTCTTAAAATCAGCTTCATAGAGATCACAGTTTGAAGCTCCTTTTTACATCAGTAATTTTAATAATTTCTCATAATCTTTTGGATTTTATAAATCTGAATCCATACAAGTGTCACTTCTAGTATCACCTACTAGAGACATGAGTGGGGTCTTTCTATGAGATTTTGTAAGCCCAAGAGGTTTTTTTTTTTCTTCCCTCAGAAAGTGTGTGTGTGTGTATTCGGGAGATTAATAGCCCTTGATATCTTGGTATCTATATTTATATCTATAGCTATATAAAATACCAAAGGCTATTTATTTATATGAACGTATTCTCTGTGTGTGTGTGTGTGTGTGTATATATACACACACACACACACACATATACACACAAGGACACAGAAAAAAGATACACTCAAGTTTAGTGAATCCAACGTTCAGTTAATTGGCTTAACATTTTTTCTTACACATGTTTCCAAAGTCTACATAGCTGTTTTCTTTCCCCTTAGAACTAAATGCTTCCCCTTCCTTTTTTCTGAATGCAAAATAAATGTCTCCCAGAATAGTACTAATGGGCAACACTATGCTAACAAACTTGTATGTGTGCCCATGGTCAATGAAAATAAGGACAGTTTGTGAGAAACAATTTTAGATTCAAGATTCTCAACAATAATTCTGAATAGCGGATAAAAGTAATTCTTAAATTATGAAAACAGTTTGTGTGGATTTGATTAACTCGCAGATAAAGGATGACTTAGATGAAAAGGCTTAAAATCAGAGCTTGCATGATGGTATGAGCCTGGATTACCAGATTTTAGGCCGCATTTCCTTAAATCGGGCTTTCTAGGAGCTGGATTTTCAGCTGCAGATAAAGAAGTGCTTCACATTTGGGGGGACCAACAGACTTTTGCATGTATAAGTGTATGCGGATGCAATGGGTGCTGGTGTATTTTTGGGGTGGTTCATCCATTGCACCTGTTGCTGAAAGTTTGCTCATCTTACTGCTATTGAAAGGACTTCATAGTTGTCTTTCCTTTAGATTTGGTGGAATAAAAAGGAGAAAACTAAATTACTAAAAGAAAGAGTTCATAGCAATGTATGCTTTTGTTTTTAATTCTGCCTAATTATTTCATTTAGTAAACACATAACCTGGCAATGTTTAGGAATGTGTAACTTTCCCAAGAAAACACATACTGGGGGAATTAGCAAAACACTATTTCTTTACAACATTTGTGCTCCGTTAGGTGAAGGTCTAGTGAGACCATTGTTAGTTGGTGGATTTCTCCCCTCTCACTCCCCCAGTAAACCATAAAGCATTTGGCTCCTTGATGATGCTAGGTACATTTTAGAAATCTTCGGGATATTTTTGGTGTAAAATCCGCACATGGTTTTGGAAAAAATAGTTAATATCTTTAAATTTAAATTAGAAAAAAGATTAATTAAAACATAGCTATTGGTTCACATTATCAACAAATTCCATTTTTTAAAAGAGCCTTTTTTGGTGGACAGAGAGCATTTTTTCCCATACAGATGTGGTTGGATGTGTGTTAAGTCCCATTAAAGTTAATGGGAGATTTGCACATTGAAAGTACTGTTAGATTGAGGCCTTTAATATCACTTTGCCTTTAGTATACTTTTTTTTTTCCCTCCCTGCTGTGCTCTAGTTCTGTGAACTCTTCCCGTTTAGGATCAAAAGTTTTTTCACTAAGGTTAATTTTAATGGAAAGGGTCCAAGAAAATGTTTTCTTTTTTTTGGTTCTGAGGCCTGGTCTACACTAAAAAGTTGGGTCGACTCAGCTACATCACTTGAGGGTGTGAAAAATCCACACTCCTGAGCGACATAGTTAAGCTGACCTAGCCCCCTGTGTAGACTGCGGTAGGTTGACACTAGAACCTAGTTCTTGCCTCTCAAGGAGGTGAATTAGCTATGCCAATGGGAGAACCCCCTTGGGGGCTTTTAAAAAATAGTTGGGGTTTGCTGGTTAGATGGAAAGGGACCCCAAGCTTTATAACATGCTCTTTAAACCTCTCCTCTGAGTGGCTGGTAGAAAACAAAAATGATCAGCTGTATGTGCCAGCAGTCTTGTAGAATGGAGGAAACAACTCAGTGTGATGCAACTGCAGCTTCTGAACTTGTAGGAGTGGTATGCGGTTTAGTTTGGTTTCTTCTTTACAACAAATTGGGATAGCTTTTGATTAACTTCAGTATTTTAGGATTTAGCATGGCATTTGTGTGTGTGCATGTTCATGTACTAGGAGGGAGTGGGAAAACAATGGATCAACATGTAGGTGCTCTGGGACAGTTTGACCATAGCTGGCATATAAGAACAGCCTTACAGGGTCAGACCAATGGTCCATCAAGCCCAGGATCAGTCTTCCAATAGTGGCCAATGCCAGGTGCTTCAGGGGGAGTGAACAGAACAGGCAGTCATTGAGTGATCCAACCTCTGTTGTCCATTCTCAGCTTCTGGCAAACAGAGGTTAGGGACACTCAGAGCAAGGGGCTGCATCCCTGCCCATCCTGGCTAATAGCCATTGATGGACCTATCCTCCATGAACTTATCTAATTCTTTTTTTAACCCTGTTATAGTCCTGGCATTCACAAGATCCCCTGGCAATGAGTTCCACAGGTTGACTGTGTGTTGTGTGAAGAAATACTTCCTTTTGTTTCTTTTAAACCTGCTGCCTATTAAAAAAGTCTTCCCTCCACCATCCTGGCTTCCTAATCACGTGTGTCTGTGTGTGTGTGTCTGGGCGGGTTGTTAGGGTGCTATTTAAACTATTCCCAAAGGAGGGCAGTCATTATCTTCTTCACTTTTCTCTCAGGGCAATAGTGTTAGGTTGCAACTAGGGCTTAGGAGCCCCAATAAAGGAGCCTCCTGAGAGGATGTGCCCAGTCAATGTGTCCTGATACCCTGGCCCCTTCAGGGTCCATGAGTCAAAAAGTTTTTATGGTCAGGAGAGAGGCCTTTGTGAGAATGGCTTCAGAGTTTTAGAATAATGGTGGCACACACCCAGTCTACATGTCATATACTGTGCTTGCTGTGTTCTGTATAGTACATTCAGATTCGGTAGAATCTAAACTTTCATATATTAAACAAACAAACAAACCCTCTATGTTTTTCAAAGTTGCCAAGAAAAGCTTTCAAATGTGGAGTGAGGGTAAAATGATACAGTGATAGCTGCCTGAGTCTACAGACAGCTCAAAACAACAGCTCTTAGAGGTGTATGCTCCTCCCTTCCATTAATCTTGTTGTACCCTAATGATAGCACTTTAAAGACCAGCAGTAACTATTGGATTTCTCAGGATTTTAGTGGATACATTGGGGAAATGCATTTCAGCAGGTGGAAATAAGGACCACCGGGAACGAAATTGGAAGTTGCTATAGGAAAGGAATAGCAAAGGGAAAAAAGTCAGAGAAATAAAAAGACAGGAAAGGGGGAGCACAGACAGAGGAGGGGGGAAGGAATAGAAATAGAGGGCAGAAATAGTGGTAGTCCTGAAAGATATCCATATTGAATGATGCTAAATTTGACAGTAAGACAGTGACCAAATAATGACGACTAAGGCTGAGATTTTCAAAGCCTCCTAAGGGATTTAGATACCCAATTTTCAATAGGACAGCCAAAAATCTTAGCTTAAAAGGTTAGTTACTTACTATATAGGACCTTATCCTACCTCTGATCTTTGTACAAACCTTCAGTTGACATCAGTGAGTTCTGCTGTGGATTGTGGGTAATTTCTAATGTGGCTCACTGACCATAGTTACAAATGGAATTCAGCCCGCTCCCTAAAATAAATTTGATCCTCCTGCTTTAGAAGACCCTATCTTCACTCAGTTCCTGCTCTCTTCTTTCCTTCTCTCTCGCTGGACCCTTCAATATCAACAGTAAACTGAGCCAAATAATATAGAGTAAAAGACTATGTACTCAGTGTCTTAGAGGAGAAGAGTGAGATCACCTCTTTCACGTCTCAGCTTGCAAAGTGCCATTAGTACTATTTGTAGAGGCAGCCACACAGCCTGCCTACTCTAGCTAATGCTGAGATGCAGTGATTCTAGTTTAATGCAGCATTAATTTAAATAAGTTGGTTAATGACAGTCCAGCAGCTACATGTCAGGCGGCACACAACTTTGTGCAGGAAAAGAGACACTTAGACTTGTATGGTGGGGGAGCTCCATCAAGAACTGGGGCTCTCTGCTTTGGTTTTGAGCTCTAATCCTGCCATTGTGAGTAGTTTTTAAGATGTGTTGTGATGTAATTGGCTTAATCATTCCTATTATGTTGCTTTGTATGACATTAAATTAGGATTATAATTTGACATATGAAATAAATGGTAACTGGATTAGTGATTTGCAGATGTCATTTAAAAACAACAACAACAACAAGGGCAGAAAAGAAAGCCTGTCAGACTCTGTAAGTGGAATGTTTTCTAATGTTCAGAGGTAGAGCTATGCCACTGCCTCCCAAGCAGCTATGAAGTAGGAGGTAGCTCCACCTGTTCATCTCTGGGCGGGAATGTATTGTTGCCTTTGGGGAGACAGAGCTGTTTTTATTTCCAATGAACACATTCATCATGGACCTGATTTTACGTTTTCCCCAGTAGAAAAAAACGTAGGAGAAGATGTTTGCCTTTGATCTAGAGTTCAGCAGAATAGAGAGATGGTTCTGTTAAAGAAATGTAATATGGCTGAGATTTCTGATGCAGTGCAGTGCAAAAGTGCAGTGGCGCTTTTGGCATTGGTGATGGAACCAGACAATCTTATGGTTTAGTGACATAGAATAGATGGATGACCGCATCTTCATAATTTAGTAACTGCAAGGATTAAGAGATACTATATGCAACTCTTTTTAAATATGCTGCTAACATGCAGATTTTTTTAATGCTCTTGTTTTTTGACGTAAGATATCCAGTTTTGCAAGAACCAAGTGAAGTATGTAAGCTAATCTTTTCAACCATTGCACTAAGGGGGACCATAACTTTTCATCCCAATATGCTATTTTTACTCCAGTTTACGTAGCTTCTTTCTTCCTCCTCCACCCTGCAAATGCTATGTTACTGCAATAGCTCAGGATGCCACAATGCATCTTCTATAGCACATTCCTTCTTGTAGTCTCAGATACTGTGCGTTCAACTTCCAGGGGGAAATTTAGATGGACAGTGAATCTTAGACTACAGCTACCTGATCTGATGTATGGGATACCAAGGAGAGTATTTTCAGCGGCCAGCTATAAATTATTCCTATCATGAGTGGAGGATCCAGAAAGATATGTGTTGTTGTAGCAGCATTCATAGTAGAGAAGTCCAGAGATATGAGACGGAGCAGAAATGACATTTGAAAACATTATTAGTGTATCATCAAGATTTTAAAAAGTGTAGTAAGTTGATGGGCAAAAAAAGTAAATATTTCTTGGAAAGAAGGCAGAGAAGAGCAATGTAAGAAGAAGGAAAAGTACCTGTTAATAATTCTGTCTTGCTTACTAGATAGCTTGCTTTTGTTGAATCCTCTAAGCAGCCTCTGCTTCTGCCATCTGCTGGTTACTAGTAACTCTTGCATTTTCAAAGCACAGTAAAATTTAAAGCCAATTAATCCTTGTTAGAAGAGGATTTTTTTCAGTATCTGAATTAACTTTGTCTTGATATGTTGACACTTGATGTGTGTGTGTGTGTGTGTTTATATGTAGAAAAATATGGGGAAATGTGCTCCTAGTTACATCTTTGTAATTCGTTATTTTTTTTAGGAATCTGGGGGTTGTGAAAAGGACTGGTTGTGAAAAAGCCTAATTTAGAATTGATAGATGCCCACATTACCCTCCACTGACTTCAGCAGAGTTACACAGGTCTTACTGAGGATAGAATTTGGATTATACTTAATCTAAATTAGTAATTTTATCTGAGTCCTTGAGATGTAACAAATATGAAGTTTTATAGATAAATACATTTTCTATATAGTTACAATAAATACATCACTAAGACTTTCGTGCCCAGGTAAATTGCCTGCCTTGAACTAGTGGACATAAATATATGTTTTCGTTCATTTTCTAAACTGTAGTTGAAAAAAATCTCCAATAATAATAGTACTTATCACTATATATTTTCAAAACACTGCCCAAATAATCCTCACAATTTTCTTGTGTGTTAGGTAAGTGAGTACTATCATCCTAATTTTACAGATGGGGAAACCGAGACAGATTAAGGCCAAAATGTTCAAAAGTGTGCATGACTGAAAATGACGGTTGTGGATTTTTTTTTTTTTTGCCCCCTGATCATTTACTGCATTTTCAACACCCTGTTTTAGTATCACTCAAGTCCCCTGAAGGTCCTTGCCCTAAAAGTAGGGAATGGGATGAGTTTTGGTTGTAAGGGGCTCTGTGCAGTTTTGAAAATCTCACAAAAGGCCCCAAAAGGTGCACAAAGTATTTCTGAGATAGCTATGACTAACCACAAAGCTGAAAGTTGACGCGTCTCTGGCTGGCTGGGCCTGCTCTCCATCACTCCCAACCTTCCCACATTATTCAGGACAGGCTCAAGAATGCATGAGAGAAGATATTGTGTGGTCTAAGTTTAGCCCTCTCTCGAGCATATTTTCCCCAAGCACTCAGGACACAAGGATAACTGAAAGCAATTGCTTTATTTTTTATTTTTGCTAAATTCCAGGAGTTAGTCCTGGAAAATCAGGATTTTGTTATATAGGCTTTCCTCTCAGCAAAACACTGACTGTAGTCCAGGGTATGCTGGATGTTAAGGCCTCAGGAGAAGCATCTCCAACCATGTGGAATATGGAAGAGGTAAGACAGATCAGAGACATTAGTGAAAAAAGAATGTTGCCCCCCTTCTCAGTCCCCGCCAAAGTGCACTACTTCCTTATAGTCCTCTAGCACTCAATAGTTGTCCCCCTCCTACCAGATGATTTGTAGAGCCCCACAGAGCTCCACCATAAGATAGGGAAGATGGGGAAACTGGCTGGGCTGGATCAAAAAGGGGAAAAAATAAGGCTCTATACAGAAGAGCTAAACAGGACATTGAGAGTTGGTTCTTCCCTCCTCGATCTTTGTAATCAAAACTTGTTGATATTCACCAGATTATGCTTCTGGGTGACAGTCCCAAAAATGATTAGGTGGAAGTTCAGGGAGGAACTATGATGTCCTTTTGAGTTGAGGGTTCAGCAAGGCCGGGCAGAGTATAGCCATTCTCACATGGCACAGGTGGGCATCCTACTTTTCTTTGCCCTAAGAGACCTCCTGGCAGAGCAGGTGGTTGTTGTCTTAGCTGCCCATGATTATATGTATAGTCCTTAGCTGTGTGTGAGGTCTGAAATGCTCGATCATTTGATCCTAGCCCAGACTGGACAGCAGTTACCAGTGACTTGTGCTACAGCTAGGCAATCTGCAAGGGTAAATGGTAATTTATTTTTTAAAACACAGCTCTGCTCATAATAAGCTTTGAAAACCTTGCAGAAAACCAGTCTGGGCAAAGCTGAGCAACTGTATGCCCATCTCAACATCTTTGAAAATTTCCCTCAAAGTGATTTTAGTGCCACAAAACAAGTAATTCACAGAGATGGTATTAGCACTAAAGGGTCCTAAACTACCAGCCTTTTCCTTAATTCCTTAGACCATGCTGTATCTCCGTTACATATCCATACGCAATAGAAGAACTATGCCCCTGCATAAACAAGCAAATATACACTACCTTTCTCAACCTTTAATATTGTAGAATTAGCTCTTTACTTTAACATAGAAATAGTACCAAATTCTGCTCTCCAATACATGTGTACAACTCCCGCTGACTTTGGGATTGTTTGGAGACAGAATTTGGCATGTAATTTTGATAAATAAAATACCTGTTGTGTCTTCAGTTCAAGACAGTTGTCTGGACGTTGCTAAGATATCATCTATAGTAAATAGTGCTTGGTAAATATTTTTTTTTCTTTTCTGGTTGTTTTATAACTGTTTTTGATAATATTTAATTTTTAGTGCTGGTAAAAGTTGCCAGGTGAACAGCACTGGCTACTGAAATCTTTTATCCATATAACAGTTACGTCAAAAGGAGAAGTTTATGCTTCCCCACATTGCTTTACTGATGTGCCTCAATCTTGACTTGAATGGAACATCTCAAGGGTGAGAGGGAAGTTCAGCTCTCTGGTGAGACACTGGAAAGGTTCAACGTCTGATATTTTTTTTTGTGATGGAGACATCTGTCCAGTGTGAATTGGACACATATAGGCCACCACAATCCAATCGTAAAAGAGTTACGACAAAAGAAAGCATATACCCATACTCACTGCTTTTACTGTCATTTGTCTCTGTACCACATTTGTAATCTGTGAGACCTCATATGTTTTACAGTCTCTTGTTTCCAAACTAGTTGTTTACATTCAGTGTTCCGTTAATAATGCCCTTATTTGTAGCTGAACTACAGGCTGTTAAAATATAACCAATACAATTTACCTATGATACTGTGGGTCAGTTATAATTCTGTGTAGTCCATTTGATTTATATTTGATTCATGTTGATTTTAATTTTTTTTTTTTGCGCTCTTGGTGAGCATCATATTTATATTGAACCCATTTTATAATTGGAGTATAATGTTTGCCTTTTAGATACCTGGAATTTGTAAATAAATGTTGAGGCAGGTAGTCTGTGTTGTGTGGAGAGAGAACAGAATGTTTGTAAAGTAGGCCTTGTCTTGTGTAGAGCAGGTTAGACCAGATTTTTTCTTCTTCTGCAAATTGTACTGTATTGCATAACTGATGTGTCCAGAGCTGCTCACTGAGGCAACACACCCCACCTTGTTACAGAAAGCAGTTTCCCATTAATCTTAGGATTTAAGATTTTTTTTTCAACTAGCATAATTTGTTTTGTTTAAAAGAAGCCCAACAGAACAAAAATACTTACAAGTGACAGAAACATACATGTACTACAGGGTGTAAATAGACAATGAGAAGAAGTACATGTATATTTCTGTCACTTATAAGTATTTTTGTTCTGTTGGGTTTCTTTTAAACAAAACAAACACTTAAGGATAAGATAGTAAAAGTGGAGTGTACAGCTTGAAAAATGCAGATTGCAAAGAGCGATGTGAAAACCTTTTTTAGGTCTGCAGGCATGATTTAGGATTTTCAGTTTGCCATTTTCTGACTTGAGCCAGGTGTGCAGTGGCTTAGCTTTGTGTGACGTTAGAGAACCTTTTTCTAAAGTATTGCTGACTTAGTATAGTGAACTTCAAAGACGAAAAAACAGCAATAATAAAATGATTGTTTAATAATATTAATAGTACATCCCTATTGCAAAATGACCTTCTGCAGTTTTCCTTACTGCATTGTTCATTTGATATGAGGTGGTTCTTGTAAAGCAAGAATTTTGTATTTATCTTCTGAATTGGGATTTGGATGGAGAATTTTATTGGGGTAGAGTTGCATTGGGATGTCTTGTTATTAGCAAGTCAGTTCCTTAGCTTCTTAAATTAAATTTTCCTTATGAACAATTACTTCTACTAGATTTAAAAAAAAACAAAAATTATTTATTTTCATATTTTTCTCTTTATTTAATGAGTGACCAAAATCAGAGATTGTTTTGATGTGATTTTCATATTGTTTTGATGTTTAAAACTGTCCAATATTATGAGTTCAGTATACAGGAGCCAGTATTTGTCAATTAGAAAAAATATTAGACTGTTCAACTGTTAATTGCATGGTTTTACTATGATGTCTGTGATCCTACCTCAAGTCTTGAGTTTCATAGCAGACATGCTGGTTATATTATAATGTAAACAATATAACTGTATGTTTTTAATCCTTATGTAAAGACTGTCCATTGATAGAGTTGTACCTTAGAAAACATGCCTATGAAAGAGAGAGAGCTAGAATACATGTGTATTTCAAAAAATCAGTATTTCATTGTTATGTTTTGAGACTGTTCCAGCTGCTGTTTAGGGAGGGAAAAATTAAACTGCTCTTGTAGAATTAGGTTTCATAATGGCTGAATGGTTTGTTTGCTATAGTATATAATATATGCTTACAAGCAACAACTTTACATATTGTAAATGTATGTATGTATGTATGTATGAGAAGTTGTGATAATGTGCTTGGTGCTGTGCGGGACAAAGATATCAGGACATTGCTGCAAAGAGCACAAAAGAACCGAAAGGAAGGAGTTACTTTAGATAAAGCTTTTTTGGTTTTTAAAAATATTTTTTCTATAGTTGGCCTTGCAGAAAGGGGGCTTTAAGGAGGGATTTGAAAACATTGCTGGGATTGGGAGGTCATTCCCTGGATCAGGAGCAGCATGGAAGAATGAGTGAAGACAGGAGTGGGAGAAGGAAATTAAAGAGGCAGTGAAGCTGTCATCACTGACAGAGTGAAGGGGGCTAAGAGGAGCATGATACAGTGAGATTCTGTCTGTAGCTTGGGTGTTGGTGAAAACTAGAAGTTTAAACTTGATACAGTGGGCAAGGGGAAGCTAACGGGTCATTGTTCATACGTAGGTGTGTATATACATATATATAAACATTCAGAATGGCCTACGTACTCTGTTGGATGGTAACTGTGGTGTACAGTTTTGTGTGGTATGTTGCAGTGGTTGGAATACTAGATAGAACCAAAAAGTATAAACCCACAGAGGAAATTTCAGTATCAGGCTGAAATTCCAGTCTTATCCCACTCCTCTGTACTTAGATCATTTACTTCATGTGTTAAGAAGAATCTCTAACTTTATAGAAAGTGCTACTGTTTAGAGCCTGTCCATGTTATTGTGAAAATAGATATTCAGTAGATGTATAGTTTGTGTTAAAAATGCACACTAAAAATCCTTCTGAAAAATGGTGACTCTGTATGCTCAATAGGCACATGTAAGCCAACATATCTATTGGTTGTTCTCTCCTACCCAAAATACACAGATAGATGCACAGACATAGGCAATATAAGAAAAATTGTACTATTTTAAGGGCTTATTGCTTAGGGCCAGATTCTGAAATCCTCACTTACTATGCCATTGTGGTAAAATAAAAAGCACTGTCTACACAAGGAAATTAGTTTGGTATAACTACGTTACTCAGGGTATGAAAACCTACACCCCTGAGTGACGCCTAATCCTCGGTGTAGACAGCGCTAGGTTGACGGGAGAATTCTCTTGCTGACCTAGTTACTGCTTCCTGGGGAGGTGAAATATGTCCCCTTCCATCGGTGTAGGTAGTGTCTTCACTGAAGCGCTAGAGTGGTGCAGGTGTAGCAGTTAGGTGTAGACGTAGTATCTCTCGTGGAGTAAGATGGTATTCAGTGTAAAAATGGCAGAATCTGGCCCTTAATTAAATTTACTGTATTTTAAACTTCAAATTAATCTTAGAGGATTTTTTAAATGCTATCAAAATATACAATGTTAAAAATGCGCTATTTTGCAGATGTGCAATATTAAAATAGTTTTTAACTAATGTTTGAAATTCCGTGGAAAGTAATTCACTTCAGTACTGGGGTTGAGAGTATGCCCAGTTTCAGCTTGGAGTGAATCTATCAGCTTACTTATAAACAACTAAAAACAGGAGTTTGTAAAGGAAATGCTGACCTTTCCCTCTGGCCTTCCCCAGCCTCCACTAGAATTGTGTGAATGCACTGCTATGGTGTGATACAGTGCGGTGTAGTCTGATAGGTATAAAGGGCTGATTGATTTAAGATGGATTTTTTTCTAGGGCTTTAAGTTATAAAGTGTTTTTCAGATGGTACAATAATAATAAAAAAAGGCTGGCATGTACCTGTGATGTATTTGATTTCTCCCTGCAGTGACTCACTGTGGATCTCTCTCAGCTAAGTGCTTGTTCCTTGTGATCAGAGGAAAATGCTACACACCTTCTGCTTCGTGCCTATTAAATTCAAGTTTCTACTGTAGGCAGTGTTACACAGCTATATTTGAATTTAAAAAAATTCAAGCACAGTAGCTGAAGTGGAAATTTAAAAAGCCACTTTTCTCTCCCATAGACCTACAGTAGGTTTTTAATATATTGGTTTCAGTGCTCCCCTCCCTCCATCCCCACACATTTTCCTTACTTCCTATTCAGAGTGCCCCCTCTGGTGCCCTATTTAAGTTGGTGAGCCATAATGCCAACTGCGGTTTCCCTTCCAGTACAGCCTAACTGGTGTCAACCAGCCTTTTAAATATATTGCATAGGTTCAATCATTTGAAACTCTAGGTTCTCTGTGTCTGTTTCTTTTTCTAATTCCCCTATAGGGAAATGGCCCAGAGAACAGACCATGTGTCTTGTGTGCCCTGAGACATGAAAAGAGTGTGATTCTCCAGACACAATACAGCAATCCCTTCCCATTCAGCAACACACTTAAGCACAAGCATAATTTTAGGGTTCTCAAACTGGGGGTCGGGAACTCTCAAGCGGTCGTGACGTTATTACATGGGGGTTGTGAGCTGTCAGCCTCCACCCCAAACAGTGCTTTGCTTCCAGCATTTATAATGGTGTTAAATATATTAAAAAGTGTTTTTAATTTATAAGGGGGGGGTCGCACTCAGAGGTTTGGTATGTGAAAGGGGTCACCAGTATAAAAGGTACACGATTAAATCTCTTTGACTTTGGTGGGACTTAAGCATGTATTTAAATGCTTTGCTGAATTAGTGCTTCTGTTCCAACTGTACCATTGCTTTCCTCAAATTCAGCTTTTTATTTGAACTAGTTTTTTAGTTTGTGTTTTTCATAAATAAATGAATGAATGAATGACCCAAAATTAAACATTTTGTTTAGTAAAACAGTCATGAGTGAAACCAATGGGAAAAACCAACAGAACCAAGGTTTGTGTCAGGGTATGTCTACACTATGGGATTATTCCGATTTTACATAAACCGGTTTTATAAAACAGATTGTATAAAGTCGAGTGCACGCGGCCACACTAAGCACATTAATTCGGTGGTGTGCGTCCATAGTCCGAGACTAGCGTTGATTTCTGGAGCATTGCATTCTGGGTAGCTATCCCGTAGCTATCCCATAGTTCCTGCAGTCTCCCCCGCCCATTGGAATTCTGGGTTGAGATCCCAATGCATGATGGTGCAAAAACA
>NC_133771.1:123701179-123800645 GCF_003597395.2 Chelonoidis abingdonii
GGGCTTTTCCTGTCTACCTGGCCAGTGCATCCGAGTTCAGATTGCTGTCCAGAGCGGTCACAATGGTGCACTGTGGGATACCGCCCGGAGGCCAATACCATCGATTTGCAGCCACAGTAACCCTAATCCGATATGGTAATACCGATTTCAGTGCTACGCTTCTCGTCGGGGAGGAGTACAGAAACCAGTTTAAAGAGTCCTAGATATAAAGGACATTGTTGCGTGGACGGGTGCAGCGTTAAATCGGTTTAACGCTAAAATCGGTTTAAAGGTGTAGTATAGACCAGGCCTCATTGTATGCAACCTTGTTAAGTGATCCCCGCTTAACTGAAATGGAAACAGTAAAATTTAATTAACTTGAAAATTTCAAGTGAAATCTTATTGGGTGTAAATTGAAAGAGTATTGTGCTTGGAAGCAGGCTGTATTGAATAGGAATTAGAAGACTTTTCTGCCCATCTTTTCTCCATTTTTCTGCCTCTTCATCCTTTTTTTCTTTTCTCCTCTGCTGTGTTATGAGTTGACTGTCACTTTGAGGCAACAGTTTATGTTCTTCATGTTTAATGAAGGCCATGACTTGGCTCAGCCCAGCCCTTGCTTTTACTCTAACAGAATTTTCATAAAGTAGACCTCAGAATGGGCATTGAGGACAAGAGGCCAGGCATCAAATCAGCAGGAGTGAGGGTGTGCAAATTACAGCCTTTTTAAAAATAAAACAAAAGGTCTCCTCATGATCAGCCCTCCTCATAATGCTGGGTACATTTTTGTTCTTTGGAAGATATAAAATATAACAAGAGAGAGGGAAAAATTGGAGGATGGGGGTGGAAAAGGGAGGATAATAATTATTAATTCACCCATTACTTTCTGCTAACTACCTATATGGCCTTAATTGCCATAGAATGCTATCTGAGCACCACAATTTAATAAACTTGTTGTTATTCCTGATTCATATATAGAAATACGCAGATGCTTTATTTCATATCCTGCACTGGTCTAAACTGTGAGAATTCTGTATTTCATTCCCCACTCATATTATTGATTGTTGTAGAATAACAAAGGCAGCTACTTCCACAGATGAAAAGAAACTGTTAGAAGATACAGCCAGAACCTGCTCTGGTATGGTGTATGACTGCAGTCATTTGTACCTCCTCCAGTCCTAGTCTAATTTTGTGATACTGCTCAGATGTAGTTCTTGCCATCATTCTTTCAGTCAATACTGCTTAGTGCACATTTGGCTTGCTCAATAAGTAATGTTCACAGAATGGATCACTCTGTAATTCAAAAAATCTGTTAGTGCGCTTCCATGTGCCAGTGCAGTATCAGATTGTTCACATAAAGTAGAATTCTACATTTGAGATTATAATCTGACGCAAATGATAGATCTAGAACTACAGAAGTTTCATTTCTTTATTTAACATGGCCTAAAAGTTCAAGGAGTTGTAGTGGAGTAGAAATGAACCATTTTTACTAGAGGGATGAAAAAATAGGGCAGTTGGTGTGCTTATGATGATAAATAAATAATAAAATTAATTACTGTATTAGGTCTTCAGCATTTTCAGAGACAAATTTTAACCAGTTCCTGCTTGCTCATGTGAAAATATCTGAATAAATATTTATGCAGGTACCATTTTAATATTTAGTTTGCCTTTTCTGCTTAATTTAGTCATAGTTTTGAAACTGGGTGTTAGTTGCATACCTTATAATGTTTAGCTAAAGAGATCTTTTTCAGGTCTGTGTACTACATCCACTCTTAATGCTTACAAAGTTTTCATATGCACTCACTTTTTTCTCCTCATAATGCCACTCCAGTCCTGTGTTGGCTCCAAAGTGGGTGCATGTGCAAGTTTGCAACTAAAAATATATTCTGCTTTGGATTTAAAATCCATTACAAATTCTCTCTCAATTTTTTAGACCTTTTTTGTTATTTATTAACATGTAATTAATAATATCTAATTACTTGCAAAAGAGAGAAAATCCTAATTAGAATTAATGCAACCTTTGAAATTGCACAGTCAGTGATTCCAACAGTGGGTTCCAACAGTAATCTTATCTGGACCATGTTGCACATCCTGTGTATTTTATTATTTATCTTTCAAATGAATTCAAACCTCTCAATCTCCTGTACAAAGCTGTTACTCAGGCTTTGTGTGGGAAACACAGTGGGAATTGGGTAGGGAACAGATAGAATTCACTCTAGTTGCAGTCAGGCAATCCAGCCCCTTCACAGCATCTAATCAAGCCATGCACTGTCCTCTGTCCACTGCTCTAATCTGGGGCAGAGGGTGTTAGGGAAGGACTTCAGAGAGGCCACCTCCCTGTGTGACTGCTCCACACCCTCTCCCCCCAACCTGCTACAAAGGAACAATGCAGGTCTTAATTGCCCTAGATCTGTGCTTGGTTGAATTTCACCATTTATGACACAAACCGTAGCAACAAATTTAAAAATGAAACACAGGAATACAAAACTGTACCTAGATGCAATAGAGCCAAGTTTCTGTTGCTGTTGGAAGCTGAATTTGTCCAGTTCCTAACTTCTTTTAATTTTTTTAGCTGTGTGACTGTAGTGCTTTCTGACCACATATTTTGCATTCCATTCCTAATTATTTGCTTTGTTTTAAGAAAGAAAATGGAAAGAGGGTAACAAAAGAAAGAGGGAGTGGAAGAGAAAAAAACCTGCAAAGCTATTTGATCTGTGAACTGTTTGTTCCACAATTATTCCATCAGTGTTGCAAGGTACACATCAGAGTTCCTTGAATTATCTAGTGAACGCTTAGAGAATATCTACACGGCAGCTGAGAGGAAGCCCCCCAGCCTGGGTGAAACGATTCGTGCTAGCAGAATTTACACTAGCACGCTAAAAATAGTAATGTAGACATTGCGGCTCCAGCAAAGACTTGGGCTAGCCACCAGAGCTCAGACCCAGGGCTTGGGTGGGCCTGTCATAAACAGATAGCTAAGGGTTAATGTTTCTTTCACCTGTAAAGGGTTAACAAAGAGAACCAAACACCTGACCAGAGGACCAATCAGGAAACTGGATTTTTTCAAAGCTCAGGGGAGGGAATTTTTTGGGTCTGTGTCTTTGTCTGGCTCTCAGCTATGAGAGGGGATTTTTTCTTTCTTTCTATCTTCAAGCTTTCTAATCATCAGTTTCAAAGTTGTAAGTCCAAAGTAGAAAAAAACAATATATGGTTTTTTTATTACATGTGTTATTTGTGAAGTTAATTGTTATCTCTTTTGAATAAAGCTGGTTATCCTATTTCTAGTAGTACCCTTTATTGTCAACTTAATGCAGAGATCATATTTCAGTGGTGGTTTCTTTCTTTTTATATAAGCTTTCTTAACTTTGATTTTTCTCTCTCGGGTAGCTAAGGAACGAACGGAGAGGAATGTTCTTTGTTTAATCTAGGAGGATGAATCTCTCAGCACCAGAATTGTGGGAAGGAGAAGAAAGAGAATATGTCTGTTTCCTTGATATTGGGATCTGTCCGTATGAATAGAGAAACAGGTTTCTGGTATGGTATTGAAAGATTGCTCCAATAATCTCTCAGGTTACCCAGAATGAAATCTGCGTGGGGAAGGGAAGGAATGTTATCCCTGTTAAGACTCACTATGAGTCTGGTTCCCCCAGAAGGTTTGGAGACCGAGATGAGCCCAAACACCCTCATGGATTTCTGTGGCACCGAGACAAATCAGCTGTAATAAGCTTAGAAGGTTTCATGCTAGACTTCTCAGGTTTATGAACGACTGAGTTCAAATCGGAGTGAAACTACAACGCCTGAGACCCTAAATCTGCTTGAGCTGCACTGACACTGCTATTCCGGCGTGCAGCCCCATATACACATATGTCTGTCCTAATCTGAGTGTGAACATATCATTCTGATTCTTGCCTCCTTTTTCCCCCTTACATGGGAATACGCGTTATGCCGAACACCCTCATGAGTGTGGGACTACTCACGAGAGTTAAATCCAGCGTATAGCTAAGATGCAGAATTGATCTGTATTTAGCCAGTTTAATATCTGCCACAGTTCTCTGCCATATCCTGCGCAACTTTGAATAATGATATAATATTCGAATACCATACCATATAAAATACTTAAGTGAATTGAGCAGCCTTGGTCACTAAGACACTAAAAATAATACATGTTAAGCTTCGGACAGTTCTTGCCTTCCTTGGTTTGACCAGTTCCTAGCTTGAATCAAAAAAAAAAACAGGCTGGACAATGTAACAACAGCCTTAACTTGCATTTTAGTTGGTTTCTTCACATATGTTAATGCACGAAAGTCTTCCTCACCTGTATTATTAGGCGTACACACTTTACCTTGTCACACTAAAAGCTTCTGGACTTCAGAAAGCTTGTCTACTTCCACCACCAATGGTCACAATAAAAATATTTACCCACCACTTATGTATCAAATACATCACTGTAATGTTTCAAATATGATGACCCTTGCTGTTTTGTTGTAGAGCAGGCCGCAAACCTTTCAGAAGTGGTGCCATCGTCATTTATTCACCTAATTAAGTTCGTCATGCTCAATAATATAATTAACATTTTTTAAGTCTCTTTCTTTAAGACTGAATATAAATCTAAACTAGTGGTATGAAAGTAAAATAAGTTTGTTAAAATATGTTTAAGAGCTTTCATTTAAAATGATAAATTTAAATTGCAACCCCCCAGACCGTGTGGCATACCCAGTGCAGTGGTGTAGTGCCTTAGTGAAAATCAGCGCGCAAGTTGCTGCCTTTCAGCATTTGTCGGGGCTGTTATTTAATTTTAACCCCTCCAAGGGTCCGTAAAAAGATGATAGGATATAATTAATTTTTGTTATCCCTTGCCGTCCATTATGTGTTAGATGCTGTAAGGGAAAAAGTTTAGATATTTTTATAAATGAATAAAGGTTTTTTTCTTTTCGCTCTATATTCAAAAAGACCAAATGGTGTTGCCCACTTTGCTGAAGAGAGGGGACATTGGAACAAAAGTAGTAAACACAACCACGGTAAAATATTTAGAAAATTTACAGTTTCTGTTGAATACTAGTTTTGAACTTTAAGGTCATTTGATAGAAACTCGTATAGTAATAGTATCGATACAATCTGTTATATTTTTTTATGAATCCGATTCTACTGATCATATCATAGCCAGTAAATAAAATGCATGCTGATGAGATGCAGAATTGTTTATGATTTGTTACCTTACTTATATTAGTATCGTTTCTAACATATTAATTACAATTAATTCAAATTTGTCAAAATATTCTTTTATGATCAATTCTCAGGTATTGGCTTTGCATATGGTGACTTCCTAAAAGTATTCAATAAATACATTAGCCATAGTTTAGAGCATGGGAAAAAAATATATTCTAAACTTTTAAAATAAACTAATTTTTTGCATACGAACTTGTTTCTATTAAACATTATTTGTCAACATTCAAAATCTGTAGCGGCCTTAGTGTTATTCTTATATTTGGATTATCTTGCAAGCAACTTAAGAAAGTCACATATATATTAAAAGCATTAATCCAACGTCTTCTAACCTGTGACTATGTATTGCCTATGCCGACTAGTTGTTTTTGGAATTGTCATAATGCATCAATATTACATTTACACAGTTTTTCCAGATATCTCTTGGATTCAGCACTCTAACCACTATTGTCATCCTTTAAAATGGCGTAACTGCAACCAAAATGTTAGACCCTGTGTTAATCACTTTGGTTTAAAATGTTATTATTTAAATCACTTCATTTCAGGGGCTAGATTACCGGGGTATCAATTTCCTCTTATTTTTATACTCAGATTAGAATAACCATACATATGCTCATGCACAACAAGAATAAGAATAGATGTTTTAGCATGAAAAGTGAGAAAAGATAATACCTTATTTCCATGTTTAAATATGATATAATTTCCTTCGAATGATTGCATTCAATCCATGTAGCCTGTGCACATCTGTTCAGGAGATTTTTTCCTCACTGTACGCTTTAGCAACTGCTCCTCACCAGCCCCAGATCTTGGGCCCCAAGAAGGCGCACATCGCTTTTTCGCAATCGCACGGTCCCGCCACCGGATTGACCACAGAAAATCGGCACTGATCTGCCGCTATCCGATTCACCTTTTTTTTTTTTTTTTCCGCCGCTTGGGGTGGCAAAAACCCTGGAGCCGGCCCTGCCTGTTAGGATGGCTCATGTGCCCTCTGTTGCTGCATGCTGCTATAAAAGAGCAGAGTTGCCCCTCTCCCCCGTCAGTTCCTTTTTACTGCCAGCGATGGTTGTCAGAGCGACTTCAGGCTCGATTAATTCAAGTACTTCCCTTTCTCCTCATGGAACCAGTCAAGGCTCTTTGACAGACACTCTTGTCCCTGCCCCTCAACAGGAAGATGAGCCCAGAGGTACTTTGTCCCCTCTAAGTGGTGTGAACAATTTTACTCTAACCAACTGCCCAAAATTTCTTACAAAAGTAGTCTCTAATTTTCATGTTAGCCTAGCAATCTGTTAGCCCATTTCTCCTCCCCTCTTCCCCTCTCCCCGCCCCCAAACCACATACGCATGGGGATGAGGAAAAGCTTCACTCGGACGTCAGAAGGGCTTTAGCTTTCTATCTGGAGTGTACTAAATATTTCAGATCCTCTACACAACTGTTTGTAGTGGTTGTAGACCGGAGAATCTCTTCCTGTATCTTTATGCGTTTGTTTATGCTACCAACTGGCTAATACAATCCTGCCCGCTAGAGTGTTAGCATATTCTACTAGACCTCCAGCAGCTTCTGCAGCTTTCCTGGCATGATTGCAAATTGTAGATATCTGTAAAGCCGCAACTTGGTCATCACTCCACACTTTTACTTCTCATTATGCCATTTCCCATCAGTCCAGAGACAAAGTCAATTTCAGGTAGCTTGTCTTACAGTCACTGTTCAGCTAGACTCCGAACCCACCTCCATGGGTGTTTGCTTGTGAGTCAACTACAATAGAATGGATATACAGTCGCTCAAAGAAGAAAAAACAGCTACCTACCTTTTTGTAACTGTTGTTCTTCAACATCTGTTACACATGTCCATTTCACGACCCTCTCACTTCCCCTCTCTATCGTAGTCTGCCTGGTATAAAGGAACTCAGGAGGGCTGGGGACAGCTCCACTCTCTTGTACCAGCATGCAGTGGCACGCAGCAATGGAGGGCATTCAAGCCACTCTAATGGGTACTGCTGAGGGAAAAAATCTCCAACATCTGGGCCTTGGGTGCATGCCCACCTACAGTGTAATGGTCATGTTCAGTACATCTCAAAGAACAACTGTTGTGGAAAGGTAGGTAACTGTTCTTTCTCATGTGGCAAAGGGAAGCAGAACTGTACTCCCTTTTTAGGCAATAAATGTTATTCTTACTGCTCCTACCAGAAATAACTGAAGTGCATTATGTTTTATTTTCTTCTGAGGTCTCAGACCTGCTATACTCTGACTTGGAAGGAAAATTCTTTTACTTTTGAGAAATTTTTATCCCCACTTCATTGATGTGGGTGTGCTAAAATGTCACAGAAGCAATGAGCTAGTTCTGGTAGGCTAGTTGTAGAGTTGAACCAGAGTATAAATCTTCTAGACCACATGGACCAGAAGTTCTTAGTCTTAATATGATGGGGGCAAAAAATATCAATACGATGGTGGCAAAAAATAGTAAAGATATTTTTTTAATTCTCAATACAGGAACTATTAATTTATGGGATTTATAATGGATGCCAGGATTTAAATAGCAGCAGAGAATCGTGTGGCACCTTATAGACTAACAGACGTTTTGGAGCGTGAGCTTTCGTGGGTGAATACCCACTTCGTCAGACGCAGGATTTAAATAGAGGGATTTTAATCTACATCCCTATCTCCTTGGTCTCATTTCAGCCCAAGGTAGTAGTGACTGAGTGTTGTTACTATGTTACATCTGTGCTATCAAACATTGAGGGGTTTCTATTTGAGGTTATAGACACCCATTCAATTATAGCCATTCATGTGAACTCTGGTCATTATAGCATAATAATTATAAGTTTCTCTGAAAAGGAGAGAAAAAGAAGATTAAAGAAAGGGTAGGACAACTTGGATCTGAAAAGATAGCCAGCCAAGAAACAGCTTGAAAAACAATGAGAAAGTAT
Organism: Chelonoidis abingdonii; assembly: GCF_003597395.2. Lineage (NCBI taxonomy): Eukaryota > Metazoa > Chordata > Testudines > Testudinidae > Chelonoidis > Chelonoidis abingdonii. Next base: position 123,709,302 of record NC_133771.1, read on the forward strand.
TTTAATAAAAATAGCCATAATTTAACATGTAAAATAGTTTTACAGAAATGAACATGTACCTCAAGTATAAAGTGCAGTAATTATAACAGTATACAAATAGTGCAACAAAACTCATAAATTGTAAAACTTATAGTAAATGTCAGTTTTGGAATAATATTTCTGTCTTGTCATCATTAGTGAAAGCTTGAAGAATAACCATTGAATATAGGACTGCTCAGCTGAGCAAATATGTCCTGCATGTAGTCCTTCAATCCCAATTTGGGTAATAGCTTGTAGTTCTCTTTCAGTGAGTTGCCCCTGGTTCCTACTGGGAATCCAAAATCCAAATTTAATTTAATTTCTTTGGCCCTGTCCTTGATGTTTCTTTTTAGTAGAGAGTAATGACTTACCTTTCCTTTTGCAGCTTCCTGTAGACCATTCTTTTTGTTCTTTAATCACATAATGTTAACTCCCAGAAGAGTTTAGTCCTTAGCGAAAAAAAATTGTCTGATTTACATAATTCTTCATCCTTGCTGCAGAGATGAGGTTTGTGATCTACTATCCTCTTTTTTTTTAGCAGCTGCTTTTGGTAAAATGTTGTTTCATTTTTTCTACCTCTTTATTCTTACATTCTGGATGGATGGGCATTGTCCAAGAATATGGGAACATGTTTCATAATGTGCAGTGCAGCCTGCAATATTATTCGTTAGCATCTTAGAAATTCCCTGGTTGGTTGCGCTCTGAGTGCACTCTTGGAAGCTTGATCCATTCACTATTCCATTACCCAGGGATGGAAGGAGGCAGCACCACACTTGACATTATTTTGTTCTCAATCTTGTGGAATTGGGAATTTTTTTACTAACAGATCAATCTGTCACTGACAATTTCTGGGATCTTATTCTCAGACCTACCTGAGCTTTTTTGTATTCCTTCTGTAGGTTCTCTAGGTTGCATGTTTCTGCAAGATTTCCTGTGTTACCAGATGAGTTGGTAATCCTTTGCAAATGGCGAGCTTGGAGGGATGGTATCAGACTAGCCTATTTTGTTAGCCCAAGGCTGCCATCCTTTCCCATGGAGTATAGCATGTTGTTGCATGTGCTAGTGGGTAGATAGAACCATTCTTTGTTGGATTTTTTGATGATATAATCCACCATGATGAGCCTGAGTTTTGTGCAGTCCGTGTGGTCCACTAGATAGATCAGTCTTGGTATAGCATACTGTTGGAGAATATGAGTTTTTTGTGATGATTTCAAGGGGGACTAATGGATCCTGTCCATAAAAGTTATGTTCCCTACTCTGTCTGGCTTAGCAAAGCTTGTCTAGGGATCCATCTTGATCCCAAGATATTTTTCTGCTTTTCCAGGGTGAATCATATTCTGATTAACCAGGGTTTGTAGTTGTTCATTGTGTATGAATCATGGGTCATAGTATTTCGAGGTTGATAGATTACAAAAGGCTCTCAGCATTCCAGTATTTCTGTTCCTGCTCGTGAGTCATTGATCAATACCAGATCGTCAGCAAAGGCCAGAGCTCCGGAATTTCCAAATAAACTAATAGAAAAGCTACTTCCTTCAGATTGTAGCACTTAGAGGAGTAGGTCTAGAATTAGATTGAAAAAGGGAGGAGACATTGGACCCCTTTGTTTAACCCCAGATGTAATAGTGTAATATGGGAGGAGTTACCTGATCTCCAACATCTCCATATTTTGTTAGGTGGTTGAATGAGTTTTTAATTATGTTAATTACAGGCTGGTCCAGACCTCTGTCTGGTTATAGCCCCAAGATGTAGACGTGAGACATGTGACATGTGATTCCCAATGAAAGCTTTTCCTTTTTAGTATGTTCCATCACATGTTGTAGAATTTTTAAGTTTTCAGAGCAACTAGAATATAAAAATATAAAGCCCCTTTGCCTGATGTTGAGACAGCAGGCTTTGCAACGTGAGCAGAAATATAGCTTCTACACTATAAAACCTGAGGTATCTTCTCACCTCTAAAGATCACTTTCCCCAGAACAGGCTTGAAGAATATTGGCAGGGTAACAAGGGGGAAGCTTGCAGTGCTAGTGCCTATGCTATGTTGTGTCTTTTGTGTAGATAAATGGAGAATTCAATTTATTCTCCAGAGCTATCAGTCAAACTTCTTTCGTGAGCAATAAATTCACTGTAGAAAGAAAACGTCTGTGGGCTTTATAGGTTTCTGTGCCAGCATCTAGCATACCGGTTTCCTCAACACAAGCTGCTCTGATGCAATTAACCAGACTTACTGCAATTTGCTGGGGTTGATACAGGAGAGGAGGAATGAAGCTAGTCTTCACAGGAGGTGAGGAAAAAACTGCTGCCTTTTTTTAAAAAAGTCTTTTTATCTGTTCAAAGCCAAGCTTTAAAGCCAATTTTTTTAATGGCTTTTTTTCCCCTTGCTGACTGGCTTCTCCCCAAGCCACATCAGTTTCAATGAATGTGTTCAGAGTATGAGAGTGTCTGGCATTGGAAGAGCCAGAAAGTTGGAGGCTGATGTGGGTCTTCAATGAATTTGCATGAATTAAGTAGAATGGGGAAAATAATGCCCTGTTTTTAAAACATATTTTTCATAAAGCTGAATTTTTTTAACAATAAATGAGGGAAGTGGAATAACTCAGTCTGAGGTGATGGGAGCTGGAGAGAGAGAATCTGTACGCATTTCCCAAACTCTTCCCCCAGCACTCATCCTGAATAGCATGCTGGACATTGGGAAGTTCCCCAGTGGCAAAAGGAGGACTCTTGCCCTCTGCTGCAAACAATTGATAATTCATGGCTGCTACTGTGTCCCAAAGGCTTGAATAGCCTTCTGAGCCATTTGTACAGTCCCATGCATGGAGGTGGAAATGACACAGGGATCGTCTATCCCACCCCTTGTCCACTTCCATCTTTTTGGGATCCGTTATCTGTCATTCTTTTCCCTCTGTACAGTAGAACTGCAATAGACGTGCTGCCTTGGGTCTCACCACACCTGGAGAGAAAAGGGATGATTTGGACCTTATTGAAAACATAGTGAAAGTAAAGCTTACATCTTTACACCCCACAAAAAATGTGCGCTTTTGTGTTCCCTCTTCTGGCTGTGTGTAGCAGCAATCTAGTAGCAAATTTTACAGAGCTTTGCTAATATGCTCAATGATACTGGCATGCAAAGATGTCTGACAAGAAATTATGTAACATGAACTTATTGAACAAAAACAGGCATGACGTTTTCAGCTCCGCTCTGAAAATCAAGAAGGGCGAATCACGATGGATCAGATTGATCTGGTGTAGCTCTAGTGCCTTCATCAGTGATAAATATGGCAAGTGACTCAGGGGAAACAATTATTAGAAAAAATGAAAAAAGTTAAGAATAAGATGAAAACTTAAAAGCTATTTTAAAACAATGATTTTATGTCCTTATTAAAATAATGTGTAAGGGCCACAATTCTGTAGTGTCTCAAGCAGATAAAAAATGACCCTTTTGTGCCAAAGGCCAACACAAAGCCCTCTACATCTCTTGCATCCTTTGGGTGAGTCCTTTAACTTTATGGCTGTATATAGGGTGACAATGGAGTTATGACAGTGGAGCAGCCTCAGGTTCTTCATGTGTGTGATGGGTCCCTACCATGTTATCCAGATGGCAAAGAAGAGCTGCAGCTGGAGTAGTTGCCTCTGCAGGGGCTCACTGTGACCTCAGATTGAAGTACATGCTCAACTTGCCTGAACCTCACTTGCGTAAAACATAGATAAAATTCACTCCAACCATAGTGGGTGGAACTTGTAGTTACATGTGCTGCTGAATCACTAGCAGGGAAGGTATGAGATTTATGGTGTTGGGTATGGTGACAAGATCCAGTTAAATTTTTTCATTTCGGTTTCTTTTGTTTTGTTTTGTTTTGTGTTTGTAATGGACTGGTAAATGGAGAAAGGTAAATATTTAGGACCGAAGTCTGCTGTCAGTGACAGCAGAATAAGTTTGGAGTAAATTCATGGACTTCAGTTAAGTTACTTTATATTTACATACCGTAAGAAAGAAGAAAATTTGGTCCTTGGAATTGAGAAGACTTTCCCCACCAGTTTATAACATATCTGACATTTGCAAATGTGTCCTCCTTAGTATTTATTAAAAGCCTAAAAATTATTTTTTAGAACATGTCCTAGTTCCCTAATATGCTGTCATAGGCTCCATACCTACAAACAGCTTTGTGCAAGTACATACTGTTGCAGGAATGGAGCCACAGTGAGTAAGCAAAACTTTTAACAGCAGCATGGTCATTAAAAGGTGATTTCATCTTTCCCTAATATTCAGAGGGCCCCAGACATAGCAGAACTGTTGTGGTTCTGCTGTGCACGATGGGCAGGAGCCGAGGAGCCAACACAGGGCCTGTGGAGCCCTGAACAATGCACAGCAATGCTTTAAATAGGCTACTTGTGCCTCAGTGTTCAGAAAGGTTTTTTGTAATCAGGCCATAGGAGGGTTGGGACTCCTGTGACTGTTCCTCACACACTCATTTTGGGGACAAGGGAGAGGCACATGTCCTGCAGAGAGCACTGCACTCTGAGGCTCGAGTGATGGCTGTGGGGAGACATCACTGCCGCTTCCCTTTACTCAGGTTGAGTGTAAGGGACAGAGGTTTGTTCTTAAATTACTTTTTCTTCTTTCTGGCTAGCAGTGGAAATTTTGATTGTATTCTGTTTAATGTTCCAATATATATGCGGCTTTTAATAATTTTTTAATATAAGTTTGGAACAGACAAACAGTAAACAGGCACCTATGGAAATTGTTGGAAAGCAAAACTAAAAAGAAAAACAAACCCAGGAGCAATCAAACGAACCTTTCATTCAGGGAGGGAGGAAATTGGGGGGTGGAGGGGAGAGGAAAAATTTCCAACCTCTTCACTACTATAAAATAAAACAAAATTGTATAAACTGCCCCACAAGCAAAAACCCTTTCCCCAAAAGTTTGTCTAAAAAGTTGAGACTCGCAGTATCACCTGAAGGTCAAGAAATATGCATCATATATGTGTATACACTAGATAGCAAATAGTATATCTATATCAGTATGTGTAGACTTTTTTATTATTATTTTTAATCTGCTATATGTTTGTTGTGAAGTTTACCCCTGAAGAATAAGTTTTAGAAGGCAGAAGGAAATGGAGACCTGCCAGGCTTGTTGGCTAGAGTCATGGACAAGAGCAAGGCCTGTCTGAACTGCCACTCAGTTTTTATTCTGCGAGTTTGCAGGGTTGGTGATTAGAGTGGCTTTCGCCCAATTATGCTGTGATTATTCCGCTGCACTGTAATTGACTGGGGAGATATGCTAATACCTGTCATTTGGGATGATAAAAGATGAGCGGAGGACGCAATGCATTATTTAGCTGGCTGTGTGATAGATGAGGGATGCGCAGAGTGCTTTAATTGCTGAGAAGAGAGGTTAAGCTGAACGAACGGATGAATTAGAAATGAGTTTTTTTTATGGCTTGTGGAAAAGTGAAATAAAGGAAAATGTGCTTTAAAACTGAAGCAGCGGATAGAAGCGAACACAACAAGGCTAGATCTTTTAGGCGGCTTACTCTGTTAATTTAACAGTATAAGACAAAAATGCAGTTTAGTTTCAGTAAATAATAATAAAAATGTTCAGTAGGTTCACATTTCTGCCAAAAAAGTCGCTGTTAAAGGAATTGTTTTAATTTCAGATGATATTTGGTAATTTGGAACCTCTTTAGTGGCAATTCAAATATACAGAAATGTTATTTCTAAAGATGAATGCACCATTGTTGAATTCTGTGTTCTGTGTGTCTAGGTCTGAGGTGGATTTATATAGGTGATTTTATTTTTTTTCCTGAATACATGTGTATCTATACAGTTAATAAGTGCATAGAGAGAGGTGAGATAAAATGAATATTTATAGTAATTGGGGTAGAGTAACAATAAAATTAGCAGGAGTATACAAATAACTCTCAAATGACAAAGCTCTTAACCTTTGGGTGGGAAAGTCATTATGTACTGTATCTCCTTTTAAAAACAAAATTACTTAGGAAAAATAATGAAGGCTACATAGTAATTTTTTTCCCTTATGTCATTCTTTCTGTTTGTGCTGTCAGTAGGTGAGCCTTTGCCCACGTTTTATAAAAATACTTGAAGTTTTGCCATCATACACATGTGTGATACGGGTTTGTGTGCAGGGTTTTCTTGTTAGCAAAGAGTTCCTCCCTTTAATTTAAAAATGCAGTCAAAACAGCAATTCTCTCTTAAGTCTTGTGAAGAAGTATCTCACAAGTTGAAGCCTCATGCAGGTTGTGGGGATTTCTGGAAGCTTCCAGTGGCTGTTAGAACAGATATATGGGAAATGTTATCTCAGATTGTATTGAGCTTTAATGGAGGACATGGGGAAGAAGCAAGGTGGTTATTGGGGGTTGCATTTTTATGAAATGGGGAAAATGACCCTCTAGCATTGTTATCACTAGCTAGTCAACTGCTATGAGACTGTGACTTGTATTTGTCCAGTGTAGTACTGTATATCAGGGAACAGATCTCAAACAGATTATTCAGTGGTAATGGATTTCTCGAGAAGAACATGCCTGTTCAAATGGATGTCAACTTTAGACAGATGCAATACTCTGTTACTAAAGTAGGTTTAGAGCTGATCACTTCCCCCAAATATACTAAATATAATTGGCACCTTGCTTTCACATTATTTTTGCAATGTGCTGAAGTTTCCTTAAGGCTTTTCATCACCATAGTCAGGGATTGGCAGCCTATTTTACAGCTGTGGGGCTCTTTGTTGACTTAATATTTATTTTTTGTTGTTATTTTTAAAAGAGCAATTTATAAGACTGTTTGCTACTTTTATAGACTAATTTATTGTGCTATGTGCTGGTTAATATAATTTTTGTAAAATGACTGCTCCATTCTCAAAAAGCAAGTTCTGCTAGTTGCACTTTGGCAACTTTCCATTGCTTGAATGATGCAGCTTTCAAGTCTGTATATCTTTGAGGAAAGAAGTGGTGTAATATTCTAATGTGATTGTTTTATATAATTGATAGGTTAAAGCTAACTTTTTAAAATCCTAGTTAACTATCTTTTTAAGCTGCAGTAAAAAAAAGTTGATTTAATATAACTTAATCGTAATAATATATTTAATGCACATAGTGCTTTCATCCTGATAGACCCAAAACTGTGATGCAGTTACAGGTGTCTGACATCACTGAAATGCAGCCACCTCTCCTGAGGGTGGCAGACATTTGGCACACAGCAAACCACATAATAGTGCTGAGTTCAGGACACCATGTACCACAGGATCTGTAATGTCCATGTTGAGCTGACAGAAAAAAACATTCTTAAGGTCTTGTTCAAAGACCCCAACATGTTCCTAAACCTAATGACAGATAACAGTTATGGAAGGAGAAGAGTAAATAAGGATTTTTTTTATTGAAGGACTTTTTCAGTGTAGGCAGCGCAGCAGAAGTGAGTCTTTAAAAGGAACTTAAATGTGGATGGGGTAGAGACAGCAGGTGTGGTTTTTATATACCTGAAATCTAGTAATTTTCAGAAAATGAGTCAAAATAGTGCCCGGTACTGTATTTTCCCCTAAATCCTCCTGCCAATGTTTGTGATAAAAATGTTTACATGCTTAATTTCTCCCCAGTGCCTCTAAACCCAACTGCCCTAAAAAGCGTCATGTCTGTCCTCCACATTGTGGCATGTGAAGCACCAGGCAACTGACTATGTGCTGCAGCAATGAAATCAGCCTGCTACTTGAAAGATCCTGTATTCATTAAAAAGAATAAATCTTACCTAGAAAAATAGAATTAAGATGTTCATTTTGATATGGCAGCATAGTGATGCTGTGCGTCACCCTTTTCTCAACATTCACATTTATGCTTAAAAGATATGTTGTCAATGCCATTATTTTCTGTCTTAAAATATGCTGTGAAAGCCAACCTTTTTGAGAAATCTCATTTACACTACCCTCTATGCCCTAAAACCTACCTACAATAACTGCAGGGTGGGAAGACTAATGTTACGAGATAGGAAAGCTCTAAAATCCTTGCCTTGAATCAGTGGGAAGGAGGAGTAGAGAGAGGAATGCAACTCTAATTCACATCAATTAACCCTTCACTACCGTCTATACTTAATACACTGATAAGTCAAATAAAAAATATTTATCCTCATTTGCTGTTTGGCTGAAAGCGTAAATTTCCCTCCCATAAATATAAATGTCTTTTTAGGTCTAGTCAAAAATAGCTTTATTTTGCGACTGATAAAAGAAGTAACATATTTGACTGACAATGTTGGAAATAAGCGATAAGAATCTTTAACGGATCTATCAATCAAAATAGCAGTTTTATTTCTTGTGCTATTAGCTCCTGAGGCTTTGCTGCAGTGTGTGAGAGGTAATTTCTTACTGTAGGCTTTTCTTACTGTGCACTTGATGTAATTCTGGGGTGGGTGGTGTTAACTGTACATTTTATTTTTGTTTTCAGTGTTTCAGTCATAAGGTTTTGATGATCTCAGCTTGTTCCTTCAATAGTTATCTGGCTATGATCTGAGGAATCTGCATAGCCCTCTAGGGTAATAGGAAAACAGTTTATGGTAGATCTGGTGAATTTTATAGACTTAAAAAACCGCTAAAAGACAGGAGGACAGTGATCTTATAATATTTTATAAAACCAAAAAAAAATCTTGACAATTTCAAAGCATCCTTTCCTTTTCATAGCTTCCCATCAGGGCTCTATATACATTTTATGGAACAGGCTCTAGGCTCAGTTTATGATGTTCATTTTGAATTTTGTATGTTATGCTTGTGTTGCTTTGTAAACCACAGATCAGTCCTGGTTATATTAGTTTATTAAAAGCTCTAGTGGTCAGAGCATAGAACAAAGAACCAGAAGCTCCTGAGTTTTAAGTAATCCTGGCTCCTGATACTGAGTCCCAGTGTGTGGTACTAGATAGCTGCTTTAGAAGCAGCAGTGGTAGCATCCAGAAACAACAATTTGGGAAACATTGAGTGCAATACCGAGAGCATTTTTCTTGACTCATGCAGTATAAACATGTAACTAATATTAATTTTCATGTAGAGAAAGAGTCCTCCCTCCCATCCTAAGATTTTGTATTTTATAGGAAGAAAGGAGATTTAGGCCCAAATCCTTCAAATTTTTATGCTCATACTTAAATTTGCATAGTCCCATTAAAGCTAGGAGAACCATTCATGTGCTTAAAGGCAAGCACATGTGTAAATGTTTTCAGAATGGAGTCCTATAGAAAAACAGATTTTCATAAGAAGGGCAGGTACTAATGAAAATGTAGCTTTATGAAATATGCATACTGAACTCTTGATTCCAAATAAATATATGGAGAATACCTATCACATAGAGCTGGAAGGGACCCTGAAAGGTCACTGAGTCCAATCCCCTCCCTGCCTTCACTAACAGGACCAAGTACTGATTTTGCCCCAGGCCCTAAGTGGCCCCCTCAAGGATTGAACTTGCAATGCTGGGTTTAGTAGGCCAAGGCTTAAACCACTGAGCTATCTCTCCCACCTGATAAGTAGCCTGTTCTTTTTGTGTTGACTATATTAGATTTTTTATAATCACATGCACTAGATAGTGGAAATAACAAACTATACTGAAAGTAATTTCAGGAAATCAACATTTTGTGACCTTACCTGATTTTTGAACAATACAGTATATGTAAATCTAGTTTTTAGACATATATGTATATATAATATTTTTAAAAATCTTTCTTTTTAAATAACACCATAGACTATTAAAAGGGACAGTTTTAAAAATCCAATTTTCTTTGCATCATTAGTAGTAGTAGTTTACTTTTTGTTCTACATTCACCCTGAATGAAAATAAACTAGTCAGGTTCACTTTATGCCTTTCATGAATTGGCATAGTGCTACAACATTTAGGTGGCAAATACTGGGATAGATTGTCCCCTCCTTCAGAAAAGCCATCGAAGAGCCAGTGGGAGATGAAAACTGTGCAAGATGCCCAGCACAGAATTCCCACCGGAATGTTCCATCAGGGCTTAGGGGGCAGAGTTTGTTCACCCAGTCTGTGGAACTGGCAGGAGGAGGCTGAATCCCACAATGCATGGATTCTCCCAAGATCTTCCGTGCAAAGAACTTCTTATTCACTTTGCCTCCTGGCTTCCTGTGGCTCTCCCTCATCCCTTGTCCGTATGGCACTGAAGGAGCTATGCTGACAGGCCAACAGAGGGGGATCCACAGCATGGGGATGCTCTGCGCAGAAGGTCATGCCACCTGAGGTTATATTATCCTTTGAATCATTTCTCAGCTAATTTCTTGGGGGGGCAGGGGAGGATGACAATCTGTAGTGCACCTACTGGCTCAGTCTGCCCTCTCCTCATAGGCAGATTGTGGCGAAAGCTGACATACCTGCAAGGGAAGAAGATCCATGCACAGAGAGAGAATTTTTGTTATCATTAACTTTTTATTACTGGACACTCTTGTTATCTGTATAAATATCCAGTTCCTCTTTGAATCTTGCTAACTTCTAATTAACATTATTGCAAATTCTGATATAGACTGGTGAACAGAGTTTGTTGCTATCCTGAGACATTGAAATATTTGTGTAGTGTCCACTCTAGAATTTACTGTTGTGTTAGTTAACACATGATAAAACACAATTGAAAAGTCAAGTTTAGACAGACTGAAAAGGGGAAAGAATTGTCTTTTGCATTCTCAGAATGAGATGAGCAGCATACAGCGTGTGGATATGACACCATCTGAATTTAGAAAGACCTGCCTTTTTATTTTGTTCTTTTGGAAGCAATGTGTTAAGAACAGCTATGACATAGACGTAAATGTATGGGAACATTACAAATTAAAAGAAGAAAACAAGCAGTGTTTCTAGTTGAAAATGTTTAATTTATTGGGGAATGTATTATCTGTATTTAGTTAGAACCCTGTGTTGTGGGTGGCTTTACTTTGTACTTTCTTGTCTGTATTTCTTGTTCTGTACTGAAGCTTGTTAAAAATCTTTCGAGGAATGCTAAGGAATTTGGGATTAAATAAATAATGTCTATAGGCAGCAGAAGCTGAGTCACTGATATGAGAATTAGCATTTTGATAGGAGACCAAAGAGTTTTATTTTTAGTTTTTAGAAAAAGTTCTTGCTCTTCTTTGCTAGCCAGACTAACTCTGAAACTGATGAGTACAAAATACTGTGAGTTTGGGTATTTGTGATTTTCTGTTTGTTTGTTTGTTTGTTTGTTTGTTTATTTATTTATTTATTTATCAATCAGTGTTTCATAGGTAATAAAACATAATCCAGGAGCCTAGATGAGGTGTAATGAATTTGATTTTAGGGGGGATGGGAATTTATTTCTGTAGTTGTTGCTTAATCAACATCTACTCTGCCACTTCTCATCAGCTTCTGTCCTTTCCAAGTGAATTAGTTCTTTGGGCAGCACGACAAGAGGAAGTGTATTGTTCTTGGCAGGGCACTTGAATTTCTAATTACCAGATTCCTGCCTTAATTGCAATTACCTGGACACCCAGGCAGGGTGAACTTTTGGAAAGAATGTAATTAGTGCAAAAGAAACCTTGCTACCAGCTGCTTGTCTGGATACCTACACCAAGCAAAACCCTGATAAGTTCACATCTATAAAGACAATCTATCAGTCCATACAGAAAGCTACTGAAAGCGCACGTCTGTGATGTAAATATATATCATTATGCTGCCACAGACGTGATGTTACAGTAAAAGAAAAACCACTCACTATTTTATTTCCATCTCTCTTTGAGAGAGGAGGGGAGCATGCATGTGTTGGGGTTGGGAGCAGGATGGGTATGAGGAGAAATGACATCCAACATCTTTCTGGATACGTGCTGTCTAGTAAGTAAGTTCATTAGATGTAGGATTTGTTCAGGTGAACTGCTCTAGTAGGTGATTCTCCATGTTATGCTAACAAGGACCATGTAAAATAATTTAATCCAACCAAAAAAGAGCAAACGTGTGTTAGATTTATTATTTGTTTTGAATAGCGCCCACGGTGTGCTGTTCACTGAAAACCTGGGTGTTAACATACCCTTTGACTCAATAAAGACCATGCCAAGGTGAGCAGTGGTATCGGTGTTATAGCAGGGGTGAAGGTCTTTCCCAACAAAGGGTTGCATAATGTTAAAGTAAAAGAAAAACCACTCACTGTTTTATTCCCATCATTGATTTTAAGCTGACTTCCCTATTGAAAGGAGTTGGGACTCCTGTTAGTGCTGCATGGCCCATGGACAGCAGGGCTAACTGTCTCATGCATTCATCCAATGCCCTCTTATACTGCCTTATAAGGAAATTAAATTTAAATGCTAAATGTAGGAAAAGAAATTATTACCATTTAGATTCTTAGCTGGCTGAGAATGTGTCTTTGCTTATTCATGTCCTCTGCTTAACTCTGCTCTTAGATGCAGAATTGTTATTCTGGAAATGATGGCCTTTAGTGTTAAAACACTTTCTGTACACTGGCTAGTGTTTGAGGTTTAGGGTTATATTTTTAATTTCCCCTCCCCCCAAGGAAAGGCAGAAATAGTGATATGATTAACCCTCAGGAGGTCAAATGGACGGACTTTCTCTCCTTGGTGGCAGCCAGTTGCAGCATATCTGTATCGCTTATTGGTGGATGGAAAATATCAGATAAAAGTGCTTTCTGTTATTTTATAGCAGGAGATATAAAACTGCTTTGTTCTTTAGAAAATCAAGTGATAGGCTCCCCAAGCATGGGTAATGGTGAAAGTGCAAGTGTTGTGATGGGAAGACTGTTGTAATAAATTGTTCCAGCTGCTTGTAAACAAGGAGGGGTGGAGAAGACAGGGAGGTAAGCTGAAGTAGCAAAATACAACCCTGGTGAACAGTTGCGTGGTTTAAATTCAATTAATTGGTTTTCGAGTCATCCACCAGTACATCAATTTGTCTTTTATTAACAAAACTTTTCCTGTCACGTAGCAAGTAGCTGGCAGCAGGAATACACTCTAGCCTAGCCTGGTCACATATACAAAACCAATTAAATTAGATTCCAGAGCTTATTGCCCTCTTCTGAGCTTTGCCAAAATAGAAGGTAACTGTAAACACATCATGAGGTAATTTGTGAGAATATCAAGGCTACCCATCTTGAGGGACTTCACACTGGGATTTAAATTTGGTATTTGTAAGAGAAGAAGGTTTTAAAGGTCATAACATCAAACATTATTTTCATAGTTATTTTGTCTCCTTTTTCTCACCCAAATTTAGCAAATAATGGATTTTATCATATTCTTGATGCAGTAGAAGGCATCACAACCTTGTTTCTGTTTACTTCTCTGCCTGTGCATCATCAATTATAATTGTATTTAGATTAGCTGCAGTCTGAGGAGTGACATACATATAGTATTTTAGTTTGTCACATCAAAAATGATTGCCTTCTTTCTTTTCACTTTTTGGCAACAGAGTGATAGCTTACGTTCTCTCTCTCTCCTCCCCATCCCACCCCATATACACACACACACGCACTATATATATATATATATATATATATATATATATATATATATATATATATATATATATATGGTATTTTAGTGTGAATGTATATTTTAGACATATATAGATATATAACAATGATATCTATATAATCAATACATGTATGTGCAAATCTGTACAAGAGAGAGTGCACACTCATATGGCCAAGATTTTCAAAAGTGACTTGTGATTTTTGCCTAACTTGAAACATCATAAAGGGGCCTAATTTTCAGATGCAAGGTACTCAGTACTTTTTGAAAATTAAGCCCTTTTAAGGTGTCTCAAGTTGAGCATCTGAAGTCACTAATCTTTTTGGAAAATCTTGATCCGGGAAGATGATTAATAAACTGGCGATCATTTACTACTGGATAACCAGTTTGACAGTTTTCTTTTAAAATGAACAGGGCAGACACCTTAGAAATATAATTTATTTATTAGTGTTGTAATAAGTAGAGGAGACTATGACACCATGCTATTTCTTCCAAGTTTTAATGTTGGTGTTACTTAGAAAAGTAAAGACCAAAGACCAAAAGAGATTTTTAACTGGGGATATTTTGCCTTCTTTAGTTCGTTACTGTGTAACCTTAACTGAACTACATATATCAGAACACAGATGATGCAAGCGAGGGCTATGGGAAGCTATTCCAGAGACTTCTTTGGCTACCCTCAGTCTAAGGGTCGCTGTGGCCATACAGATACAAAACATCCATAGAACTGGACTCAGTGGTGTAATCTGATCCCTTATATAAGATTGCTATGTGCCGCTTTTCATCTAGTCAGCATCCCGTGAAACATTACTGTATTACAGAGCTCATGTTTTTATAATTCTAACATACACAGATAATAGAGGGAGTAATAGTTTATTTTTCTTTCTTTAGGAAGCAAATAGCATGGTAGTATTCGTTTTCTTGATCTCTTTTGAAAATTTTCTGCCCACCTCCACCTTTCAAATGCTGCTTCTCCAAGTTAAAATCATATAACTTAATTCATTGTTTAAAACTTCAGGAGAAAAAAGAAATCAGAGGTTGCATATATTAAGGGTACTTAGTGAGAGGAGGTAAGCAACACCGTTCAGTGACATTTTTACCATTTATGGTAATGGTAAATTAAGACATAAAATGAAAAAGTGAAAGTTAAGTATAATTTGGATCATCATTCCCTTCTCTCCCCATGTTTCTAGAGAGACTGTCTTAACCTTGCTGTTTTAAAATCATGATGTATGTAAGCTAAATTGGTTAGAAATAATGAAAACTTGTGAGTCCAATTTCCCAGTTATTAAAAGTGATGAAACAAAACTCTTTTTAAAAAGTGAACGAGGGATTGTTGGTTCTGGACCTGGCCTAGAATATCTCTTCTCTAACATGTCTGTGTTTGCTAGCATGAATGCAGGATACTATACAATTTGCACTTTGCTTCCTTTTATTTTGAATTCAAAGGGCAGCTCTAATCCTTTATGATGCACTTATTTTCAAATACATCATCCACTGCTTGTGTCGCCTCTTCTCTTTGCAGATGTGTTGGTCTTTGACCCAAAACTGGTAAATGAACCCTGCAGGGAAATCATTAGAGAATTGGAACAGTTGTGGTGGGGTGATCAAGGGTCAAACCATTACCTCCCCATAGGAACTTCTACTTAAATTGGACTTCTTGATTTTCTGAAAGCAGGTCAAGTGTCAGGAAGGTTGAAGTGAGCAGGTAGAAGGCAATATAGATCATGGACACAATACAGTTCTTTAACTTTGGTCTAAAAAAAAAACAAAACCCAGACCAGTTGAGGTTGGTTACCTATATATATATAAATTAATGTCCTGACAATTTTACAACAATCAACAGGGCTGACAATAGTGTGCCAGTTTGGGGATCAAACAAAGTTTGTGTTGTTTTCCTAGAATAGTTTGTACTGTTTCTTTTTAATCTTTCTCTGGTTGTTCTCTCTTGTAAAAAAGTGATGAATCAAATATTACAACAGAAAAACATCTCAATCACTTTTTATGCTGGAAATGTACATCCCATTCTAACATTCTCCTTTCTTCAACTCCACCATCCACCTTACTCGAAACTGTATTTTTATACATGGTAGATAAAAATTGATTATTTGAAATAAGTAAATAAAAAAATCCATTTGGGTTTTTCTTTAAGTTAAATTGAATAAACCTATTTAAAATTAAATTTGAAATTGACAACCTATGTTAAGACCTAAACTTAGTATAATTTTATTTAAACTTTTCAGTTGAATATACAAAATAATATTAAGCAATACATGTTTGGTGCCAAGGTTTTAAGAAAGTCAAAGCAATATAGGGGTGGAAGTCACTGGCTAAGTCTCTAAAATCAGAGTTTGTTGAAAGTCTAAACTAGCTTTTGACATAAGTAGCCCCTTCTGCAAGTGCAGAGAGAATATTTTCTTCGTTTCAGTTTATTCGGCTATTTCAGTTTAATGACTAGTTCATTCAAAGTTAAGAAGCCAGTTGGGAAAAGAAGAAAATCAGGAGTTTGTTCTTCCTTTCTAATCTATGAAAAAAAAATGGTGTATGACAGGATGAGATCTGCTAGTTCTAAAATCTTCAAGGGCATGGTAACTAGAAACAGCTCAGTTCACTAACTACAAATAATACTTCCTTGAATGCAAACCATGTTTTGAGATACTCTTTGATGAATTTTGTTCCTTCTCTATCCAGCACATTTAAAATAATAATTTTTAAAAATCTGTTTTTATGCACTTCGAATTGGGTTTCAATTTCCATCTGTCATGTGGTATGCATACCCCATCCTCCTTTGGGGTGGGGCGGGGTTGTGATGCCACCACGGTTACAGTCTGCCAGAGTGTCCTTAGGCTGAAAGCAGCATGGACCAGAGGCCAGAGTCAATATGGCGACTCTTGGAGTCAGGGCAGTGCAGCCCAAACGCCAGAGTCAGTACCGCAGCTCTTGTGTTCAGGGCAGCGTGGTCTAGTGGACAGTCAATTACAGCAGCCCTTGTGTCCAGAGTTAGTACAATATCCCACAGGTACAGGGCAGTGTGGCCTAGTGCCCAGAGTCAATACAACAGCCCTCAGGCACAGGGCAGTGCGGCCTGGCAGCCTAAGTAAATATAACAGTCCTGAGGCGTAGCAGTGCGGCCTAGTGGTCAGTACCTGAGGGGCTGCCACAAGAGGGGCAGGGTGGCCTGGGTAGGTGACCCCAGGCCCACCTGACTCCAACGGGCCCCAAGCCAAGGCTCTAACAGTGGTGGCATGGTCCACCACTGGGTCAGAGGGGAATCCCACCGAAACACACTGACTTGCCATGGGTGGAAGATACCCAGGAGTGCTGCCAGCTTTTTTGGCACCCTAGGCAGCAGAAGGTTCCGCCCCCGAAATACCGCCCCCGACAGAGGCGGCGAAAGGTCCCACCCCCAAAATACTGCCAATGACTGGGGCAGCCGAAGATCCGACTGCCACGGTCGCCGACCCCCAAATGTTAGCACCCTAGGCAACCACCTAGGTTGCCTAATGGGTTTTGCCGGCCCTGGAGATACCACTCACTCACCTTTCCTGGGTCACTTCCTACCACTCTTCTTGAAGCTGTAGTCCATGGGTCATCGGGCTGTCCAGGCTCCTCTGCACAAATAATTCCCTGGGTCTCTGTTGGCCACAGATTTCTGGTCCTAATCTCAGGATCTCCAGCTCCCGCAGGCAAGGGCTGTGGCAGCTCTTCAGCTGGAGCCTCGTCCAATGGTCCTTCCTCTCCAGCAGTCAGCCAATAATGACCTGGGCTGCTCCCTTTTATACTGAGGCAACAGTTGGAGCATACCCAGCATGGTCTGAGGGGCAAGACTTCTGCACTCCATGGCGTGGGGTTAACCCTGTCTTGCCCAGTGCATGGCATGCACACCATCCAAAAAGAGCTTGATACAAATCACAAGTAAAATAGTTAAGCATTGAGCAAATAAGAAATGCATCATTTAACATTTACTGTAAAATAAATTACAAATCTGAATAAAGAGAAGTTAAGCTATATAATTGCTTAAGTGGATATGTATATATATAATGTATCCTCCTGGTTAACAAAAAGAAGGACCAAATATAGTGCAAAGGCTCTATTTAGTTGCAAATCAACATGTTTTAATGATACCAACCAGTGAGAATCAACTGTTCTTTAGAAAACAACTAAAAAATACAATTAAAATCTATGATTTAAATCAAGGTTTTCTGCTCGCTGATTCAACACATGATTAAAATTGTGGTTTAAATCAATCCACCCTGTTTTATACTCTTAAAAACTGCTAAAAACATGAAATGGCCTTGTACAAATTGTACAAAAATAATGTTTCCTAATTATGGAGCGAATCTCCAAAGCAGTGCACTGAGGGCAATAGAATCTCGTACAGTATGTGCTTAGTATGTAGGATGAGGAGGAGTTCCATGTTCGGTTTATAAGTCATATAACCATTAAAACAATGATTTTGCAACCAGAAAACATCCAAGTGAGAAAATGTAAAATATTTTAAGTGGTAGATATGAAAAACCCCAAAGCTATGAGTGGTGTAGTATTAAATATTGGAGAGGAAAAAAGTTTGTGCTAAAATAAAATTAATTTATTCTTACAAATCTGGAATCTGTATCACTAATAGCTACGTACCAAATTCACCAACATTCACATCTCTTCATATATACAACAGACATATTCAGGACAATGTGTCAATCTGTATTCAGACATCTTTGCTTTTTTAATATGCTATAGTACACAAAGGAATAAATACAAATATGCACTGGAGAAAGTAGGCTGAAACCCAATCCCGGCTTTGAAAATAACTGCTGAATAGCATTCCTGGAGAAGTAGACACATTTTGATCAGTGAAGATAACACATTGCAAAGTGACTGGTAAATATTACAAAAAAATTAAAATTAAAAAGGGAAAATTTAGGTTCTATTTTGCTTTTGGTATCCTTTTCTCAGAAATGCATATACTATATATTGAAAACAAATCAAAAAGATACCAGGAGCTCAGAATTCAATGAGAAACTCTCATATTCAACTGCACAGGGACCCATCATTTAACAAGAACTGTGCTAGATCACAGATGGTATACTTCATGGGTTATGATTTCACAAAACGGGCTGCCTTCACAATTTGGTTCTCTTATATCTCACTCTTGGGAATGTAAAGGTTAGTGCTTGATTCTATAAAATTGTTTATTATGGGCTCTTTGTTTTGTGGCTTCAACATTCATCATTTATTTATGTGAGAGTTTTATTGTAATTATGTTTATCAATGAAGAAGAGAGAAAATTTGTGGTCATGGAGACAAAGTTAAAAACTCGATGCTGTAAAACAGAACCTTGCTTTGAGTCTCCCAGTACATATTATGCTGTCTGGTTAGATTGTAAGCTCCTCTGGGCAAGGATTAAGTCTTCTTTTGTGCCTGTACAGCACTGAGCACATTGTTGGCATATAACAAAATAATTTGTTGTTGCAGCTATATGATATCTGCCCAAATTGAGTGTGTTACATTCTGCAGATAGTAGCAGTGTGTTTATATTATTTCAGTTAGAAATCCAGGAGCAGTAATTGTTAACTCACTATGAAGAAGCTGAGTCTCAGGACTGATGCAGTGCACAAGTTTAAGCCAATGCCAGAAATCAGAGAATTGACAAAATATTATAAGAGACATTAAAGAGAGAACACTAGAAATAAAGTGATAGCTCAGTTTCAGCGCTCCAAAGGAGGCATTGTGATGTGTCCTGTTATTAAATCATACCTAATCTGGTGATAGAGGAAGACAGAAAGGGACCAGCCGAAATCATTTATCTTTAATTCCTGCTTCATTCACTTCCAGCAGCTCTTTCCTGTAAAAACAACCTGGAGCTGAGAAGTAAACATTGCTGCTGTTGCAGAAAGAATTCTATTCCTGTAACACCTCTAGTTTCTTCGGTAACGGAAGTCTACCTAAGAGTCCAAGCAAATTTGAAATAGCCCCGTGTGTATCAGTTTCTGGAATAGAAAGTATGGCTTGCCTTGATTCTAACTGCTGTCCAGTATTTAATTTGCCCTTGCTTCAGGATATAGAGTATTCAGAACACATTTTCTGCACAGTCCAGGTGTGCTTTTACTAAAGGACAATATGTAAACTGATTTGACACACTTTAAAGAATTTTCACTCAGAAAATGCAGCTCCAGCTTCTGATACTGATAATAATGAATGGTGCTCAATGAAAGGCTGCGACATTTCTAACTGAGAGAAGCAATTCTCTGAACATGATTCCCATCCTAACATATCAGTACTACCAGCCTAGCTTCCTTGTCTGGAAGATGACTGGCTAAAAAACAAGGCAAGACAGTAGTAGAGGGGAAATAAAGTTGGTTTTGTGTAGGCCCATCACAACCAGGTCTGTATTTTTTGTCTGAAATTCTGAAATAAAATTTGTATTTTAAAAGACAAGAAATGTAGAAGAGGATGCCCAGATTATAGCAGTGATAATACAGGTTAAATTTTAGGCCTTTAAAGGTTGGCATGTCCTTTTAATAAGTCTGTCCAGAGAAAATGAAGCAATTCACTAGAGTGCTATTTAACAGTCACAGGAGGGGGATGTGTATGTCATTCTAAAAAGTGATTGTGTTCTTTACCTCTTCTCTTTTGTTAGAATGAGATGTGATTGAGCAGCATCCTTCCTGTTGCCTGTCCGAAGTTCCTATGGTATAGTAGTAGGGAATATTAATTAACTGTGGCTATATCCCATCCCTTGAATCAGTGATGACTGTTATCAAGTCTATCTAGTTTCTTTTAAAAACATTATTTGAAGGAACTTTCCCTAAAGATGTGAGCTTGTGAAGTTTTTGTAAGTCCTTACAGTTCTACTCCAGCACAGTGAATAGGGCTAAATAAAATTAGGTTGGTTGTCTCTGATTTTGATCTAATTTTCTGGGAACTATCTCCACACACCCTGAAATCAATGCAAATGGATCACATTAAACTTACCAAATCACTGGTTTCTTTTGTATGAGGAGGTCTACAGCCTTCCCTAAATCTCTCCTTTGCTGCAAAACTTAGGTTTTTCCTATCTCCTTCTATCTCTCATTGCCTAGTTTCAAGGTTTCAAGAGCTTTCCCCCTTTCCCCCTTTTTTCTCCTACTGATATATCCCCAATACTTTTGGTACCTTCCTCTCCCTTTTTTTTTTCAACTCTGCAACAAAAGAAAGTTAACACTAAATGTCATTTTATAATTGCAGTAATGATCACACAGCTGTGCTTTCCTGGTATTACAACGCACGTCAGGATCAGTTTGGGAACTCAGCTTCATTTCCTGCCCAGATGTAATTCTGTTGACTGTTGTTATAGTAAGAAAGTACAGTTTCTTGTTCATTATGGTTGAAGTCTGACAGAGGCCTGAGAGAGATAATGAAGGCCAGGGTAAAAATGATGTTACAGTTCTGAGCTAGCTTTGCTTAAGCTTTCAATCAGTCGTGTGTGTATGTGCGCGTGCGTGTATATATACAGATTTTTTTACACGTGGTTTTCTTTCTTGAGTTAAGAAATATTTTCTTTATTTATGAGTATGTGAAATTCTGAGGAGGAGCTCTTACACTTAAATGAACCTGTGAGCACCCCATAGAAAAGCAAGTGCCCACAGCGCTAATAATGAGAACTGACAAGGCAATCCTGCTGTGTTTATTTATGACCTTCTGCCTTTGTTAGCTCTTGTGAGAAATTCCTTTCTAACCATAACAATATTGCTAGAGTTTGGCACTGTGCTGAGAAATCCTATGGAGCCCTGAGGCCCATAACTGGCAATGGTTCAGCTCATAACAGATTGGCATGATTGTTACAGTTTTTACATATTTAGTTCTTTATTTACTCCTTTAGTTAATTCATAAGTCTGTTTGTTACCTTAATGTGCTTGTTTATTTTGAAAAAGCACCCTTCAGAATTTGAGGGGGAGGCATGGAGGAAGCCAGCTTCATTCTTGCTATTTTTTGTAATCTTATCCAGTGAATAACTCAGGGAAGTGTGATGGTGACAAAGTTTGGTTTGATGATTCCACAAGCAGAGCTTTTTGTAGTCACAAGGCAACTAACATAAAAAGAGGGATGGACAGCAATAGAGAAATTATGCCTTATTTGTACAAATCTACTCCCTTCAATCTTACTGACCATCAAGGGGCTAGTACAGACACGCAGGCAACACCTTTATAAAACTACTGTGAACCAAATAATAACAGCTAGGTCATAAAATACAGTACAACTTTAATAGGATTGGCTGAATACAGTTTTTTCTTTTTCACTTGCAAATATTCTATACTGAAACACCTTCCATTGTTTTCTCTCAGGGCATAATTATTATTCTTTTATTGTAATATAGTTGAGTACCCTTTCCCTAGACCCCTCCCCCAACCCAAGATAACGTTTAGAGACACAAGTTCATTGGAAACATTATCTGGAAGAGTTTGGGATTCTTTCTATTCTTTATGATAAGAAGAAACAGCTGCAACTTTCAAGAGTCCCATATCGCTAGGGCACTCAAAGACAAACAAAAGGTTGGTTTGCCTAGTCACCACTGAACATTTTTTCCTCATGGTTATTTATTTACTAAAATTCAGATCATCATTGTGAATGCTGTATTTTTACTTCTATGTATTGTATATTTGGTTTAATGTGCTTCAACTATGAATCTGTATTTCTGCTTTCTTCTTTCTAATTGGGATCAAAGAGCACATGTAAACTTTCAAGCCCTCAGACAGAGAGGTTAGGTGAACACCCTCAGTGATGGGACAGACATAATTTCTGTTGTAACTCTGAATATTTCCGCCAGGCTGCTGCCATCATTTTGTTTGGATAAAGTTTGTAAAGTGTGGTTGGGAAGAGTACACTATGCAGTTTTAAGGTGGTCTTTTTGTGTCCATTACCTTTTTCAATTTTTTTGTAAAGATGTAAGTAATTAAAGGAAGCGTCACAACACATCTCTTCTGTTAGTCTAATCATGATGCTGTTTAAAATCTGAGCCCTCAGGTATTTTTATAGGATTTCAGAAACCATTTAAAACTTGCATGGGAACGTCAAAGGCTTACGAATTTTACACAAATTCACTGTAAATATGTTGTATCAAAGTACCAAATTCTCCTGTAGCTAAATGATTTTATACAATATTATATCCCAGACAGTCCTGAAGAAATGAATATTTGTTATATGGAAACATGTTTCGGGATTCTGGTTGATTAAGGTAGGTGGCACTATTTGCCATTTGAGAGAAGAGATCTGAACATTTATTTTCAGCTTTTTGTTATTGTTGTGTTTAATTTCACACTCGCTCTTTCTCCAGTTTACTTAATAATGAAAGGTTGGGAGGGTCTGAATGAGCAGCTTTGAAGCATAATACTTTGACTTTGCTGTTAGTGTCCCATAAACTCCTTTTAACATCAGAAAGTAGAAGTGTGTGTGTGTGTGTGTGTGTTTGAAACAGAGCTTAATTAAAACTGTCTCAGCCCTTGATTGTTTGCACTTTATCAGTCATTCAGCTGCACACTCAGTTGGGATCACATGCTGGAGTCACAAAAATGAAAGAAAAACAAAGAAGAGGTGGAAATCTTGCATGAAGATGAAAGCACTAAAAGTTAATTGATGGTAGTCATTTGTTTAAGATTTAGAGTTGATTATTGTGACTATCAAGAAAGAACTGTGAACCCTGCAATGGTGTTGCAGCCGCCATCTGTCCCTTGCCCCTTCTAGCACTCAGTATATAAGGAGAATGACGTGCTAATTATTGCTGTTTTTATATAATTCTCTGATACATTTTTGCTTATTCAGTTTCCTGGAAAACTGTCCACCTTCTGTTAGTTTTCTGGCATATTTTTCATCTAATGTCTCCATATAAATCAAGAGTTGAAGATGACAACTTTTAAAAAACCCCAGTCAACAACAAAAGGTGGGCCCATGTCATGCCTTCTGATTCAGTTCATGTTGAAATCAGTGATGATTGTATCTGTGTATTTACATTGCAAGATTAGTCCACATTCTTTCTCAACATACTTCATTCACTCGGGCCACATTCACCTCTCTAGTAAACAACAATGGCATCTTCACTGGCATTTACCCTGAATCTGACCTATCTCCTTAACATGGCCATGACTGACAACCCAGTGGTGCAGTTGAGCAAATCATTGGAGCTGCTATCACTGTAAAGTATTCAGTGAATGTGTTGGGTTGATGACTTATCTTGTCAAATTATAGAATAAGTGACACCGCATACTAGAGCAATACTAAGAAGAAGAGATCAATGATATGATTCCATAGCAATGGATAGGCAGACTGCGAAGAGCTGCAAAGGCATCTCACAAAACTGCGTAACTGAGTGACAAAATGGCCAGTGAAATTCAGCAATGATAAGTGCAAAGTAATGCTCATTGCAGAACATAATCCCAACTATACATACAAAATGTTGGGTTCTAAATTAGCTTTTACCACTCAGGAAAGAGATATTGGGGTCACTGTGGCTAGTTCTCTGAAAACATCCTCTCAATGTGCAGCAGCAGTGAAAAAAAGCTAACAGAACATTAAGAGCTATTAGGAAAGGGATAGATAATAAAACGGAAAATATCAGAATGCAACTATGTAAATCTTTGATACCCCCACACCTTGAATACTAAATGCAATTCTGGTCACCTCATCTCAAAAATGATAGAAATGGAAAAGGTACAGAGAAGGGCAAAGAAAATTATTGGATGTATGGAACAGCTTCCATATAAGGGGAGATTAAGAAGGTTGGTACTGTTCATCTTAGATATACATGATATGATATGATTGATAGAGGTATATAAAATCGTGAATGGTGTGAAGAAAATAAATAGGGTAGTGTTATTTACCCCTTTACATAACACAAGAACCAGGGGTCACGTGATGAAATTAATAGGCAGCAGGTTTAAACCAAAGAAAAGGAAGTACTTCTTCACACAATGTACAGTCAACTTGTGGAATTTGTTGCCAGGGGATGTTGTGAAGGCAGGAAGTATAACTGGGTTCAATTAAGATTTAGATAAGTTCATGGGGTTAGGTCCATCAATGGCTGTTAGCCAAGATGGTCAAGAATGCAACCCCTTGTTCTGAGTATCCCTAAACCTCCAACTGTCAGAAGCTGTGATTGGATGACAAGAGATAGATCACTCAAAATTGCCTTGTTCTGTTCATTCTCTTTGAAGCAGCTGACACTGACTCCTGACAGAGACAGGATACTGGGCTGACCCAGTATGTCCATTCTTATGTTCTTATTGTATTTCATGGTTTTGTGATGCCAAGTTGCATGTACCCTCAAGGTAGAAATGAAAGCAGAAAAGAGAAGCATAGACTGACCAGTAGCTGCTTGAGTCCTTATATGGGCATCTGACCTAAAAGTTTATTGCAAGAGGGAGGCAAGATGGAGGCCTATAAGATAATTGCATTAGGGGTTGAGAAGATGTAGATTTCTTCACCGACTCATCCCCTCTCCTGTGTGGCCCTTGTTGATTGGTCTACTTCTTCCTTGGGGAAGAATTGACCAATATGGACTAGAGAGACGGCTGCTATCCCAACTGGCTGCAAAGAAAGCTGCTCTTTAATTTCTTATACCCACCATTGTTCTTGGAAAGTTTGTGAAGTCCTTCTTCATTTCTTAAACAGGGCTCTCCCCACATCCTGAATTTCTTACCGAAATACTTCAATGAGAATAAGTCTTTCTTCCATATACCTGCATTGACCTTCCCCTCTCTTTGGGTTCTCAGAAGATATGGATAATCCTTTCCCTCTGAAGAGCCTTTTCTTGTCTTGGGACGGCTGATGAGCTCTCTCAGAAAAACTTCTGAAATGTTGAATGTGCACAGTGGTTTTAGAAAAGATTATATGATGCTAAACTTGTCTTTATTGGAAGGGATTTTATCATAAATGGTCTTTGTTTGTGGAGAGAGAACAACTCTGAGAGAACTGTGAGTGAAAAATAGTGTCAGAACAATTAAGTTTTAGTAGATTTCACTTGTACAAATGCAACTTTTCTGTCTTCCCAGTGGATTTAGGGCAATTTGTTTTTTTTTAAAATGCTGCTAATTTATTTGCTGTTGCTACAGGACTTTCTGGTTGAGAATATTTCATTGCTGGAATACTAAAGAAACAAATGACTCCTAAGGGTTTGTGGCTTTTTGTTTTTAAATTTTATTTTCAGAATTTCTACGTGCTAAGCATTACATTTTGGAGATAAACTGGAAAGTTTGTACCTTGAGAGATGTTGTATTATTGTTTTCCTGCTCTAAAGATTTATTGTTTACTTTCAATATCAAAAAGTGCAGTTGGAAGACAAGCCTTAAATTGTACCAGTTTACAGTTCTTGTTAGACTTTATCAATTTGCTTTGAGAGCAGGAGATCATTAGTATTTATCATTTCATAAAGCTAATGTTTGTAAAATATCAACTTTTTTCATGCCATTGAGAGGGTTTCTTGAATGTCCTGGAGACTTCAGGAGTCCCCTTCTCATTAACTATCAGAGAATTATGGATCACATTATGAGTGGTACTGAATACAATCACTGAGACGTACAGTTGACCATATTTCCATGTGGCTTTTTGAAACTATAATGTAATTTTAATAATTTTGATTGTCATAAAGCTCTCTTCTCTGTCAATCGCTTGCCAGCACAACCTTATAGGACTACCTTCTTGACCAGCAAAAATTGTTGAAATTACAAAATCATTACATTCATTCCCGCAGCCTCTTGTTTTTCCCAACTTGTGGCTAGTGGACTAGATATTGGTGTATCAGACTCCATTTGGGTTGTTATGAAGTTGGTCGGGTTTTTTCATATCTCTAAATTTGAAGAATTCACAGATATGTACAGCAGTAACATCTTACTCCATTTTAAAAAAGGTAGTAAAAGGACATCCTGTCAACAGATATTTCAAATAGTCCTTATGACACTGAGGAATTTGCTAGGACTAAATCCTGGGAAATAAATGACTCCTTTAAATTGTAAAATCTAGAGCAGTGTTTCCCAAACTTGGATGCTGCTTGTGTAGGGAAAGCCTCTGCCGGGCCGGGCCGGTTTGTTTACCTGCCCCATCCACAGATTCAGCCGATCGCGGCTCCCACTGGCCGCAGTTCACCGCTGCAGGCCAATGGGAGCTGCTGGAAGTGGTGGCCAGTAAGTCTCAGCTCCCATTGGCCTGGAGCAGCAAACTGCGGCCAATGGGAGCTGCAATCAGCTGGACCTGCAGATGGGACAGGTAAACAAACTGGCCCAGCCCGCCAGGGGCTTTCCCTGCACAAGCAGCATCCCAAGTTTGGGAAACGGTGATCTAGAGGATTGAGCAGCTATGGTTCAGCTTTATCCACAAATAGGAATTACAGTGAACTTACTGCTACTGCAGACTTTTTTTCCCATTCACCTAAATATACTGAACCAGGATTATTAAAAATATTTATAAAATAAAAGCCATCTTAAAAACACCGAATCAGGAATTGGCCACTGCTCTAGGCAGGATGGGCTAGTGAAATCTTATTTTCCTAAATAACCAAAATGTGGCCCCAATCTGTGTGGGCTTCCCATAGGGCTGTGCAAAATACTGTTGGTGTCATTAGGGCTCCACACAGGCAGTCTACCTTTGTGTATCAGAGTGCAGGTTCGGGACCCATATTTGGAAACTAATATGTACACATTTGTTCTGAACCTTGCATTTGATAAGTTTAGAGTCCCCTTATGTTTACTGTCTGGAAATGTTCCCATCAGGTGGGAACCTTGGATAAAATCCTGGCTCCATTGATGTCACTGGCAACCCTCACATGGACTTCAATGGTACCATGATTTTACCCTGAGTAAGAAGAATCCATCTGTTCAAATGGAAGCTGAATCATGTGCAGGTATTTAGACTTTGCATAGGTTATAGCCACAGCTGACATCACAAAGACTGGGGATTATCAATTCTAAACAAAAACAAGTCATAGCATTGATTATTTTTTTTAAAGAATTTGCTCGCACATGTTCCTGATTGCTAAAGTTAATACTGGACTGGAGGTGGGGCGGAGAGAATGATTCTGCATTTTTTGGAATCTGTTTGTCATAACTTTTCAAAAATAGTATTTGACCCTACAACAACAAAGCAGGATGTCTGAGAGCACAGTTCATTATTTGGGGTAGTTTAGAATAGTGGTTCGCAACCGGGGGTGCATGTACATCTAGGGGTACGCAGAGGTCTTCCGGGGGTACATCAACTCATCTAGATATTTACCTAGTTTTATAACAGGCTAGGTAAAAACCACTAGTGAAGTCAGTACAAACTAAAATTTCATAGAGACAATTTCTTGTTTATATTGCTCTATATACTATATGCTGAAATGTAAGTACAATATTTATATTCCAATTGATTTATTGTATAATTATATAGTAAAAATGAGAAGTAAGCAATTTTTCAGTAATAGTGTGCTGTGTCACTTTTGTATTTTTATGTCTGATTTTATGAGTAGGTAGTTTTTAAGTGCGGTGAAACTTGAGGAACACAAGACAAATCAGACTTCTGAAAGGTTACAGTACTGTACTCTGGAAAGGTTGAGAGCCACTGGTTTAGGAAACCCCTGAGATTTATAGACTGAAGGAAATGGGTTTCCCTAGCAAATGGCCCCATTTCACACCACTTTTATTTACTGTCACTTTTATTTACTGTAAAATTAGTGCAAGAAGCTAAAATGTTGCACAAAGTAAGCTACTTTGGTTTAGAAGCTTTCATGAATAGCTTAGATCTTGTCTACACTGGCGCTTTACAGCACTGCAACTTTTTCACTCAGGGGTGTGAAAAAACACCCCCCTGAGCACAGCAAGTTACAGCGCTGCAAAGCGCCAGTGTAAACAGTGCCCCAGCGCTGGGAATGCAGCTCACAGCACTGTAAGCTAATCCCCACGGGGATGTGAAGTACCTGCAGCGCTGGGAGAGCTCTCCCCAGCGCTGGCGCTGCGACCACACCCGCACTTCAAAGCGCTGCCACGGGAGCGCTCCCGCGGCAGCGCTGTATGGTTGCAAGTGTAGCCATACCCTTAGTGTGTATACAGGTACAGTTTTGACAGTTAAAATGAGAATGAATGTGTAATAAGTGGAATGAAATGAAAATGTCTGGAATATCATAACTAACTGTACGTGAAGAGTGTCTTTAACCAAACATTAATTTAGCAAAGCTCAGGTTTGTCCTGCACACAAATTTATTATATAGAACAGATCCCTGTCATGGTAGAATTTTCTGAGACAGAAAGTTGGTGAATCAGGCTTACTACCAGAGACCAAGGACTTTCTCAAAGAAAGTATTTGTAATGGAAGTGATCGTGGCTGATTTGCCTCAAATGAACCTTGAATTAACAACATTTGTAGAAGGTTCCTTGTCTTTTGGCCATGAGTGTGTTACTTAGGCAAGGAGCCACACTGATAATGTTGAAAGCCACTTGTACAAAGAGATAATAACAACCTCAGTTTTAAAAAAGGTTGGCTGATTTTATTTCTCCGGTTATGATGAGTGGGGAGGTACATGTGGGAGGTATTCTGTTGTCTTGTCAGATAAGATTTTAAGGGACGCACTTGGGATATTTTTGACATGACTGGATAAGGATTACAACATATATATTTTGGAAAGAAGACACCTGCTTGGGGAGCCAGCATTAGTACATGAAAGGTTTTTCCTCATGTTCTCCATCATTCCTGTGCCTGTGTATTTTTCCAGTTGCACAGGAAATCTGAGGCTGTTAGCTCACTTGCTGTCTAGACAATGTGACCAGCGGGGCCTTTGGAAGACTTCTTGAAACACACTATTATAGGCTGCTTTGTGATGAAAAGAGGTCTTACAAATATCTTGAAATTTAAACAGAGCTATTGTAGCGTTTTTCTTTGTGTGTTTGTCAGCCAAATCATTGGCTCAAAGTTAATCTCAATTACAGAGCATATTGTTAGTAATCCCCTCTAGTTCCAAAACAATAGTGAAGTGTGTGCATCTACTTGTATTTGTTATGTAAAATATGGTTTTACTTTTAAAATTGTTGAGGGGGGTATATTATGTAGCATTCTATCTTTTTTAGCAATGCCATCTTTAATACTGCTAAAAGACTGCGAGAAGGCCTGAATTTCTTAACTGTGGCTTCAGTCTCAGTCCAGCCTGAGCCCAAAAATCTACACTGCAGTTTTGCAGCCTGAGCCTGAGTCAGCTGACATGGAGTAGCTTTAGGTGTTTAATTGCAGCAGAGTCATACCTTATGTGATATGTTTTTAATGTTGAGCTGAGAATGTCCTAATGCTGTCAAACTAATTGTGTTTAGAATGTGCTTGCTTCCAAGATTATTATCAAGTTATTGCGGTCTCATTTTTGATGTTGGATTTTTATATTTTTTGGCTCTAGGAATATTCCTTGAGCAGGAAGGATCATTATATAATATATATGTATTTATGTACTGTGTTGTTTCCCCTGTGCTTCACTGGTGAGTAACCTTAGGTTTCCTGGCTCCATATGAGTAGTTTACTTCCTACACCTTTCCCTGCTGGCTGTGTTACAATTGTGGATCGGATTTAAGAATGGCTGTCCTGTCAAAGTCTGATAAGATTGTACCACTGGGAAAACATATCATAATCCTAAACACAATGTGATCCTGTTCATTTTAGCTCTTGTACTTGTCACATGGACAAGAATAAAGGTGGTACATAGGTGGAAAGTGAAGGGGAAAGGGAAGATAGTCATAGATAACACACTTACCTAAGAGGTATAAATTCTGCACAGTGACAGCTAGGTTTGTAATCAAGTTTTATCTCTAAACTAGCTTTGAAAACTGGTTGGGATGTCCTGAATAATATAGATACACACACACAGATAATGTAGCATTTTGGTATGGTTTGGTAGCAGAAGATATAGGAAATTGCATTTCATCCTTTATTTTTCTTTAGACCTGGCACCACATTCTAAAACTAAAGTAAACTGTAGATAACACTAATAAGATTATGCTACAAGAATCAAACCTGTGTAGCAAAAGATTTTTGGCAAGAGTAGCTTCGCTGTGCTTTATTTCAGGAAATCAGAACCTTACAGATGAAGTCTCCGAAAAAGAGGTAGAATTTAAGGCATGCCTTGGGGTATGGGGACCTCAGCCCCTTAAAAGAATCCCTGCAATTACCTAACTTGCAAGCTTTCCAACAAGATAAATGGAGCCACTGTAGCTTGAAGGTGCCTTGGTTTGAATGAGATGCAGTAAGGTCTGTCTGTTCTTTACAGGCATCATAGATCTGATAGTACTTATAAAAGAATAGAGCTGGTGCCCTGCTGACTAAATTGTCCTCTAGAGAAGTATTAGTTACAGAGCTTCTTTGTTAACTAGGCTGCACGCTTAAACCACTGTGGTACTTCTCTTATTAGCAGGTTTTTAAATAGCTTTGCGTATGGTTAAGTTAAGTGAGTGTGTGTATGTGTGTGTGTGTAAGTGTATTTATGTAATTTACATATAAAAATGTATGTGCACACATAATGTGTATGCCTGTAATATGGAAATTACATATTACTTTATTACTGTTCTGTTACTTGGAGGAACAGCAAACATTAAAATGCTGCTGACATGAGAACAATAAGATGACCTCTGCTCTTACTGTCTGTATACAGCATGCATTTCTTCTCTATGTAATTTCCTCATGTACCTTATTTTTTAATAACAAGGCTGCACTTATTCTTGCATTGCATGTAATGGGTGATGGGAGGAGGAGGTCATAAGGTACATATAATTGCTGAATTATTGAATTAAAAGTAAAAAATCACATACAACTCCTTGGCAAGTTAACGAAGTATGGATGGCTGACTTTGCCTACTGTAACCTGGACAGCCCTGTGGATAATATAAGTCTATTCACTCTTGTAAGAAAGCTTCCATGTTTATCTGTTTTCTTGCTTGGAAAGAAACACATTGTTGCTATGATAACGTCCCTGACAGTGTGGCTAAATGAATTGCAAGGTGTGCATGTACAATATCCTGTCCTGTAAGGAAATCCTGCTGTTTGTTCAGTGTGTGTGGATCATGATGTACAGGAGTGGGGTCAGTCAGGTCAGGCTGAAGTAGCGTGCAGTGCAGTTGAAGACTGTCTGTTGTTTGCATGCTCGCACACTCTCTCTCTCTCTGGACATAGTTTAGCTCTTTAAGCAAAGTAGCATCATGTGAGCCTTCCCCCTGCCCTTTTGCTTTAATGAATGAGCTGCATCAGGTTTGTGAGGAAATCCCTTGAAGGCATGCACTTGAGGAAATGCCTGGGACTTGTCACTCACTCCTCCCCTGTGGGGGATTAACGGAATAAGTTGTAATGCAACCTGATGGAAAAAATGAGCTTCACTCATGTCCTCTGCCTTCTTCCTCCTACACATACACACTGAGCAAGCCAAAGATAAATGGTGATATTATGGTGAACTCTCAAGTTTTGCCTTGATCCCTGAAGTACAAATCATTTTATCATGCACAGTATTACCCGCTTAATACTTTTTTTTTTTTTTTCCAAATTCTGGCTTCATGAAACAAGTGATCTTCAGTCCAAAAAATGTTATTGAGTCTGAGCTGTAGTCTGGGCGAAATGGCCTCTCTAAACACAGAGTTGTGTATGTATATCCTTTGTACCCCTTGGGTACACAGGATCTGTATTCATTGTGAACTGCTTCTGTTCTGCTAGATTCTGTTTTCAGTTTTTATTATGTGTTTTTCAGCAGCATTTGTTTTATCAGCAGTTTCTGCTATATTTGTTACACATTATGGCAGTAATAATTTGCTTCTGTTTAAGGGTGTGTTCTTTTATGCATGGAAAAGCAGTAATTACTTACCTATTTGTCAAATATACTCCTGTTTAAGAATCTCTATAATTATTCTATACTGTATGAAATACCTTCATTACTTGCTTACACTTTCTATAGACATTAATAGTTTTTAGAACAGACAATACAAAAACAGTTTATTGCCATTTACAGTATGATGACACTATTTTCAGGGAGTTGCAACTTTACTATAAAATCAGTGCAGTGTTGACATACAGGGTCAGATTATGAATATGGATTCCCATTTTTACATGCGCAATGAACTACACCTACGGTTTTGTGCTCAGAGGAAAAAGCATTAATATCACAGGTGCAAAGTTATACCCACAGAAACGGAGGTCTTATTTGGATTGGAAAGAAGGTTCATGAAGTGTCATGTTGGGAGCAAATTTGGAGCAAAAATGGAGGGTCAGGCACAGAGAGTAGTCCTCATTATGCGCAAGGAAAGGTCAAGTCCAGCATGTTGCGTGTTTTCTGTACTGGTTTAGTTTTTAAGATTATTTTGCACTTAAACTCATGCAACCTGGAAGTGAATTATAGTTTTCAAAAAATTCTGTTTTTTTTTAGAGGGTAAGTCTTTTGTAAGGGGGCCAGTAGGGGATGGCAAATTTGTTACATTTAAGGATACTCCTTTGCAATCTGGCCCAAAGTATTGAAAATTAAACAAAAATATTATTGAGATGTTCTTGCTTTGCTTATCAAAAATTTGGCTGATGCTTGTACATGAATAATTTGTCCCTTCATCAACTCTCCCCCAAACGGAGCAAGATTTTCCACACCTTACTCATGTGACCAATCATGTTAGCTTCAGTGGAACTACGTATGTGAGTAAGATTAGTACCATGTGAGCAAGATTAGAACCAAATGGATAAATGGTCTGTCATACCAGTTATTTAATCTGTTGAAGACTTTGAGGTCAGATGACGCAGGAGATGACCTATTTTATGTGTGAAATAGCAATCTCTTTTTTATTTGCACCTTACTTAGCTAATAGAAGTATCAGCTTGCCTCCTAACATATACTTTACAATCTTAAAGTGTTTGTCATTATTTAAAAAATCCACAACATTTTGCAAAATGTGGGTTTTCTCAGTATCTGTTAAGTATGAATGCTTACGCAAGAGCTTCCTCCAACAGAAGGTTACTGAACTTTTGGGAGCTCCCACTTCTATTGAAAAATTATGGGATACACTTCTACTTGGTTGCTACATTTCTAGTTGTTTGACATTTACTAAAGTCCAATCCTGAAGAACCAACTAATTCCGTAGGGCTTGAGCTACAGTCAAAAGTCAAATTGGTATCTTAAGTACAAGTGATCATGACTTGATTGATTTTATAGTGTGCAAACTGAGTAAAGTCCAGGCCAGTAATATATATATCTAGTACTGTGAAAGGACCAATTTCACAGAGCTGAATACATTTATGAGCTATATTAGGTTGGAGAAGAATTTAATCAGAAAAATGTTAAAGATCATTGGGAATTGTTTACAAACACTTCACTAGATGCCCAAAAAAAATCACAATTGAGTAAGAAGGCTGTATTGGTTAAAAAACTGACCTGGTTAAAAGGGGGAAGTAAAGACAGCTATAAAAAGTAGTATATATAGAAGAAAGGGGAAGTTAATAGTAATGAATGTAAATCAGAAGCTAGAAACTGTAGATGATTTATAAGGGAAGCAAAAGGACACAAGGATGAATCTAGGGCCAGCAGAGTTAAGGACAGTAAGAAGGAGTTTGTTAAGAATATTAGAAACAAAAAGAATCATAACAGTGATGTTGGTCAATTACTAAATGGAAGTGGTAGAATTATCAATAATAATGCAGAAAAGGCAGAAGTGGTCAATAAATATTTCTGTTCTGTATTGGAGAGGGGAATATTATGTAGACATATCACGTGATAACTCTTTGCACTCCACTAATATCTCAGGAGAATGTTAAACAGCAGCTACTATAGTTAGACATTTTAAAATCAGCAGGTCCAGATAGATGCATCCAAGAGTTCTAAAAGAGCAGGGTGAGGAGCTTGCTGTATCTTGGAACACTGGAAGTTTCAGAAGACTGGAAGAAAGCTAATGTTGTGCCAATATTTTAAAAGTGTAAACAGGATAACCAGGTTATTATAAGTCTGTCAATCTGACATTGATCCCAGGCAAGATAATGGAGTTGCTTATACGGGTCTCAATAAAGAATTAAAAGGGGGTAATCTAATTGATGCCAGTCAGTATGGGTTTATGGAATATGGAACTTGTCAAACTAACTTGATTTTTTTGTATGAGATTACAGGTTTGGTTGATAAAGGCAGTAGTGTTGATTTAATATACTTAGACTTCTGTAAGGCAGTTGACATGATGCCGCACAACATTTGATTAAAAAATTATAATGATATAAAATTAACATGGAACATATTAAGTGGATTAAAAGCTGGATAACAGATAGGTCTCACAATGTAATTGTAAATAGGGAATCATCATTGAGCATATGCATTTCTAGTGGGGTCCTACAGGGACTGGCTCTTGATCATATGCTATTTAACGTTTTTATCCATGATCTGAAAGAAAGCACAAAATCATCCCTGTCATAGTATTCTTTCCCAAATCTGAACCTTAGCTTCCAAAAAATGAAGTACTAGCATTAATTCCACTAAGCTTAATTACCAGCTTAGATCTGATACGCTGCCACCAATCAGGACTTTGAGTGTCTGATAAACTCTAGTCTCCCCAAAACCTTCCCTGGGGACCCCCAAGACCCAGACCCCCTGGATCTTAATACAAGGAAAGTAAGCTCTTTCCCTCACTAGTGCCTCTCCTAGGCCCCTCCCTGGTTACCCTAGAAGTCAACGTGATCAGACTCCTTGAATCTTAAAACAGGGTTCCACCTCACCCGAGCATACAGATTCAAGCGCCGTGGATCTAAGCAGAGTTCCACCTTTCCCCGTCGCTGCTTGTCTTCCCTGTCTCCGTAGCACTCCCTGGTAAGTACAGACTGCGAATTCCTTGAGCCTCAACTAGGGAAAAAACAAACAGGCCTTAAAAGCAGAAACTTTTAATAAAAGAAGAAAAAGAAGAGAAGTTAAAGTATCTCGTAATCCTAATGAGTAAAATATTACAGGGTCTTTCAGCTTATAGACAATGGAGAAAAGTCTTCTCCAAAGCCAAGAGAAGTGACGAGATGTGTAAGTTAATTGCTTTCAGCCCGAAACGACGATTAGAACGTACAGCAGGATACCCAGTTGGCAAATACAGAAACAATCGAAAAGATCTATACCGGCCTTTTTACTTCAACTCACTATTCTGAGAGTAGTGGTATGGAGACTGTGATCAGGAGATGGGCAAGAAACTGGTGGCACGTCTAGTCCCTTCCGGGACACAGAGAAAACAAAGCAAACCCCAAAACCCACAAAACAAAGGCTTCCCTCCACCAAGATTTGAAAGTGTCTTGTTTCCTGATTGGTCCTCTGGTCAGGTGTTGCAAGTCACTGTTTGTTAACCCTTTACAGGTGAAAGAGACATTAACTCTTAGCTATCTGTTTATGACAATCCCTGATAAAGTTTGCAGATGACACTCAAATTTTGGGAATGGTAAATAATGAAGAGGACAGGTCACTGATACAGAGCAATCTGTATCTCTTGGTAAGCTGGGCACAAGCAAACAATGTGTTTTAATATGGTCAAATGTAAGTGTGTAGGTCTAGAAACAAAGACTGTAAGCCATTCTTACAGGATGGGGAACTTTTATATCCTGGGAAGCAGTGACTCTGAAAAAGATTTGGGGATTGTGGTGAATGGTCAGCTGCACCTGGGCTCCCAGCTGTGGCCAGAAGTGCTAACGTGACCTTTGGATGCATAAACAGGGAAATCTGAAGTAGGAGTAGAGAGGTTATTTTGGCATTAGTGCAGCCTGTGCTAGAATACTGTGTCCAGTTCTGGTGTCCGCAATTCAAGAATAACGTTGATAAACTGATGAGGATTCAGAGGAGAGCCACAGGAATGATTAAAAGATTGGAAAACATGCCTTATAGTGATAGATTCATGGAGTTCTATCTATTTAGCTTAATAAAGAGAATATTAAAGGTGACTTTATCACAGTCTATAAGTACCTACCTGGGGAACAAATATTTAATAATGGGCTCTTCAGTGAAGTAGAGAACTTTATAACATGATCCAATGGCTGGAAGCTAAAGCTAGATAAATTCAGATGTAAAATAAAATAAAGCATAAATTCCAAACAGTGAGGGTAATTAACCACTGGAACAAATTACCAAGGATTGTGGTGGAGTCTGCATCGCTGGACATTTTGAAATCAAGATTGGATATTTCTCTGTGTGATACACTCTAGAAATTTGGGGAAGGTCTGTGGTCTGTGTTATATAGGAGATCAGACTAGATGATCACAGTGGTCCCTTGGAATCTAGGAATCTAAACTTTTTGGGGTTGTAACCAGCCTTCAGGTGATTGAGATTTTTCGTTAACTAGCATTCAGATAAGCGAGGTTTGACGATATAGGGAACACTTTATGCAGCCATATCTGAAATGAAACACAGCAGCATTGTATACAATATTCCCTCTAATTTTTCCCACCCATGTGTGGAATGAATTTTGTTATGTTCACCAATTTGGAGGTGATGTGTGACACATCATCTTCATATTGGTGCACATAACAAAATTGACGGGGTGGGGCCGAGGGGTTTGGAGGGTGGGAGGGAGGTTGGGATGTGAGGGGTCCGGCAAGGGGTGTGAGCTCTGGGATGGGGCCAGGGATGAAGGTCTCAGGGCTGGGGCAGAGGGTTGGGTGCAGGGGTGCGGGCTCCAGCTGGGTGTGCGGGCTCTGGAGTGGGGCCAGGGATGAGGGTTTGGGGTGCAGGAGGGTGCTCCAGGGCGATGACAGGGAGAGAGACTCCCCGCAGCTTTCTCTCCCTGAGCAGCACCTGGGCTGGTGGGGAGAGATCCCTCTCCCTGCAATGGCAGCTCTGGGGTTGGGGCTGCAGGATAGGCGCCCCAGCCCCAGCAGGTCTGGGCTGGGGCTGGATGGAGGCACACCAGCGGAGCCTGGAGCCAAGCTGCCCTGCCCTGGCTGTGCCTGGGTCCGTGTGACCCAGCCACGGCAGTTCTGGGCTGCAGCACAGTTGGGGCCGGGGACACACTAGGTCCCTGGGCAGGTTCCCTGAGTGCCTGCATGGCCATGCAGGTTACAGGGAACTTAGATCATACAATAGTTAAAAAAAACAAGTGAAGAACGGCTTATCCAGCTAAAAGTAGAAGGGGATTTTAGATTGGTAGAATGTAGTTATATGAATTGGAATTTAACCAACAGACCAGAGCAAACTTCCTTACTATTGAAAAAATCGCAGTTGGGTCTTTAATGAGACACAGGGCCAGGGCCAGGCATCATCTTCTACATGAAATAACGTCTTAAAAATAATAATGGTTTCCACCCAAGCACAGATAGTTCCTCACTACCCTTGTAGTTTGCAAGTGCTGTTCCTTGGGTGTTAGTTCTTACTCATACGCTATTTTTTTTCTTTTTCTCTCAGGATTTATCCGGCTCCATTGATGACCTGCCCACTGGAACTGAAGCAACACTGAGTTCAGCGGTTAGTGCATCAGGCTCTACAAGCAGCCAGGGAGAGCAAAGTAACCCTGCACAGTCACCTTTCTCCCCTCATGCCTCCCCACATCTCTCTGGAATCCCAGGAGGTCCATCACCTTCCCCTGTAGGCTCTCCTGTTGGAAGCAACCAGTCAAGATCTGGTCCAATTTCTCCTGCAAGTATTCCAGGTAAATTTGACTTAAAAAATAAAATGAGTAGAAATATGATGTTTTATGTAATTTTAAAAATAATTACTTCTGTGGGTTGGGTATTTGAAATTCATTCATTTTATGGAAATCTTGCATTTATGTGGCCTTTTGTTGTTAAAATACCCACTTATCGGAAATGAATTCAAACTAAAACTTCAGAACAAACACCCCTGAACTCTTTGAATCTTCTGGTCTAGATCCAAAATTGCGCTCGGTATGTGTCTTTATAATGGGCCGGTCAAAACCTTTGATCCAAACACTCTCAACTTTACAGCAGTACAGCTCAGACCTTTTCCCTTGGACCAAATCTTGGATCCATCTATCAAAAGTCTCACACTTCTTTGAATTGTTCTGGGTCCCTTTTTCATTCTACATATGGGGTTTTGTTGTCTTTGATCCCTGGAGTTATAAAGTACCATAAGCCCAGGAAGGGAAAATAGTTGATAGGCTGTGTTATGAATGCATAGTGAGTGACATCAGTGCAGACTAGTAAAGATAGTATTTTCCACCCTACAGCTGGAAGGGACAAGAAATCACTATAGGATTCCATCCCACCAATAATTGTTAAACTGATAGAGAAATGTTTGCTACTCATTTTCCAATGCCATTTGGCATGTGATACAAGGTAGTTCATGTAGACTAAGACATTTATAAAGATACCTTAAACTGCCCAGAAGAAAAGTTATATGCATTATTTCTAGACACATTGTAAACTGGTCCCCACCTGTCTAGTATAGTAGAGGTAGGCTGAGGTCATACACTGAATCATGTGCTTTACAATGAGGGCTCAAATCAAATGGCGTTGCTGGAAGTCCCAAATTTGGTTGAAGGAACCCACCATTAAAATATGGGAAGTAGTTCATTTACATTTGGTGTACCTCCAAACAATCATGTCCAGCTAAATAAATTGGTGTTTTGTCTACCTAATTAATTTTTTACCAGGAAGTCGACATGGTTTTGAAAGTCAGCCATCCTGTTCTATGGAATGATTTGCCAGTCCTGGAAGTCCCATCTTTCCAAAGTAGCTTTTTTAGGAATGACATAAAAACAGGATAGGCTGCTCCAGGTTGCCTCCTGGCCTAAGCAGCCTCCAAAACCAAGTTTTTCTCACTCTTTTGGTAGATGATGAACTTTCAGATATGAACTAGAGCAGCTGCTGTCTTCCTGAATCTACAGTCTGCTGCAGTGCCTTTGCTGCTGTTTACACCGTTCCAAGCAACAGCTACAGAACGAAATTAACAAGACTGCAATTCAGAAGCTTTGAGTAGAAGTGAAATTGACTGGAATATTGACCTTTCAGTCTTCTGCTTCTTGGGAAAGCACTGAGAAGCACCAGAGGCAAGCTCTGGAGTGATTCATGGGCAAGGAGAGCAGTAAGGACCCTACCCTGCCAGCAGCCAAGTATAAAGTAATGGAGACAATCACTCACTCCTTTTGCAGCTTTCTGGAGGCTGAGAGAAGCAGAGCAGTAGGCACCCACCACTAATAATATTAATTGAGTTCTCCCTTGAGTGATGTTTCTATGGATGCTCCCCTGCAGATGTGGAAGCACCCCCTGTGCGTAGGATCTGAGATCTTCATCAGTAGTGCCTATCGGACCACACATGCGCATCTCCCCTATCTCACGCCAGGAGCGGGACATATATATAATACTGTGCGGTCCAACCACCCTCCAGTTCCTTCTTAACCGCCTTTGGTCTGGGAGGGAATCCACAGCAGAACCCACTTTTGCCCTGTTAGATAGTGCCTTACCTGTTACCTTTTAGTGTAGTTTAGTAGTTACTTCCTCCCTTTTCGTTCTCTCCCTGTGAAAAAAACCATTTTCATGCCTTCTGTTTCCCATTCTGTTGAGAAGAAACTGGCTCCCTCATCGCCTTCTGAGACATCGCCCGCCAGAACGCCATCCCCAGTGAGGTCTGTTGCCTTGACACCCTCAGAGAGGGGACGTAGCTCCAGGGCCTGTCTGAATACCTCCAGTACCACAGCTAAGCAAAGGTCTAAAGACCCTAACTGGACAGACCTACAGACTGAGACACAAGCCCTTGAAGAATAGTGCCAACTGTCCCAACCAGGCCAACTTCGGATATTATGGCACTGGCAGCACTATCAGTGCTGACATCCATTTCAGCACTGAGCAAGTCCTTGGCACCAAGCAAGTCTTCCACTCCATCTGCTGACTGCTCAGGAGAATGCATCTCTCCCTCAGCACCAATACACGCGCTGGTGCCGATGACGCGCCTCCCTCCACCCCAAGAGTACAGATTCCCCAAGGACTGACTTGTCACTGATGTGCCTGAGTCACCACTACTCAGACATGACCTCCCGCTACTTCCATTCATTTCTCCAGACTCATACCATTCTTCCTTTTCCCCTCCAAGGATGGCAATACCCTTCCCCAGTGACATGGAGGAGGAGAAGGAATACTCCATCCCACACTCTTACTCGAGATAGGGTCAAAAGACTTCCTCTACTCATCCTCACTACTCACAATCCACAACCGGACTTGGGCCCTGGTAGGGACCACTATGGATGCAACGTGCCACTCCCTCAACATTAGCCCAACTGGGATCTTGGGGCCATGTACAGAGCACAGTTTGGGAAACCTCCCATGGAGCAAAGCCAGAGGCCTGCACCTTTCCCTTCTCCATCGGTCTCTGGACCACCAGAGGCTGAGCATCTCCCTCTAGCAGATGAGAAGGAAGAACAGGAGGATGAAATTCTACCACCACTCCACTTATCTTCTTCTTGCCTGATGATGCTATCATTAGAGCCCTGCAAATCTGCGGCTCTCTACAGGCCATTTTTGCAGATAGTGGATCAGATGCCGATACAACCATGCAGGGCTCTACTCGCCAGTGGTGCCTGGCTCACGGCATCCGGCTCAGGGCAGCCTGGGGGGCACAGCACACTCGGCGCCGGCAGCAGCAACCAGTAGCTGGGGCTGGTCAGCAAGTTGGAGTTGGGGCTGTCCAGCACCTGCTCGATGCACTGCTTCCTGTCCAACAGCTCCATGAGAGGGGTGTCGTGGCTCTACCTCGCCGATCTTCCTAAGGAGATACAAACCACTAAGACCTATACTTTGAGGACCCCCGATTGTTCACTGAGCATATGGATGAATCCCTACAATCCCTTAAGGATTCCCAAGCAACTCACTTCTCTGTTGGCACTTACACACCAGTGCCAAAGACACGAAGAGACCAGTGCCCTGGGAAATACCAACTTCTCTCACAATCCTGGGAGTCCAAGAGGTCAAGCACCATGGGTTCCTCGAGGGGATACCTCCCATGCCCCATCAACTAAACAATTTTGAAGGTGTGGTTGAGGTCCCAAGAAGCCTCCCCCTGTTCCAGTCACATCAGTCATTTCCAGCATCCCACCGGTTTGGCAACCGCTTAAGCCCCTTTCTTCCCATCATGGCAGCTGATTACCTCAGACAAGTCAGTATCTATCCCTCCCCACCACCCTCCCTCCCCATTGCTATTCAATGACACTTCTCACCAACCCATCCCATGAGAATAAATAAATCATCTTCTGCAGCTGGCAGCCATAGAACTGGTCCCATCCCAACACAGAGGGAAGGGTTTTTACTCTCATTATTTTTTGGTCCAAAAGAAATCTGTCAGGTAGAGACCAATCCTGGACCTTCAAAATGTAAAGGTTCCTCAAACTGCAGTGCTTCAAGATGGTTACTCCAACATTACTGTAGCAGGGGGACTGATTCTCAGCCCTGGGCCTCCAAGATGTGTATTTTCTTATCACAATATATCCTGCCATGTAGAAGTGTTTGGCCGGAGCTTGTCCCTCCCCGGGGTGGCGGGGAACCATACCGCCTCACTACATCAGTCCGGTTACATTAGGGAACTAATCTGGCTGCGGGATCTCATGCTGCAGCAGTGGTAGAAGCAAAACAAACGCTTACTCATGCCGGGATGGCAGGCAGTAGCGAGTCCCACGCTCCAGTCCTCGGATGGGGTGGAGCAAACCAGTAAACAATAAGCCCCAGTCCTGGGTCAGGGTGAGGCAGTACAAAGTCTGTGGCACAGGCCCTCACTCAGGGGCTGAGCAAACGATTAAGTTCAGCCAGCCCAAGCCCTAGATCAGGGTGGGCAGCAAAGAGTCTGTGGCTCAGGTCCTCAGGCAGGGGCTGAGCAGACAGGTAAGCAACAAGCCCAGGCCCTGGGTCAGGGCGGGGCAATACAACGTCAGTGGCTGAGGCCCTCAGGAAGAGGCTGAGCAAACAGTTTAGCAACAAGCCCAGGTCCTGGCTCCAAAGGGCCTCGGAGAAGGAGACTGCTACCTATGCATTGGGTGGCAGGGAGGACGCAGGCCCACCCACTCCAATGTGTCCCAGCCCGGGGCCCTCGCAGCGGCAGAAGATCCACTTTGTCAGTGGGGATCCTGGCCCAACACACTGACATAGGCTCTGGCAGTGTTGCAGCCAGACTAGGGTTGGCTGCTCCTGGGCTACTTCCAGACTCCCCCTCTAGAGGTACCTGCATCTGGACAGTGTCCTCCAAGGGGTCAGGCACCCTGGGTTCCTCAGGGTAACTGGCGAGCGGTAGGCTTGGCAGCTCCTCTGGGTAACTTGTGAGGGGCAGGCTTGACTGCTTCTCCGGGCGGCCTCAGGCATTGGTTGGTCTGGCCAGTCCTC
This sequence comes from Chelonoidis abingdonii, assembly GCF_003597395.2. Taxonomy (NCBI): domain Eukaryota; kingdom Metazoa; phylum Chordata; order Testudines; family Testudinidae; genus Chelonoidis; species Chelonoidis abingdonii. Next base: position 123,752,031 of record NC_133771.1, read on the forward strand.
AGGTCGGCCATTGATTGGCGGCGTCTCCCAACCAGGATCTCGGCCATAGGCGTCTGGCATCTCCGGTGGCCGCATCTCTAATGATCTCTGGGGTTGGGCTTTTATACTTCCTGTCCTGCACCTTGACCTCTGCAGGGCGGACGCAGGGTTCACTGGCTCCACCCACTTTGGTGTCTGGAGAGGCTTGTCCCTCCCTGGGGTGGCGGGGAACCACACTGCCTCATTACATGGCCACTTGTGTTTTTTCCGGTTCATCATGGGGGCTGACCATTATCAGTATAAGATAGTAGCCTTCAGACTGTCAACAGCCCCTTGTATGTTCTCCAGAATCCTTGCGGTAGTCACTACTTGCCTACGCAAGGACATACCTAGGGCATCATCATCTTTCCATACTTGGATGACTATCTCCTCAGGGCCCGTCTGAAACCAATGCCCTTTGCACTGTCCAAATGGCAATGGACCTTTTCTCAAGCCTTGGCCTTTGTGTAAACTTAGAGAAAACTACACTGACTCCAGTGCAACACCTGGAATTTATGGGGGCAAAATTAGATGCCATACAAGTCTGAGCCTTCCACCTGGCTCAGAGACTTTCGACTATCATTGATCTTGTATCCATGGTGAGAACCTGTCCCCAAATCTCAGCCAGGACATGTCTCCAGCTACTTGGCCACGTGGCAGTGGCCACACTTACGGTAAAGTATTCATGGTTACGCATGTGACATCTTCAGGCATGGCTACATATAGTCTATGTACCTCATGGACACCGCCTACACAATCTCCTATCCATGCCTATGACAGTCAAGGACTTTCTACTCTGGTGAATATAGCCCCACAACATCTGTGTTGGGGTTCCTTTCCTTCATCCAACACCATCCATGATTCTAACAACCGACACCTCCTTGATTAATTGGGGAGAGCACCTTCACACTCACATCAACCTCCTGGAGCTACAAGTGGTCCACAATGTCTGCCAATACTTTCTCCCACTGATCGCACATTGCACCATCAGAGTCATGATGGACAATATCGCCTGCATGTTCTACATCAACAGGTAGGGTGGAGCAAAGTCCCACTCTGTGCTCGGAGGCACTGAAGTTATGGAAATATTGAATACAATATGACATTACCATCTCAACCGCATACCTCCCTGGACACCAGAACACCACTGTGGACTCACTGAGCAGCAGATTCTCCCATGGTCACGGGTGGAAACTAGATACGTGAGCCCTTCAGCACATGTTCAACCTCTTTGTCATACCAGAGAACTCCTGCTGCCCTCAATTGGAGCCCTTATGGCATACCCACCTGTACACAACTTTTCCTGGGGACGAAGTATTCTATGTCCACATCTGAAATTTTTACCCAAGGTACCATCCTCTTTCCATCTCAATCAACCTATCCACCTTCCCTGCTTCTTTCAAAAGCCCACAGCAACTAATAGGAGGCAACATGGCACACCCTGGACATCAGACGACCATTCTTTTTCTCTCTCCACAGAATTAAACCTTTCAGAAAATCTTATTCCTCTCAATGGCCGAAAGATCGAAAGGTGCAGCTATCTCTGAGCAACACCTTTCCAAGTGGATCTCACAGTGTATGCATCTGTCCTACCAATTACACAATTGATAGCCTTCTCCTGGAACTAGACCACACTCCACCTGCTCGCTCTCCATCTCGATTGTCTTTCTCAATAATAATTGCTGTCATTTGCAAAGTGGCCACATGAGCATCAGCAGACACTTTCAGTTATCACTACACCATTACTCAGCCTGCCACAGCAGGACACTACTGCTCTACTAGGACACACTGTCCTGTCATCTGCAGTAAATACTGCTTTGAAGCCCCAGCCTTCCAATTAGGGACACTGCTTCCTAGTCACCTACACTGGAGCACCCATAAGGAAATCACTCAAAGAAGAAGAGAAGGGTACTCACCCTGTGCAATGACTGTGGTTCTTCAAGATGTGTATCCCTCTGGGTGCTCCACTACCTGCCCTCCTTCTCTCTGCTTCATAGGTGAAACATAGGCTCTGCGGCAGAGAAGGAACTGCAGGGGCGATCGGACTTCACAGCGCTATATATACATCCCGCTCATGGAGTGAGACGGGGAAGTACACGTGTGCAATCTGACAGGCACTGCTGCAGGGGGTGCTGCCGCACTGACAGTGGAGCACCCATAGGAACGCACATCTCGAAGAAGGTCAGTTAATGCACAGGGTCAGTAACCTCTTATGTGTTGGAGTCCAGGAGTCAGGAGAAGACAGATGCTTTGCTTTTCCAGCAGCCAAGGGGGATAGCTGGTTGTAGGATTTGACTTATCAGTTACCTACTAACCAAAGGTTGCTATGGAATATTGATACCCGAGCTAGGGTCCAGGGACAGGATCCTAGTAGAAATCCAAATGCTCTCTGCTTTCCCAGTAGATTGGCGGTGAGTGGGTGTTTAATCCTCTGGTTAAGAGCTGCTAAGTCTTTTAAGCCATATAAATAAGACTGTTCTTGTCATCTTCCCCTTTCACCCCACCTGGAATTTCCATCTGTGTGTGCCATTGCCAATTGTCTAATATCTTCCATTCAGCCCAATGACAGCCATGATGCCTTGGGAAAAAAGGAACAGGGAGCTTGTCTGTGTTCTGTGACCTGTGACGCTCAGGCTGCAGTGTTTTTGAAACAAATATTCTTTAGTGTGCTCCCTCCCTTTAATATTTTCTTTTTGTTGTTGTTTTTCACTCCTTCCTCACCCTACCCTGGTTTGTTCTGACCTCTCTTCTCTTCTGTTGCCTCCTGCAATGTCTTGCTGCAGCCTCTCCATTGGCTCTTTCAATCATTCTCTCTCCAGCAAGTCATTGTAAAAAGAGCAGCTGTTGTGTTGCTGATAGCTATGAGAGCGAAAGCCAAAATGTTGCGGGGGGGAGGGGAGGTCTTGCTGGGAAGGCCATTAAAAGAAAGGTGTTGCTTTCCCAGGGTTCGCTGGAAGAGAAGCTTCATTTTCCCCATCCCTCCTTTGCTGAAATAAAATCAACACCTAATGAAACATCAAAAGGGCAAACAAACAGCCCACTATTAAACCTCCCAAATGGCCGATCTTGTTCCATTGCCTGTTTAAACTGTTTCTCCACCTTTCTGAAAATTTGCCATCTCATATTGCTTACTGTCACGCATTGCGAATTTCGTGGGAATGAACCGGCACGGACAGCCCTGACATTGGCACATCCCTACATCAGTGGGCATTTCCTTTCTGTACTCTTTGAAAAGCTGGACAGATATTTCTTGTGGTAAGTGGCACACATATCTGCCGGCTTTGTTTCCATCCATACTATTAGAATATAGCAGGGAGATTAACCATTGAGGGCAGAAAAATCAACTTGGATTTCTTTTTTAAATCAAAAGTGCATGTTTTCCCTAAACCTATATCACTTCTCTCTCAGCTACACTTGCACTCCAGAGCCCATTTTTTGCTCTTCGGTGATAAAAATAGGCCAATTTAAGATGCTGTTGTATATTTTATTTCTGTAATATAGACCATTATTTTACTTAATCAGAAATAAAGTTCTCTTTATTTTGTAGCTTTTCCAGAATTAGGTTACTGATTTAAAAGAAAAAAAAAACATAAAATGTGATGCCCTGCACTGTATTTAGGTCTTGTACTGTACTTAAGTCAACCCTCACCCAGTAGTGGAAGCTGACACAACATAACATCAAAATGTGCTGCCCTTGTCAGAAGATGTAGTGGATGTTAATTTCACTTTTCTTGCCTCCTGCGCCAGCCGTTTCAGTTGACTAACAAAGCAAAAATGTAAATAAGCTAAACAGATTTGGTATAGGGCCTTTTTTTTTTCAATTTTTTATTTCATTGGCCAAAGGCTTTCATCAGCTTTTTCCTCTCTGCAGTGTAAGCAGCAACAGTGTTTAAATATTAAGAAGGGCAAGAGTTCTGTGGGAGATTGCTGATAGGCGAGGAAGCTGTTAACTCTTTAGTGTCTGGGCAGATTTCATGAGTTAAGCAACATTATTTTTTAAACCCTCTGCAAAGAGGTTTACTCCTTTAGACACACTTTGACATTTTTGACACTAATTCTTCATGTATTCTGGCTGTTGTGTTTAGAAATACCTCAGAGCTTGTCCACCCTGAAATTTAGTGCATGGCAAGCTGTGGTGTAAATCTATAGTGCAACAGCCTGCTGTGCGTTAAGGGCTGTGTGGACCCTGCTACTGCACACTAACTGTTCTGTAGTCCACTTTCGCCTACTGTTATTACACCCAGGCTTGTTGCTTATCAAGTCTGCATGCAGAAAAGTCCTAAAGGAAAACAGTGGCTTTTCATATCGTTGGGTGTTTTCATTTTCTCTCTCAACATTTTTTCCATATGAAGGAAAAACAGCTGTTTATCAATAGACACCAGTGCTACACAGCAGGTTAGCATAGGAAGTGAAGAACAATATTATCTTTATGCACTGTTACAGAAGGATTGCTGCAAGCTAAATTGGAATTTGGGTGGGATATTGGGTTTAATGCTCCTAGGCTATGTCTTCATCGCAAAAAAGGTGGTGGTGGTTTTTTATCAAGGAATATAGTGTTGACTTTGCCTAGTTGGTCATGGTAAAAGCTGTAGTGCCTTGTCTATACATGGGGCTTTTCTACACATAGAGTTACTCAGGAGTAGCTATTCCTGAATAACACCAAGTATGGACACTCTTTTTCCAGAATAAGAGTGCCTTGTTCTGGTTTAGCTTAATCCACTTTGAAAGATCTTTAATGGCCACAGATGGTCAGTATCTGAGTATTACATCCCAGCTGTATAGCCATTCTTCTACTCACAGAGTACCCTAGTTCAAGAGAAGGGGTATTTCCCACCGTGCCGTCAACGCCACTTAATGACTTTTTACCTGGCAATCTTCCACACATGTACTGACCAGGCCCAAGTGTACTTAACTTCTAAGACCTGACAGAAATAATACAAGGTGATACAGCTGCAGGCATGAAGGAGGGAAAGGCAATAGGGTATCTTTGAAGTGTTGTGATTGGAAATCCAGCCAGCCTCCTAATTTGGTATACAAACTAGTTAGTATGTGGGCAGATTAGAAGGATTCATTAGTGGAGCAAGGAAAAAGTGAGTAAAGGTTGTCTGTCATAGGCTAAAATGAGGTTTCAGAGTGAGAATCGGAGCAGAAATGGTAGTCTCTTTCAGGTCTGGCAAAAATTAAGGCCTGTGAAATAAAGTATTTCTAGAAGCATGACTGGACAAGGAGAAGTTGATTGGAAATGTCGTCTTTTAAACTACACTTCGGAAAATCTCAGACTTCCTTCCCCGATGAGCCAAACTCTGGTCATGACCTAGGGGGAAAAGATAACTTGCTTTACTACCCACTGTTACTAGTGTATTAAAGCATTTGTTGTTTCAGCAAAATTATTTGAGAAGATTACCATATGAGCTGAATTTTTGAACCTTCATTTTTTGCAATAAGTTTACAGGTGCCTAGTAGTATCCTTGCAAGACAAGATAGGGGATAATTTCCTTTTAAAATGGACATGGTCTTCCTGAATGGACAAAGATTATTTTAACACATCCATCAATATTTCCGTCTTGGCTTCTCCGGAGGCAAAACTCCTGCAACAAGTGTGTTGCAAGGAAGATGCATGCTGTTCATTGGCAAGCAGACCAGAAAAAAAAACAGAACACACAATGCCATTGACATTGCCATGTTTTTAATCACCAGCAGTGCACAAAACATCTATTCAGCAGTTTTACAAACCTACAGTGCCTGCAAGGCTGTGGATTTCCCTTACAAATGAAATAGAATGTTCCACATAGCAATAGTTTTAAATCCCTTTTCCAATGATTCTTAACAGCATTTAAAACTTTTATACTGCAGTCCACTTTCTTCTGAGAAGGGGAGAAGGAATAGGCAATTTTTAGATACTCTGGCTCTAGGGATTGGTTTTATTAGATGGAGTATTTAACCTCTGTTACTCTGTTGCCCATTGTAGGAAGACAGGATGCTGTGCTAGATGAACCATTGATCTGACCCAGTACGGCCATTCTTATGTTCCCTGTTAAAAATCAGATCAGTTCAGTAGTGATTATAAATTACCATCTGAAGACTGTTTGGCCTGTGTGAAATGAGTTGATAATCTCAGTTCACTTCCTTGGGGACAATTGTCCATGTCACAAAAAAACTCTAACAGAACTGGCTCCTTGCTTGCAGTCTCATCAGAGAGGTCAAGGAACTAGCCTTGTTTCAGAGGTGGTCTCTCCAGAACAGAGCTGAGGCACAGTGGCAAGGAAGAAGCATTAGGGAAACTTACACTGCCATAGCCCACGTTGTGCTTTGTTGAGGACAGAGAGCGCCAGTTGCCTGGACTGTCAGTCTGGTACTTTTCAGCATCACTAAATTAGAAGAAACAACCAGCCAACCAGAAAAAATAATTATTTAAATCAGTCTCTCTTACTGCTTTATTAAAGTTTTCTCTGTTTCTTAGCATACCATATATGTCAGTCCACCTGAATCTTGGGTGACAAGGGTGTGGAAAACCAATTCAAGTCTTTGCATAAGTATATAGTACATGCATTTTGGTTCACATACAAAGTTCAAATATATCTACTGAAGCTACCAAAAATATGAAAATCGTTCTTGTCATGTCTTGCAGCTAGGAATTGCATGCTGAGGTCAACCATAGGGAAGTACAGTTTGCTTCTAATTTTAGCATTTACTATTTGTGTTCCTGGATTCTTATGTGATTCTACCAACCCAGTGATGCCTTCACCAAGGAATTTATAGTGCCTGTGCTTACTTTATGGGAAATTGAATTTTTATATTCTTACGTGGTTAAATTTAGATCCTTTTTTTCCATTTCATGTATTGCCACAATAAAAGATAGGTGTGGATTCTGTCATAAATAAAAAGGGTTCCTTCCCCTGTGCTTTGCATTATTGAGTAGTGATTGATGGGTTTACAGGGAAAGTCAGTCAGTCCACTCCCACTTTATCAATTTGTTGTTGTTGTTGGCAGTCACCCATATTACATTGATAAAGCTTTCCATAAATCTAGTACAAGGTATATTTTTGTTTTCTGGAGTAGAGCGCTTTGTCAGTGTCTACTTTCCATGTAGGCTGGATAGCTCTACTCTTTCTTGAAATAGTCCAGTTTGGGGTTGCTCTGTAATTAGCATCAACTTCAGGAAGGTATTGTGTGTCCTTACGTGGAGCAAGATATCAGAACATAGGCCTGGAAGTCTTGCTGATTTAAATTTAGGCCAGATAATAAAATGAGATTTGTTCAGCAAGGAAATTGTTTCCACTATGCACACGCCCCTCCAATTTTAGTCATGGCTAGTATTTTTGAGAAATGAATTTTAAATAAGAAATATCTTATTCTTTGTAACAAAATGTGTGTGGACTGAGCTGTTGCTTTTCAATATGTGTGTGGAGTGTTGACAGTTCTGTTCCATAGTCAGATATGGAACTCAGATATCAGACATGGTTTTTAAAAACTTAACAGACAGTAAACCCACTCTGATGGTGAGTTTTTATGTTCATTTCCTCATCCCCAGATAACTCAAATTATTGTGATGTGTTGATTGATTACAGCAGTTAAGTTTCTTAGTAATCAGTTTCATCACTTATTCTCAATTCACATTTGCACCTTTGATTTCTCTTTCACAACACGGTGATGTGAGTTGTCGTTGACTAATGAAGAACAGAATTGGTTTCGGCATGAGACAAACGGAATGCCGACACCAATCCCAAAATGCATTAATCTTTAATAATCCACATCTGCATGTTTATAAATGATATAACCAGGGGTTGCTAATGTTGATACGTCCCCTTCCAAACAGAAACTGACATAGAAGTTCGTATTTGCAAACTACATTAAAGGCATATGGCTGAATGTTCTGTGTGTGACCTTGAAGAGGGTACTAAATTTATGGAAGTTTTAAGCTGATTAAAAATATATGAAGAATTGCTAGGCTCTAGCACTAGTCTTTTGGGTTTCCCATTGTTGGGCAAGTTTAAATATGTCATGATAGATCCTGTCTGAAGGAAGGTCAGATTCTTAAGATGCTGTTTGGAACCTGCTTTGCCTTCGGAAGCTTTTATTCATAATATATTAGATTTGTCTTTTTGCCTTCCTGGGGGCTTTCTTTGTTCCTGTTGAACAGAAGTGTGTATTATGATGAGATGCTCATGTTATTCACGATAAACACTATTCTGGTTAAGCTTGTTCCTCATGGGGGTGGGGTGGGATTAATTATTGGTCCTACCTTTTTTCTAACAAAGTATCTATTAATTACAGGCAGTGGAAGTTGCAAAGTTAGAGTAGAGCAAAGAACAGCAGCACACAAGTAAACTGCTTCAATGCTGCAGATTAGCACTGTTCCAATTTCCACCTACTTGCCAGCACTTAAAAAAGGAGAGATGGTGAGAAAGAATGAGGGAAGAAAGAAGAGCCTGTGGAACAGTGGGAATATCTTAAATTTAGCAAATGATGCTACTTCACTTATCGCTGGCCCCCAGTGCTGACCCCAAAGTGCAAACAAGAACATGACCTGGATAGTCTTCATCTATACTTAGGGATCAGAAACCTATATTGTCAGCTGTTGATTTGGAGTTATTCCCAAGTGTAGATGGGTGCTGCAAAAAGAAATGTGGTGGGGAGTCTAAGAACATTTTTTATCCTATCTTTGGTGTCCCATGGGATTTTCACATTGAAGATGTGAACTTCCAAAGATTATTGGTGAACTACCAATATATATGCCTTCTGTTATGTTAAAATTGTGATGTAGGTCAGTTTTTATTGGGAAGCAAGTCCAATGAATTTTATACCTACCTCTTATAGACACTGCGTTTCAAGCTCTTGAGTACAGTAGGCTCAACCAAGACCAGGTTAGAGAAAAATTCTCCTTATAAATTATAAACTGTCTCTAAAGAATGATCATTAATAGTAAAAACACCTTCCCTTGGAACTTGTGTTAACTTGCTAAACTAAATTCTTAATATTTTATGATGTTTCATTTTAGAAAATAGAGAATTTGAATGTAATATAAGGAGGCAAGACAACTTCCCTATCTTTGTTAAAAGCATTCAGTTGCTTACAAATTGGATCAATTACGAATTAAATTTTTTTTAATTGAAATATAGAAAGTAATTAAAAACACATTTGTTTTCAGTAGCTGGAACGCATAGTTTACCACATTAAAAAAAGATATAAAGTAATGCATCAACTATTCCTATCGGGCTAGCTCTTACTCTGCTTTGACTCATGCAAATCTCACTGAAATCACGGCGAACAGGACAGAGTAAGAACTGCAGTAAGGATTTGACTCATACATTAAACAGATGGGTACATGTTTTTTGCCGTATCACCTGTGAGGTACCTGTTAATTATGCATTATTTTCTCTCTTGTACGTTATTCAGGAAAATATAATTTAGCAAATATAATAATAATTTAAAATCACCGTAGAGGTGTGATAAAATGTGTTGGACAGGCTGTGTTTCTTTGTCCCATTTCCCCTTCTGCCCCTGCCCCCAGATTTGCACAATTGTGATGGATGTTTTTGGGGCACAGAGAGAAAAACATATGAAGGGAGTTTTTGCTGGGGAGGCTCAAATGAGAGCTTTTTAAAAAAAGTCAGTGGCTTGGCTTTGAAAAGGCCTATCTAGTATAGAGCAGTGCTTGAGTGAAAAAAAGGGAGCAAGCGCCTCATCTAATCTTTCTCCTGGGGACCTAGGTAGACAAATTGGCAGCCCTGTTCACAGCCTTTCTTTTTCCCCCTCCCCTTTGTACCATAAGAACTGCTAATCGGATCCATGCTGCTGCAACTGTGGTTAGTTATTAACAGAATAAAAGCAGATTTCTTCAAAAGAACGGATGGGGGGAACCAACTATACAAAATTGCAAGGTTGTTAGAATCTTAAATGCACAGCAGTCGATTTTTCCCCCGTTCTGAATTATACGATGAATACAGTCTTTCATCTGTCACTGTGCCCATTTCTTCAGAAGGCAGCCAATATTAAGCTTCTCAAACAAAACAAAAGAAATTAAGATGTTAGAAAGAGGAAAAACATTGGGGAAGAGGAAGAATAAGAAAAGAAGAAATCAGGTTTTGTTTTTATTAATTTGGCCTGGTGAGAGAAATATGAGCTTCCCTGCTCAATTCAGTTCCTGCTCCTCCCTCCCCCAGCCACCATCTCTGAATGCAAGGATTAGAAAAGACTTAACTAGTTGTTCTCCTGAGCTGTATGATTCTGTACTGGCCTCCAGCAGAAATATTTCATGCTGTGTTAGCTCCCCAGTTTAATGTAGATTGTGCATCAAATGAGCAAAGGTGAAAGTGGAAGGAAATAGACCCCCAAAATGAAACTTCTCTATATCTAAATTACAAATCACAGGTAGGTGTTATGGGATTCCTAGGCTTAGATTAACTAATATTTTCTATTATAAAGAAACCTTGTGACCTTCTTTTGAATTGCTCTGGCACCTCCATGGTTTGCAACAGGACTTTGAAATTTGGCAGCGGGATAATCCTTGGGCAGAAAGATGCCTTTTAGTGGCCTCATGAAAATCCATTCAGATTTGGCCGAGTTGTAAGCTGTTGAAAGTTGCCATTGGCTATCTATATTTCACATGGCTCAGCTTGCTTAGGGGTTGCTGCCAAAAACTCTCAAAATTCCCTGAATCGTGCATTGCAGTTGTGCCTCGTTTCAGCAATCCACGCCTAGAGGAGGACCTCCGGATGGGACACAGACAAAATGGATCCTTCTGCCACTGCTTTCCCCCCAGTGACGTTCGCTCTGGCCTAAGGGAACATCTGCTGCACTAGCATACCTGCTTAGGAGTCTGTGAGTGCTTAGACTCCCTGTTTCTACTAAGAAGTGCTAATAATTCTTTGCCCTTTTCAAACCTGCATCTCCAATATGGCAGACCCAAGTTTCAGAAACACACTACGGTGGTGAGCACCACAGAAAAATCCATGCAAGCATTTAATAATTCCATAGGTAGGGCAGCATTTGTATGGTGTGCAGTATATTAGAACTTGGGGCAACACACTGGGTGGTGGAGGATAAAAAGAAATATTGAATAGTTCCCTCATTCATTGAGCACCACCCATTCTGTGCACTGAATGAGACATGGCGTTCTGTGGAACAAACAGCATATGCTCATGAATTAGAGACTGTATCATAATGCTTATGCACGGGGAAGGGGGCAGAATTAAGGTTACACAGTCTTAATTCTAATTTCCTAGCTTTTGAGTGCTAGACTACTCAACCTAAGGAAGGTTCTTTTAACACAGAAGTGGTTTTGGTTGATTGGTGTGTGGTTTTGTTTATTTTTTGTAACATAATGTAGTGTTTATATTACAGTAGCATTCAGAGGCCCCAGTAAGGATCAGGGCCCCATTATTCTGGACACTGTGAAAACATGAAAAAAAGACACAGTTCTGTCTTGAAACTCCTACAATCTAAGAACTATATATTGTTATGAACAGTAAAAGAATTCTTGCTAGTTGTTGTTCTTACATGATTTCTGAGAGTTAATATACATTAGAGAAACCTGCATCTTTGAAGGATGATACAGTATTTAAAGGGCTAATGTGGAAGATTCAAGGCCGGATCCACTGATATCCTTTGTCTGCTTTGCACTGCTCCTGTGACTCAAAATAGCTATAAACGTGGTTTAAACAGCTGGGTAAACTGAGTTTACAGCTACTTTGCTTTGCTAGAGCAGCACAGATTAGTCAGATGTCAACCTGGCCCTCAGAATGCAAGTTAACCTGCAGTTACAACATCAACAGGTGTGAGGACTCCAGCTTTATTCTTGTCAGACAGAGTGTGAGCTGGCACCAGGAGCAAAGAACTGAGATGTGGAAAGTAGAAAAATGATAATAATATTGCAGTGTCATTGATACAGTCTTCTCTTCAGTACTTTTTCAGTTTAAGTGGTATGTCCCAACTCTGTTCAGTCCAAAACAGAACAGAGAGAGAGCACCTCTCTGAAAGATACAATTTAACTCTTTCTGCCTCTGTTTCAAACCGTCTTACAAAATATTTAAGAGTTTAACCTAACCAATTTTTATATGCAGAAAAATCGTAGTCTGTCATTATATTATTAACTATTTAAAATGATTTCTCCTCTTTCTCTCTGTAAATTTTTCTAATAAAAGGTTGATTTTTAAAAATAATACAGTCTGATAGGCAATTATAACGTAATATGGGCTCCCACTTCTGGTATTTTAACAACAAAGTTGAAAAGATTGTTATCTAAATTTTAAAAGCTTCTGTTGTGCATGCACCAGTAGTTACATAAAGATTTTTATAGGCACTGCATTCCACACTACCTATAATACAGTATGGCTCGTACACAATGCTACTGATTTGAATGGAACTCCTGCTACCAAGATTTGCATGTGACAGTGTGACTGTACGAAATCTATGGAAATGGAATAGCATGTCATTGCAAAGTATTTTAACACACATTACTCTATTTGCTGTGATTTTACATAATAAAAATGCTATGCAACATACACAGTAGTGGTTATCCTGCATACATTCTGGCAAATGGAATACCTCATCAGTGTAGCAGCAGTGCTACACAAAAACATGGGAAAGGTTCAGCTCTGTTAAAAGTTCCATTTGTATTATACTGGGTCAAAATAGTTTGTCAGTGAAAAAAAATTGTTCTTTTTCTTTCAAATAGCTACGGTAATGTACGAAAGCTACGGTAATGTACGAAAACACTTGTTTGCATTCTTTGCAATTTTCTTTCCAAAATGAAATAGAAAAATCAGTTAATATGGAATTAAAAGTGGCTTCTAACAGGGGAGTGGAGATGGAAGGTTTGTGCCCATTCTTGCTTCTTTTTGATATGTTGTCTGAAGGCCAGAAAGGGTGGCTGAATTGGTAGGTTATTTTAATAGTAGTTACTTCTTTCTTTTGATTGTTTTTTATCTTAGAAATATCTGGAATGTCTGGTCTTCCCTAGCTGTGCTGAAAATTTTTTTTGGCATCTCATAAAACTCCTATTATGCATTTTTAAGCTTCACATTGAAGATTTGGCGGGACTTGAATTTGTAACAGAGGCCCCGCTTCTGCCACACACAGTCCACACAGGTAGACCTCTGTGACTGCAAAGAGCCCCATTAAGTGCAGTCTACCCATCGGACATTGCACAATCAGGCCAATGAAATTTTTCTCCTTAGCATTTTAGTTAAATGGGTATTAAATAAACAATAAACCCCAGAGTTTTAACTCTTTTGAATATAAATCAGTTCTCAATTAATTACGCTTTAATTCCTAGGGTATTTAGATTGTAAACTCTTTGCAGCAGGGACCATCTTTTTTGTTCTGTGTTTGTACACCCCCTAGCACGGTGGGGTCCCGCTCCATGACTGGGGCTCTTAGGTGCCACCACAACACAAATAATAATAAAAACAATGATCAAAGAAAGAAAATGGATAAACCTTTTTAAAGAAACAAACAACCTTGCAGGTCATCTTTATATATCCGAAAGAAACCAAAAAAGCACCAACTCTTTTCCCCTTGTGGGTCACCATTTAAGGGTTAAATGGCGATCTTAGCATTGTTCTCCTTTTGCTGCTTTTGGTCTAACTTACAATTTTATAGTCTGTTGAATTTCACCATGTGAATAATCTACAGCAGCACCAGTTAAGCTAATCTTTCTTCAAGTCTCGCAGTGTTGATTTGCTCGTTCTTTATAGAAATAATTTTCTCTTGTGACTTAACGAGATTTTGTTCTAAAGCTTTTATTAAATAAGGGGGAGATTTCCAAAGTACTCCTTTGTAAATAAATAAATACTTGTGCAAATGGTTACAGGTGCCCATCATTTTATTTGAGAAACTCCCGACTTCACATTTCTAGAGGAGGCAGATGAAATTGATTTCTGTAGTGCCTAATTTACATACGCACAGTTCTAAAGTTTGATTTCGCCAGCGCTGTGTTTGCATGACTGTATATGCAGGATAAGGTTCTTGCTCGACAATTGACATTATTATCAGTGTTAAAAATTAGAGTGTTAGAAAGATTTTACAAGCTCATCGTAAATGGATGCAAAATAAACTACACAGCATAGATCTTCTATTTGATTTTTAACAGCTCCCAGAGGAATTTCTGTCCCTGACCCTAAAGGAATTCTCATCTTGGGGCTGTACAATGCAACCAGCAGTACCCCTGCATCTTTTAGTAACTTATAAAGTCATAGATGGTTTTTACATGTTTTAGGTTTACTTGAAATATTCTGTCTGATAGCAGTGCCTCAGGCATACACAGTATAAGTGGTAGTGCCCTGTGTTAACATGGGATTGCTGTTTATTTACAGTCCTGAGTCACTGAATCATTTCTCTCATGCAGAAGTGTTCATTATAATGTAGACACTTACTGTCTTGCTACAGTCCTTTCCTGAGTGACATAAAAAAATAAGTCAGTATTTTGTTCTCGTATGCTTTAGAGTTCCTAAATGGGCTGAGGATCCAAGGCCCCAGGCACTGAATATTTCATAGTAGTGCCATGTTTGGTCTTTTGGAGAAGGAACTCTGCCTCTAGACTTCCGTTTGCATACTCTTGCGAAGTGCAGAAATGAGGCAGTTGTCATATCCCATCATAATACTGCATACTTTGAGTTTTAGTGCAAATATTTTCCATTCAAATAGCTAGGCAACTTTTATATTTTACTAGTTTGTTTCTTTGTATTGCATATAAATCTAATGTATCTTTTAAAATCAGCTGTTGTAATTGTGGCTAGTTTCTCTGACACAGTGTAGATGGAGGATAAAGAATACATAGCACTTCACTTGCCTTCTGTGGTTTGCCCATAGGGTGATCAAACAGCAAGTGTGAAAAATGGGGAGAAGGGATAGGGGGTAATAGGTTCCTATGTAAGAAAAGGACCCAAAGATCAGGACTGTCCCTGTAAAATTGGGACATCTGGTAACCCTATTTGCCCATAACATTTGGATGGTTCATAGTTCTGCAGAAAGAGCAATCCTTATTGGTATTCTTTGGGACAAATCCTTATGGCTACAGAAATAAGCCCAGGATTTTCCCCTCAACAAGTAAAAATGGGTGGGAGCTAAGCAAGAGAAAATCTACTTGACATGTTCTTTATTCTTGCTGTTTTTTTAAAAAGGAAATCAGTCTGAAAATAATCTGTTCATTTTGATGAGGAGGCGTTTAAACCTCTCTGCTACTGTTTATACCACACTCATCGCTGCAGTGTCTGACCACCTAAAATATATTTTTATTGCCTAATCTGAGCTGGTCCTCCAGCTGCTTTGGCTGTCAAGAGCAGCCACATCTCAAAATCAGTGATGAATGAAAATCCCAAGACGCACCTGAGACTTGCTCTCCCTTCTCCTTAGGCTGTGGCAATTTGATTGGTTGGTGTGAAACTGTCACCATTTTACAGCAGCACAAGAGTTGGTGCTTGATCCTGTATGCTTAGCGCTGTGTTGAGGGTTGAGATGTATCCCAGGGAAGTGGCTCACTAGTGTTATTCATAGACTCATAGGTCAGAAGGGACCAATATGATCATCTAGTCTGACCTCCTGCACAACGCAGGCCACAGAACCCTACCCATCCACTTCTATAACAACCCCTAACCTATGTCCGAGTTATTGAAGTCCTCAAATTGTGGTTTGAAGACCTCAAGCTGCAGAGAATCCACCAGCAAGTGACCCATGCCCCACGCTGCAGAGGAAGGCGAAAAACCTCCAGGGCCTCTGCCAATCTGCCCTGGAGGAAAATTCCTTCCCAATGTTAATCCCCCTGATATATTTATATAGAGCAAGCATATCCCCCCGCAGCCTTCTTTTGGCTAGGCTAAACAAGCCAAGCTCTTTGAGTCTCCTTTCATAAGGCAGGTTTTCCATTCCTCGGATCATCCTAGTAGCCCGTCTCTGAACCTGTTCCAGTTTGAATTCATCCTTCTTAAACATGGGAGACCAGAACTGCACACAGTATTCCAGGTGAGGTCTCACCAGTGCCTTATATAACGGTACTAACACCTCCTTATCTTTGCTGGAAATACCTCGCCTGATGCATCCTAAAACCGCATTTGCTTTTTTAACGGCCATATCGCATTGGCGGCTCATAGTCATCCTGCGATCAACCAATACTCCAAGGTCCTTCTCCTCCTCTGTTGTTTCCAACTGATGTGTCCCCAATGTATATCTAAAATTCTTATTATTAATCCCTAAGTGCATGACCTTGCACTTTTCACTATTAAATTTCATCCTATTACTATTACTCCAGTTTACAAGGTCATCCAGATCTTCCTGTATGGTATCCCGGTCCTTCTCTGTGTTAGCAATACCCCCAGCTTTGTGTCATCCGCAAACTTTATTAGCACATTCCCGCTCTTTGTGCCAAGGTCAGTAATAAAAAGGTTAAATAAGATTGGTCCCAAAAACCGATCCTTGAGGAACTCCACTAGTAACCTCCTTCCAGCCTGACAGTTCACCCTTCAGTACGACCCGTTGGAGTCTCCCCTTTAACCAGTTCCTTATCCACCTTACAATTTTCATATTCATCCCCATCTTTTCCAATTTAACTAACAATTCCCCATGTGGAACCGTGTCAAATGCCTTACTGAAATCGAGGTAAATTAGATCTACTGCATTTCCTTTGTCTAAATAATCTGTCACCTTCTCGAAGAAGGAGATCAGGTTGGTTTGGCACGATCTACCTTTAGTAAAACCATGTTGTAATTTGTCCCATTTACCATTGACCTCAATGTCCTTAACTACTTTCTCCTTCAAAATTTTTTCCAAGACCTTACATACTACAGATGTCAAACTAACAGGCCTATAGTTACTCGGATCACTTTTTTTCCCTTTCTTGAAGATAGGAACTATGTTAGCAATTCTCCAGTCGTACGGTACAACCCCTGAGTTTACCGATTCATTAAAAATTCTTGCTAACGGGCTTGCAATTTCATGCGCCAGTTCCTTTAATATTCTTGGATGGAGATTGTCCTGGGCCCTCCGATTTTGTCCCATTAAGCTGTTCAAGTTTGCTTCTACCTCAGATGTGGTAATATCCACCTCCATATCCTCATTCCCGTTTATCATCCTTCCATCATCCCTAAGCTCCTCATTAGCCTTATTAAAGACTGAGGCAAAGTACTTATTTAGATATTGGGCCATGCCTAGGTTATCCTTAACCTCCATTCCATCCTCAGTGTATAGCGGTCCACTTCTTCTTTCTTTGTTTTCTTCTTATTTATGTGGCTATAGAACCTTTTACTATTGGTTTTAATTCCCTTTGCAAGGTCCAACTCTACATGGCTTTTAGCCTTCCTCACTTTATCCCTACATGTTCTGACCTCACTAAGGTAGCTTCCCTTGCTAATCCCACCTTTCTTCCACTCCTTAGGCTTTCTGCTTTTTCTTAATCACCTCTCTGAGATGCTTGCTCATCCAGCTTGGTCTACAACTCCTGCCTATGGTTTTTTTTCCCTTTCTTGGGATGCAGGCTTCTGATAGTTTCTGCAGCTGCGACTTAAAGTAATTCCAGGCCTCCTCCGCATTTAGATCCACAAGTTCTTCAGTCCAATCCACTTCCCTAACTAATTTCCTTAACTCTTTAAAGTTAGCCCTTTTGAAGTCAAAAACCCTAATCCCAGATCTATTTTTGTTTATCCTTCCATCTAGTTTGAACTGAATTAGCTCATGATCACTCGAACCAAGGTTGTCCCCTACAACCATTTCTTCTATGAGGTCCTCACTGCTCACCAAAACCAAATCTAAAATGGCATCCCCTCTTGTTGGTTCTTCAACTACTTGGTGAAGAAATCCATCTGCTATCACATCCAGAAAAATCTGAGCCCTATTATTCTTGCAAGCACTTGTCCTCCAGTCTATATCTGGGAAGTTAAGTCTCCCATGATCACACATTTCCCATTAGTGTTTACTTCATTAAAAACATTAAAGAGGTCTCTATCCATATCCAAATCAGATCCCGGCGGTCTGTAGCACACCCCAAGCACTATCTCAGGGGAGGCTCTAGTAGCTTTTTCTTTCCCAGTGTGATTTTTGCCCAGACAGACTCTGTCTTGTCCATTCCATCACTTCTTATTTCTTTACAGTTAACCTCATCATTGATGTACAATGCTACTCCACCACCTTTGCCTTATTTCTGTCTTTCCTAAACAGCACATAGCCTTCAATACCTGTACTCCAGTCATGACTACTATTCCACCATGTTTCTGTTATCCCTATAATATCCGGTTTCACTTCCTGCACCAGTAGCTCCAGTTCCTCCATTTTTGTTACCTAGGCTCCTCGCATTAGTGTACAGACATTTTAATTTTTGGCGTTTGGCTTCACTGACATTCTTTACCCTGTTATGCACAGACATTCTACCACCAGCATCACCTGTTAGTCTGGTATCTACACACCCTTCCTCCTTATGTCAATTCTTCGGTCCACGACTGTATCCCTCTTACTTTGTTTACTTCCCTCTCAAGGTTAAATTCCGGCGTGGAGATCTCCTGGACATCTCCCAACCATCTCCCCCAAATTCCTAGTTTAAAGCTCTCTTAATCAGTTCGGCGCGAGCCTCCATCCTAGAAGTCTATTTCCCTCCTTACTCAGGTGAAGTCCATCCCTGAGAGAACAGTCTTCTGTCCGTAAATGCTTCCCAATGACCGTACATCCCAAAGCCCTCCTTATAGCACCACTGCCTGAGCCATCTGTTGATCGCCATAATCTTGTCACACCTTTGTCGCCCTTCTCTAGGAACCGGCAGAATCCCACTGAAGATCACCTGAGCCTCGATTTCCTTAAGCGTCTTCCCCAATCTGGCATAGTCTCCTTGATACAGTCCAGCGAGTATCTAGCCGTATCATTTCGTTCCCACATGAAGGACAATCAACGGATTCTTTCCCGCTCCCGCTAGGATCCTTTTCAGCCTCAGGTCCACATCCTGTATCTTAGCACCCGGCAGACAGCACACCCTTCTGTTCTCCTGATCAGCTCTAGTTACAGGCCTGTCTATTCTTCTTCTCAGTAAGGAGTCTCCAATCACGTAGACCTGCCTTTTCCTGGTGACAGTGTGATTCTCCGGTCTATCCCCTGCACCCACTGGCTGCAAGTCCTCTCGATTCCTATTCACCCTTGCAGTCCTCCTGGGGCTCATATTTGGTGTTGCCTCCATTGACTTCTCCCCTCCTTCTGCAGGACTAGCTGCTCTTCTCTTTTTCCTTGCCCTCTCTCCTTCAGCGACCACCTGCTGTGCCCCTTCTTCATTTTCCAACTCTGCAAACCTGTTCCTGAGTTCTATTTCTCCTTCACTGGCCTGTCTTTTCCTCTATCTGGTTCTCTTAGTCACATGCTTCCACCGTCCACTTTCCTCACCCAGCAGTCCCTCCTCAGAATTCTTTGGTCCTGCTTCCGTCTGCATGTCTGAGCTTCTCCCTTCAGCCCCCTCATGTCTGTGTTCCATCATCTGCTCGAACCCCCTTCTAAACTCAACCAAAGTTTCCACCTGCATCTCCAGTCCTCGGATCTTTTCTTCTATCAGCTCTATCAGGCGGCACTTCATGCAGATGTAACCCTTTTCAGGTACCCCCTCCAGCATCATGTACATGCCGCAGCTTTCACATTCAGTCATCCTCATTGTGTCTTCCACTGAAGCCTCTGTATCAGTCCTGGCCTTCCCACTTTGTGCCTGGCGGTCCAAGCCACACAACACAACACGGACCCCCAACAGGCACCGGGCCGCTGGCAGACCACCACCCACTCCCTTACCTGGCTTGCTAGTTCCTCTTAGGCTCCCCTGCAACCTCCCCCTGTAAACTCCCTCTGAAACTCCCCTGTTTGCAGTTCTGTTCGCTGGCTGCTGTGCCTCTGCAGCTGTCTGTAGAATAAGCATGGGCAGAGGGTGATGCTTCCCCTGGGAGAGGGGAGCTGCCTGTCCCATCTCTTCCACCTGTGGCCCCACCCACACTCCACCTCCACTCTACCCCAAACCCCATCCCATCCCATTCCTCACTGCGCCCCCTTTCCACTTAGCGCCACCACACAGCACGTCCCTCATCTTCTTCCTCTGTTCCCTGCAAGGTCCTCACAGCCCCCTGTCCCGCCTCTCCTCTACCCCTTCCCCGGTGAGCCCACCCCCACTGCTCCCCACATCTTTCCTCTCCTCCACCCCCTCCCTTGCAGGGGCATGGGGGTGAGGAGGGATGCTGCGAGCTGCCAGGACCGCTGGAGAGGGGGAGTGGACTGGAAGAGAGGAGGGACTCACCAAGCAGCAACAGGTGACAGGGGCCTTGGGGAAGGGGATGGAGCAGAGAGGGGAAGAGGCAGAGCGCAGGCAGGGCCACCATGGCCCAGGCATCCAGCCTGGGTTGGTGGCGGCTGCACCAGGGGAGATTTAGTCTCCCCTGGCCTGTTATAATACCCACCGCCCATGATATTAAGTCCCTGCTTTGCTGTATAATAGTGTTGAGGGAGGAAAGCTCTAGTGTTCTAAGCCTCATTGGTTTGAAAGTCTGGTCTCCTTGGAATAACAGGTGAAAATGTTGATGATGCTGTCTGTGCTCTTTAACCTTGCAGAATAGATAAACTGTGATCTATGCAGTTTACAGTAGTGAGGATGATGGTGTTTTTTAACATGAACTTAAAATTGGGTCATATCTGCTCTTTGTGTATATGAAAGATACCATGCTATTTTTTTAATAAGAGTAAATGTTTGCCTTTCCTTTGAATAACAATATACCCCATCTCTATCTGATCTCACATACACCACGCTTTCACAGCATGTGCATACTTTCGTTTTTTATTTCTGTGTTACACTTGGACATTCAAATATATTAAGTCCACCGATTCATTGAAATATTTTTTTTAACGGTTGTTAGTCTTTTCTGTATTGACTGGATTTTTCTTTGGTTATATTGTTGGCAGCAGTCCATGTCTGCTTGGCTGGAGGCCAGTTTAAACTCGGCAGGGTGAGCCCTATTGTTCTGCAGACTTGGATTTTGTTAAATTCTCTAACAGAAATATGTGTCAGGAGATTTACAGCTGTAAATTGGATCATGTCAGTGAGGTTGGGAACTCGCTCAATACAAAATTGAACATTTCGGCATGCCTATTGCTAAATATGTTTATCCACACTTCCTCCTTGGGTTACCAAAAAAAAAAAAAAAAGTTGTGAAAAAAGCTAGACCTGCTGAGCTGTATCTTTTAATGTATACAATTGGTACATTCTTTGATGTGCAGTGGTTTAAAAAAATGTAACGGGTTTTGGTCTGTTTTTTAAATTTTCTCTCTGTTTGTTGCAGGTAGTCAAATGCCACCTCAGCCTCCTGGTAGTCAATCAGAATCCAGCTCCCATCCTGCCTTGAGCCAGTCACCAATGCCACAAGATCGAGGTTTGTTAGAATTTATTTATTTATTTATTTATTAGTTTACGTCAGATATACCTTTTGTTCTCAGGAGTTCATCAGTGTGGTGGAATTTCTCCAAGTTCGTTTCTCTCAGTAGAATAATGACAACCTTCATTTAAATAGACTGTGTGGGGTTCTTAATTCTCTTGTGGGAAGAGTAAGTGAATAGGGGGATTTACCACAACACAGTTGGATGCAAGCCTTTTTAAAAATACTGTAAATAGCAGTAATTGTAAAAGGATTCTGCTGCAAAGTCTTAATGTTCTTCAGAATTCAAATAAAATAAACTTGAATTATAAATATGTAACTTGGAATTTGATCTCTGTAGAATAGAAATTATCTGGTTTATAGACCACAGTTTTCTCACTTTAGCAAAACTCTGATGTATCCCACGTCTTTGGATGTAGGCCGTGGCTGGTCTACAGCCTAATTCTAGAAAGAAATTTAAAATCCCTTTACATTGAAAAGAAGGAGGGGGAAACAAGCTGGTAAGGTTGAGTGGTTCAGGATCCCAACCCAGCCGCCCCTTACCTGCAAAAAGTGTTGGATCCTATTCACAGTGTAGTGAAAAGTTGGCTAGCAACAACCCCATTCAAGCGGGGCTGCTGCTGGCTAGCACAGGTTCACTCACCAATGTGGACAGGGATTTTTCTCATTACAACTGTATTATAACCCCGCCACCCCAGGATAATAGTATATCACAGTTTCATAAACCAATGATAGCAAAATAATTATGGAACCAGAGGTGCTGTCCACATTATGATTGAAATGTGCTAGCAACAATTTTATAAAACCATCTTGCCATCTGAGATCACGACAGAATCGTGTTAAATGCCACCACTACAATAGTCTTGGTACTGAAGATATCCTAGATCCCATTCTGTGACTCCGCAAATACTTCTAGAAGTCTGTTTGCAGCAAGTGAAACCCATGGTATAAGTGAGGACAGAATGATGCATTCTGGGATATCATCCAGGAAGTACTAAGAGGATTTCAGACAAAGGGGGAAACGGTTAATTGAAAAAAAAATTTCTGTATTGAAGTGTGCCTCCTCCATGGGATGCTGGTTAGCAGAGAACATTTAGTATATAATTATGGGCTTAACTCAGTTGTTGTGTTTACAGGTCACCTTTAAACACAATCCATTGCTAGCACAGGGCCTCAGTTCCACCATAAAAATTGTTTAGAGTGATCCATATGGTGGAGAGAGAACCATTTCACTAGCCAGTACTAATGCAGTATATTGGATGCGATGGACTGTCATAAAACAGTGGGATTGCATCAGGCAGGGGCTTCAGAGGCCAAAGCATCTCAAAAGATATGTGCGTTTCTTGATTGTGTCTCAGCATAGTATGTGGCACTGCCCAACAAAATGTATCTTTACAGCGTGGATACATTCTGTTTGCCAGAAGCTGAGAATGGGTTTGATTACCTGTTCTGTTCATTTCCTCCAGAGCTCCTGGCAGTGGCCACTGTCAGAAGACAGGACACTGGGCTATATGGACCTTTGGTCTGATCCACTATGACTGATCTTATGATATATATTGTTAGGCTTCAAAGAATGGGTTAATGACACTAAGGATGAGTGGGATGCTCTAACTTTGTTGTGTGGGTCAATCTCTTGATCACCTTTCTAGAGGGGAATTAGGTGGTACTCAGTGGTTGAAGTGCCCAGCCGGGGAAAGGTGGCGTGAGGTGAATCAAAATTGAAACAAGGGAGAAGACAGCTGCCAAAACTCAAAAGCCAAATCGGTGAACAGCAGTGGGGAAACCAGAATGTATAAACAAGGTTGAGTTGGCCTAGGTTTCTTCCCAGTGCTGTCACACAAAAGGCTTTCACAGATGGAAGCTGAACCTAGTAGTATATTTTTAAAAAACATATTTTAAGCTGCAACTTTGGGATTTGTGTTTTAATAACTTTTGCATTGTGTTATATGCAATGTGCTTTGTTTCTGCTTGGTTATAAATTGAGACTTCTAGCATGTTACACACAATCCATGTGACCCAACTTGTATAAAATGTCCATTTGTTTCATGCAGCCGATATGAAATTTGTAACCAGCTAGGTTATATTGATTTTGTAGAACATGATCCCCAAAGCATCTGTAAAGGCTATGCAGTACACAAATAAACATGCATACATTCCCTTTTGTGCCCTATCATTGATTAGAGGCTCCTTTGAAATGGAAAACTTCACCTTTTAAAAAGGCTTTTACATTAGTTGATTCCTTTGCTTGCTTGAACTGATTTTCACTGACTTGGAGAGGGAAAGGAGGAGGAAAGGTGGGTCTCAAAGGGAACGTGCTTGTCAATTACTGATAAAAACTGAGCAGAAAATCGTTGCTGCTGAAGACACCTGATCCACAGGCATCTGTTACAGTAATTTAAACACTTGGCTCACTGATATGAATGATTTCCGGCAAAAAACACTGAGTGACCCTCCAATTTAGGATAACGTGTTTCTGTCCCTTCTAGAACATCACCTAACTTTTCTTTCCTTGTTTAGATAAATGACTGAATGAACAAAGGGTTTCTAATGGCTTACTGAATGGAATCCCATACCCTCAACACTTGAAAAAAATATTATTAGTCAGATATACTGCAGCTTGATTGACAGGGTAGAATTTGAGCTATACCACTTCTAAATCCTAAAGCCCCACACTGAACCATTATGTTTACACTTAGTTATTTTATTTTGAAAGTGTTTGATAGTATTTTATCCTTCTTTCCATGGTTACTCAGCACCCAGCTGGGATTGCTCATGTTTGCCAGTCTAAGGCTGTACATCCCATACTGTAGAAGTGCAGTATCAAGGAACCAGGTTTTTTTTATATGATGTGTGTGTGTATGTTTGTAATCTATGTTCATGTGCACAGTAATAGGAATTTCTGTGGGTTTTGGATATGCCAAGCCCTTCAAATTCCTTTTTATATAGTTTATTTCTTACTTTTTTTTTAGCGGTAGTGTAAAAAGTTACCTATATTTGCAAATGATTTTGAAAATCTTTCATATCATATCTGGTCCATACTTCCTTTGACCTGGTACGATACCAGTGAAAACATTTGGCTCATGCTGCTCACTTCCATTCACATTTTGTGTCCTTTAATTATTTAGATTTGATACACAGTCAATGGAACCTCTAAGGATTTTATCAAAATAAGTTGTTTTATATGTATGGTGCCACAAGAAATTACACAAAAGTGGTTGCTTCATATCTTTTTGATGCAAAGTTTATAATATTTTTTCTTAGCTTGATGGGGCAAATTCAGTCTTCAGTCATACCACTGATTTTAATAGAGTTACTCCAGATTATACTCTGGCATCATTTTCTCTGCTTCCGTACAATTAATTCAACGTATTTTACAAACATTAATTATTTAAGCCTCACAATCCTTCCATGTGGTGGTGAAGTAAGTAATATTGAACTTGCTTTTACAAATAGATAAACTGAGGTACATGGCGGTTTTATAGTCAAAATTTTCAGAAGTAGCCACTAATTCTGAGGTCCTCAATTTTTAGGTGCTTTAGTTTCAGAGGTGCTGAGCATCCAGTATTTCAGCAGAAGTCAGTAGGTATTGTGGATGTGCAGCGCCTCTGAAAATCATGCCTTAGGTGTCTCGAATTGGACATACAAAAACGGACATATCCAAAATTAACAAACACTTTTTTGAAACTATGACCTAAGGGATAGATTTTTAAAGTTCTTTATGCTTCTAATGCCCTTTGAAATCAATGGAAGTTAGCTAGGCATCTAAATACCTTTAACAGTCTGTTTCTTGATGACTTGTTCAAGGTCACAACATGAATTAAGGCCAGAGCTGGGAATAGAATCTAAAAATCCTAATTATTCTCTGGCCTAAACACTAGATTACACTCCTTCCCTTATTACAGTAGCCTGATCATTTTATTTGTTTGTTTTACAAATACAAAAGTATATTTTACAATAAGGTCGAAATTTGACTTTTATTTACCTCAGAACAAACGAAAAGTTCTTTCCTGTATCCTAAAAAAGCTCACAAAACTCATCTTCTCCTATTTAAGTAAATTATTTTTTAAAATTCTCATCTGAGTTCAAAAATTGCATGCCAAGTTTCAGTCTTCTTTATATTAAAATAGTAAATTGGGAACTTGTGAGCACCACTGAATGTAATGGAAACAGTAAATGACCACAAACTCCTACTCTTGCATATGCTGTCATAATGGGGATACTTAAAGGAGCCTTATTTATTAGGGCAAATGAATATGGGTCAGAATTAATTTATAAAAAATCTTTAATTGTTTTTCCCTTATAATTTTCACAGTGGTGTATAGTTAAATATTCATGATAATGCTGATGATGTGCTAAAGGTCTTGAAATAGATCTGGAGTCTCAGAATCAGCACAGGTTATTTAACCCTTTTCATCTAATGCACCATCAGAGACTTGCTCAGTGAAATCCCAGAGCACTGGAATAATTAGAAGATCATAATGAGGATTTAATTAGTCCTTGAGATATGCTGAAATAGGACCACTGAGAACTTTTCTGTTTGGACATGGATTGCAAGCAGAATTGATGCCAATGCAGTTGCTGTGATGTGCTGGAAAATGTATTCTGTTGCTGGAGGCAGTTTCATGGCACCATTCTGTGCCTGTCAGATCTGCATGGAAGATGCCCAGAGTGAGAGCTTCTGAAATTGTTGAACAGTAATCATCCTCTTCTCTCCTCCTCCTCCCAGTATCTTTCTTGTCATCCTTCCCACTTCTAGCTTTATTTCTTTACTTTGTTTACCTGCTGCAGCCTGTCATGGGAGGGGGATAGTACTATAGTATATTTTGCTTAATATCATATCACAAGGAGAAAATGGGTAACAAATAGGATCCAGTTGTGCTGAGCAAAATCTGGATCTGTTTAACACAGCTGCGTGTAAGCATTATCTCCAAATCTAGTCCTTATTTAGTATTAGATCTTCACAGAAGTGATATTTATCAGTAGCTGCAATGTAGTAAATTTAAATAGCTTTTGGCAGCAGAGATGTTATCCAGCAAGAGGTAGTAACAGATGGGATGTGATCAGGCATTTTGATGTTTTCTTTGTGCTTCCCTACAAAAAACTAAACAGCAAACTGAATTTCTGTAACTATAAACTGCAAATTTACTCATTAGATTTCATGAAGTTTTTGTTATCCCCTTTCAAGTTATTTTCTTTCCTCATATATTCTTTCCTCTTTCCTCATATTGTCACTATACAAGCTTCACCATTATTTAATTTCTTTTAATAAAATATAATGATTTTTACTTGTTCAGATGGCATAGATTCCAATTTGGGAATTTGTCCCTAAATTTCCTCCACAAATCCTGATATGGTTTAATACTGACATTTGATGATAGAAACTCTTTTCCCTGAAATCTATTCCTCATCTTTAAAAAGAAGACAAGAAAGAAACAAGAAGAAAAAATAGATCAAAGAACTCTGATTGCAACAAAAAAGATGCGGTAGTTTGCTTTTAGATCTTAAAAAGATCCCCCTTCCTCCTTACATTTTTGCTCTCATTTGGGGATTTGGGATCTACTCAGAGCACAGAGGAGCCTGTCATTAAAATTCTTCTGCTTGCCATGTTAACGATTACGCCACTTAAGGTTAAATCAGACTTGGAAATAAGTTTACTTGATGTAGGCTGAAGTGTTTCAGGCTCTTAAAAGGGAATGTGCTCAAGGTGTGCACCAGAGTGCAAAGCCACAGGTATGTTTGGGTGCCTTCTACTTTCACCCCTTTCTCCAAGTGGGTGAGTGTAGCAGAGCTAACTCAATCTGACATACATGAACAGCACAACCTGCTACTAGGTGAATTGTGTTCTGGACAACCAGAGGAGTGTTTCATGTTAGACACAGAGCAGATTTTAGCTGAAGCCATTACAGATTTTTGGAAGCAGTTATTAGTTAGAAGGATGCCCCATAAAAACAGTTATTCTCAACTTGAATGGCATTACTGAACAGTCTCAATGCTCTTCCTCCTCCCCCTTCTTCCAAAAGGAAGACAAGCACATATAAAAGTGATCAAATAGTTGGCAGAATTGTATTGGAGAAGCCTGTACTGCACCTGGTTTCCTTGAGGACCAAATTCAGCCTGGGTGTAACTCCTGTTGAAGTGAGCATGGGTTTTACGAGCTTGCACTAGAGAAGAATTTGGCTCTTTGTATGACTCTGAACAGCACTGTCACATTCCTGAGCACTTATTTCACACACAACTTTAAGGGGAGAAAGGTGTCATCAGTATGTCTGGTTGTTTTACCTCTGCATTTTTTTCTGGAATAATGCAAGTAGAGTGACCATATGTCCCGATTTTATAGGGACAGTCCCGATTTTGGGGTCTTTTTCTTATATAGGCCTGTCCCAATTTTTCACATTTGCTGTCTGGTCACTTTAGATGCAAGTCATATGAATAATCAGGAGAGCTGGGTTGCAAAGTCTCTGCTTTGTCCTCTGCTTTGGGCTATTAGAGTCTGAATGGCCTTTGGCCTGTTGCATAGCAGATGTTGAAGGGAAACTGTTCCTTTACTTGTTTTACAATATTTTAAGTGATGCACGATGCCAAACCAAGTTAATTCTTAAAGAATCCAAATGCCAATTTCAGCAATTGATGGACGTGGGGTTCAGATTGGATTTGGATATCAGACATATTTCCCTTACCAGCCAGCTTCAGCTTTGAAGTGAACTGATAAGTTATGGCATGATGCTAAATATACAGCAGTATTGTCTTTTTGCAAGAAGAATTGAATGGGAATGTTTTAGGAGAGATAATAAGCCACTTTAATAAACTTCATAACCACAGAAGTGAGGTTCAGATAAATAATGAGACTGGTACAATCAAAACCTGGAACCAAATCTCCAGATAAATTTTGTACAACACTACCATCTGGTCATTGCTCTTTTCTTGCTGATTTTAAATATAGTTATACTGAGAATGAATCTTTATTTCGTCTTTTACATTAAATTGGGAAGTCATTTTTTGAGGTTAGAGGAGGGGAATTGAATTAGTCTAAGGGAGTTTATACAGTTGCTAACGCTGAGACTCCTCTACTGAAAAGTTTCACTGACTTCATTAGACAGCCTCTGAATTCTCTGTCTCTGGGGTCTGGGAGTGAAATAAGCCACAACCAGTCATTGATGAAGAACTTGACAAAGTGACAGTCGTCGTTCCTGTCACCAGGCTTACTGTAAAGTTACTGAGTCTTATCACTATCCTTGGGACAGCTTCCTATCATGGCCTGTGACACCTGAGCTGCCTCTGGTCTGCCTATTGAGCAGCATTATACTTTCAAAGATATTTGGTATTTACGTTACCTTAATTAATCTTTATACGAGGCCTACCTAAAAATAATGAATGGCTAATCTAAGCTCCCTATTTCTTTTTAAGTCAATCCATAAGTTATCTGAGATCTAAGTAATATATTTAACAATAGCTTATATTTATTTTGGTCTTTTCATTCTAAAGCAGTGGTTCCCAAACTTGTTCCGCCGCTTGTGCAGGGAAAGCCCCTGGCGGGCCAGGTCGGTTTGTGTACCTGCTGCGACCTCAGGTTCAGCTGATCGCGGCTCCCAGTGGCTGCGGTTCAAGCCGCAATCGGCTGAACCTGTGGACGCGGCAGGTACACAAACCAGTCCAGCCCACCAGGGGTTTTCCCTGCACAAGCGGCAGATCAAGTTTGGGAACCACTGTTCTAAAGGATCCCAAATGGCTTTGCAAACTGCGATATAGATATTTATCACTTAGGAGCTGCTACCAGAAACAACAGTGTGAGGACAAGGACATTTTGGGGCTGAAGTCAATGGGCTAATTTTTCATTTATGAAAAATGTCACATAACATTTTATGTCCATGTAAGACAGACAGGACACACTGCATATATTTATGGTTTTGTCCTCAAAACTCTGCATACTTCATGGAATTTGGTATATTTACCTCACAAGAGGGAAGCGCTAAGAAATCCAGTGGAGATTTGAACCTGAGTCTCCAACACACTAAATTTTTCAGACCTGAAGTTCTGACCATAAAGCCTGCAGACCCTACAGATTAACACACTGAAAAATGCCCTTCCTTCCACTCTTTCATCTTTTATTTTCGTAAGTATGCATGTTATGGGGGAAATAGACAAATGTCAGTTGTATAAAGCAGACAGACTCCTTAGAATTTTTCACATTGGTGGTCAGATTTGTTTTTTTCAAGGCATGCTACCAGGTGAAATTACTGTGGATTTCTTTTCTAACTACAGTTTACTGTTGTCCCAGTTTCCAAAGCACCATGGCAAAAGGCATCATATACCGTGTGTGCTGCAGTAATACATTGTTTGCGTGTGAAATAGTGTATTAAGGGGCACATGAACAGTCGTCTTTGCCTGTGTCAGTGTGTCGAGGACTCCACAAATGTCTTTGCTTCTCTTCCCTCAGTGCTGCACTTAAACTTTACATCAGTGAGCATTAGGCAAGAGTTGCATAAGGAAAGGTTGGATTTTTCTTCCCAAGCTACCATCTGGGTAATCTGTCTGACCCTTCCCCTGATTCCAGTGTATCAGTGATAGTTTATATGAATTTCAAGGCAAGGCAGTAGCTGAGCAGGGCTGGGGGTGTGAAGACATTTAAATATCATGCATGCCATATCTACACAGGGTTTTGTAATATCAGAGAAAGAACTGAGAGAGAGTCAGTCAGTTAACCTAAGAGCACAGCTGGTAGAACACTAGGGGGCCTGGGTTAAAGCCTTAGCTAGGTCATTAGTTTCCATCTTCCCCAAAGCTACTGGCATTGTCAAGAGAAACTGGCTAAAAAATAAACAATGAAGATATTGTAAGATATTAAAGCATAATAGAAAATGTTTTTTTAAATAAATGCAACAGATCCAATATCCCCACCTCCCCCCGGATAGAAACTTGGCCTCTTTGTGAAGAGGAGCAATAGCTCTCGCTGTCTTTGCAGTAGGAGATGATTTTGCTAAGGTGGTGTGTTGTGTGACTATTATTTCACACATGCAAAGAAACATCTTTTGTTGAACTGGTGCAAAGAAACAAGGCTATGAGTCTGCAAATAATAGCAGATGCCAAGATGAAAATAAATTGTCAAGGTGCCAAAGAGAAAACATGTTGTGTGTTATTGTGGCCCAAAGAACCCTGAATGTTTTTAGTGGCATCCTGATGCATTTGTAGAAGAAGTTGAGGTTCATGCTAGCTAATGAAACAGCTGAATGTAGAAATTTGATTTCTGCATAGTTGATATGGCAGAAATAAAACATTTTTTCCCAAAACGCTTCAGAATTGATTGTAGAATGAATGATGAGTCAGAGCTTACATCAACCCTGAGTATTTTTCCCCCATATAATTTTGAGATCCTCCAGCATTTTTTAGAATACAGGATTTGTTAGTTCATGTAGTGGAAGATGTCTTTTTAGGGGCCATTAACTGAGCACCCTGGCTTCACCATTGCTCTTTTGATTCTGTTTCTAATTCACTTCATAATATTGCTACCCTTCAGTTCAGAGGAGGGTACCACTTCTCAAATATTTGTATGTAGCGTTCTGTTAATTGTTTATTAGATCAAATACAAAAAAGGATTTTGTGTCTCCTCTCTCCCTTAGGAATGCAGCTCTTTGAACCCCATTCAACATGCGCCCTCCCTCCTACTTTTAACTTTTATTAAAATCTCTGCTCCTGGGCAAGTAAGAAAAATAAACAAAATCATATGCAAAATGTGATTCTAACTATAGTCTTTTATGTGACTCAGGCTGTCACCCTGGGGCAGGAAGCGAGCTCCAGCTCCAGCCCAGTGGCCTCCCGGCTACCCTCTATGAGCAGAGCTTCTGTCCAGGCTCCCAGCTCCCTACTCAGAGCCTGACAGCTGCCCAGGCTCCACACACAGAGCTCTCCGTTGGGTGGCTGCCATGCTCCTGGTGGGGAGCAGGGAGCCAAGAGCCTAGGGGGGCAGCTGGGCTCCCAGCGGGGAGCTACACAGAGCTGAGAGCCCAGGCTCTCAGCCCCCCCACACTGCCCCTCTGAAGTCAGTGGAAGCTCTCCTCATTATGACGTGCACCACTGGCAGAAGGAGGGTAGAGGACCACCGCAGTAATTGCTGCAGTGGCTGTAAGTTGACTTATATTAGGTTGACTTAAGTTTGTAGCATAGACATGCCCTGAGTGTCATGTCCTGGAAGGAGGTTCTCCAGAGTTCAAACCAAATATGGAGCATTGAAAGAGTCCCTCTCAGATCTTAAAGGAGAGCCCAGTACATACTAGGACTGCAGTTTGGAAATTGGTTAGTGCTTGATAGATAGCCCTGGAATGTAGCCATATTCAGTAAATAAATAGTGACGGTGGGCATTGTACAAATACGTATTGGGCCTGGTCTACATTTAAAAGTTAGGTCAGCAGTTAAGAGAAGGGAGAAATTCACACCCCTGCTTGAGCATCATAGATATTCCAACGTAATCCCAAGTGCAGGCAT
The DNA here is from genome assembly GCF_003597395.2 of Chelonoidis abingdonii. Classification (NCBI taxonomy): domain Eukaryota; kingdom Metazoa; phylum Chordata; order Testudines; family Testudinidae; genus Chelonoidis; species Chelonoidis abingdonii. Next base: position 123,783,893 of record NC_133771.1, read on the forward strand.
GGCTATGTCAGTGGAAAAAAATTTCCATTGACCTAGCTACCACCATTCAGAGTGATGGATTACAACAAAGGAAAAACCACTTCTCTCACTGTAGGAAGCATCTACACTATGGCACTACAGTGCTATTACTGTGCTGCTGTAATGCATGTAGTCTAGACATGGCCTAAGTGAGTCTGAGTGCATTAGTTCATGAAGTGTCTAGTACCATGTTTATTTATATATATATATATATACACACACACATACATATGAAGAGAAAAAGTAAAATTGTAAATCTCTGTGATAAACGTTTCAGACACAAATAAGTATCAGTAATGTGTAGGATACTATAAAAATACCATTTACTTTTTCTAGCCCTTTCTGAAGGAAAAGAAAATTTTTCATTATCAATAGCAAAGACTGCGTGTTTTATTTTTGCATTTTGCTAAATTTGTATCTAGCCAATTTAAAACTTCAGGTGTATGCTTTATTTGAATGTACAAATGTATTTTATCTTAAGTTAATTTTATAGCTGTTAATAGGTAGTCTCCTACAATTTCACTTGTTTCCTGAAAAATGCAAAGGCAACTTTAAGGCCTTTATGGATTTTGTACTTAATAAAAAGATTATTTCTTTAAAAAGAAATATGTAAATAAAAAATTTCTATACATCTTAAAAATACAGCAGCATACACTTTATTCAGCTTCTCTTTAAATAGTTCACTTTTACCAAATCTCACTTGCATATTTTCCCATGGCAAGTAATTTCTTCTTTTGATGGCTAGTAAAATATAATTTTTTCCACATTACAATAAATAGATTTTTTTTTGATGAGTACATTTCCATTGTGATTTTTTAAGGCTAAGCATACTGCTGTTTTACAGCAGTTTCCTAAAAGTAACAAACTTGTCATACAAACTGACACATCTGATGCAATCTACTTGTTTGACCACCCCAGTCCTGCTCAAACGTAATCCTAATGTAATCCTACTTTTCTTCTTTAAAAAAAAAAATCAAAAAACCTCCATCTTAAATCTATTCTTTTTTGTTTTGGTTATAAAATGAAGATGAACATTTGTGGGAAAATGCAAATAAGGAAAAATGAATGTATGCCAGCTGTTCCCTGCCACTCTTGATAAAATTCCTAAAATTGATGCACTTTTTCTTTTTGGTGTGAGAACTTTAATTTCTTGATCATTAACTCATTTACTTTCTAAGATATTTGGCTTCCTGCAGATATTTGGAAGCAAGCTTGGACTTCTCCATGGAGCCATGGGAGCATGGCCATGTCTCAGGGAAATCCAGATCAAGACTCAATCCAATCCCTCCTTCCCGTCCACATCAACAGTGGGACTGTAACACGACCTATTTCTCTCCAGAAATAGGCCTTAGGGGGCAGGATATCCCACTTCTAAGGGCATGGTTCTAACTCGTCTCAGACAGTTGGGAACAAAAGATAACGTAGCACAGATGCGCTCTCTGCATCTCCAGGCTCCATCACATCATAACTTCTTCCCCTCTCCAATCTCAGAAGATAACAAGAAACACCAGACCATCCTGAGAGAAATCTCACATCTTCTGAAACCAGGGGCGGGCAATAGAACCAGTCCCTCAGCTCGAAAGCTGACGAGGATTCCACTCCCTTTGCTTTGTGGTCAGACAGAGATTCGGGAGCTGTCCAGTTCAACCAAAACCAAAACCTCTAGAAGCTGAACAAGAGGTCAATTGGGGTGGAGACTCTTCCTTCCATTTTTGTTGCAGTCTCTTCAGGAGACCTTCCAGTGTCAGTGGATATGAAAGAAACGTATCTGCACATACCCATCAGGCCCTGTCGCAAATCATTCCTCCACATCACCTGTGGAAACCATCACTACCAATACAAATTATAGCCTTTTAGTGTGTCCACCATAGCCAGGAAGGACAAGAAGGTATTAGGAGTGATAATGGCCTGGCTGAGGAATCTTTTTAGCCAGTGCAACATTTGGAAAGTTAACCATGTCATATAGATTAAAAGGTCCATTGTGAATAGGAAGGCTGTGTACTTTATATGCTTACTGGCTATAGAAGTGGGTTTACTATCTTTATAATAAAAGACTTATAGTGCAGCTAGTACAGAATGTTTCATTGAAATGGATCCCAGGAGTGTGATACAGGTGGTGTCTGTTGGAAATATTAACATTTATTTCATGCCAACTATTATGTTAGGATTTAAATTAGGTACTGTGATGTCCTCTGACCACAGATTTTTTGTAATAAGTTTTGTGTGTGTAGTACAGTAACTATTTTACAATGTAGGAGTCTGTCTCAAAACAGAGCTGAATACGAAACTCACATAAATTTTCTCTGTCTGGAAGTACGGAAGTTACCAGTCGGTATTACCCTGTCTTCAAGGCATCTCTTTTGACCTTGACTACCATGATTTGTCTTGCCACACTACAGTATATACTGTTTTGCTTCCTCTAGAGGGCTCACAGACTATTTAAAGGGATACTACCCAATTCCTCACACTACAATAATAGTTTATTAAATGTTCAGTACTTTGTCACACTCAGTATCTCACAGTGGGGAAAATATGCTTACAGGTAGAGCCACTGTCCCTTTTTTTGCTTCTTCTTTTCACCAAACTCCTTTCTCTGTTTCTCTCCCACTTCCTTATCTTTGTATCTCTCCTTCTTTCATTCTTCTGCATTTCCTTCCCTGCAGCAACTTCCAGTTTCCCAGTACTCATCTGTGGGCTTCATTTTTACCCTTCTCCATTCCACCACTAATACAAGCAATGGTGTAATATTTTTCTCTCTTTAAATCTGACATTTAAGCTGTCATTAGGCTTTAGCGTTAACCCTCTTTGCCCAATTAGATTAATGGAGCGAAGAGGAAACAGACACCTTTTGTATCTGATCTCTCCAGTCTCAGAAGACAACACTGCTTGAGTTTGTATTCCGTTTGCATTTGGAAGGTTTTGTTTGCAGTCATGAAGGACAGAAACTTACTCTTATTTTTTTTTCAGGAACGCTTACATTCTGCAGAATCTGAATATGGCATGCAGGCAGCATCAACACATCCAGCAAGCTGGATCTAGCATTTTATACTGTGCCGTAGAATCTGAAAATACTATCTCTCCACTGCAGTAAAATTGCCAGTTTAAACCACCTAATCCCACGGAGTATTGACTCAAAAGTGTCTGCAGTACTTGAGGAAAAAATAACAAAAGATATTTCATTTTTTATTTGGATATCTTCATATTCTTGCTGCGTGACATTTGTATTTGAACATAACTTTTATTCAAATGCAACTTCAAGGCCTAACATGCTTTTGCCTCACTATATGTAATTCTATTTGTACTTGAAGAATAGTGAAAAAACTCTGTTACTCAAAACTTTATCTGTAATGTTGAGTTAAGGAGGCCTTTTTTCAGGCAAATGTAAAGACTTGCTGTCTGCTCAGCACATCATCATCAGAGTTAAAAGCAGAACTGAAGACACTCTCAGAGAAAAAACCCCCGCAGAACTAGTAACTGTGTACAGACATTTGATGGGCTGCATTTTATAAGATTTCTCTCTCTCTCTCTCTCTTTTTTTTTTTTTAATTATTGGAAAAATAAAAGTTCCATGGAATCCCCTCTCTTCCCTCCCATTTTGTGGGGTTACTACTATGACTTTATAGGGCTGTTGATTTTTAGTGAATTTTACTAGACCGCTGATTGTAGCTTGAACTATATATCAAAAATGTAAATCATTAATACTTTTTATTTATGGAGGGAAAAGAAAAAAGTATGCAGTTGAGATGTGTTGATGACAATATAGATGCCTCTAAATTGGTGGAATAAGGATCTGGAGAATGGATGAGGACCGTTAGGCATACTTTATTTATGACTGCTACATCCTGCTCCTCATTTCAGTGATGTTTGGAGCTCTTATAAGTGGCATAGGTAACAGAAGCATGGACAAAAAAGTGCTGTATTCTGGCAGCAAACAGTCAGACGCTAACCTCCCCTCCCCTGGTGAATTTAGTTATTTTTATTACAGTGAGCAGACTTGCTGTTAATTCTATTTCTGGAGACTTTCAGTTTTTGAAATTGTCTTTCAATTTAATTAAAATAAAATAAGTAGGACTCCACTGCCCTTCTTTGGAAAATAAAAATTTATGAGCCATATCTCCTGACTTTGGAATTTGAGTCAACTTCTTTGCTGACTGCAGTGGAGTTATGCCAGCAGAGATTTTGGCTCATCGTCTCTGGTTCTGTTTGTTTTCTGAGGTGAGCAATTATAACTGTCTGTTGTCTAGGAATCTTTACTTTGAAAATAATTGAAAAAGTTTCTTCATAAGGAAGGGATCCCTTAAAGAGAAAATATAAATGTCTTCAGAAATATGAAAGTGAAAGTTCTGTATATTTTTGTTTTGCTATTTATCTCCCTTTTCTGTATTTATATTTTTGTTTTGCTATTTATCTCTCTAGGTTTTATGGCAGGCATACAAAGGAACCCACAAATATCCCAATATGCACCTCAACAGACTGGGCCTTCCATGTCACCACATCCTTCACCTGGAGGCCAAATGCATCCTGGGATTGGTAGTTTCCAGCAGAGTAATTCAAGTGGTACTTATGGGCCTCAGATGAGCCAGTATGGACCACAAGGTAATATAACAAACAAACCACGAGACATGCTGTTAAACTGTAAGGTAAAAAACTAATAATTTTGTGGAAAACTGTTGTTCAAAGAGTGTCTTTTTTTTGAAAGGACTCAGTGACGCACCTTTTGATTTGAAATAATTGCAAAAACGTCTTTAGCTAACATCATATTCAAAATGTTATTAGCAGTCTTTGTATTCTTTAATTTCTCAGTAAAATGCACTAGCATATGGCACTTGAGTTAAAACTTTTTTTTTGCATATTATACTGAGGCTAAGCATGAGGCAAGAGATTATTTGACATTAAAAGATAATTTGGGGACATACATCGAGTTGTTTTCCGGTGTTGCCTCATCTGACTTGGTGACTGAAGAGAAAACTGGACATATGTATACAAATAAAATAATCCAAAAAAGGCCCAGACACAATGTTAGACACTTCGTAAATTTTAAAGTAGAGTTAAGTCTGCTTGAGTTGAAACTACCAGTTATTTCCTAGAGAGGTAGAAGCACTAATGGCCGTTCATTTTTATTTTCCATTTAGACTAATAATGGACAGTATTGCTAATTAAATCTGTGCAAAACCTAGGAGTTTCACTTCACTTTGGCTTGACGAAATATTTTAATTGGTTAAATCTGTGTGGTTTACACCCTTCCAACTCTGTGTGGAGTTTCAGGTTTGAATTAACACACAATTTCAAACGAAATTAATCTGAAACTCATGGGTGCTCCATGATTTTTCAAAAATGGTGATCAGCATTTTAGTAAGTTAGTTAGCTGATTCACTTACCACTCTAGGATACAAATCACCAAGACCCACTGATCTGTATAGGTTCACATTTTCCCAGTATTTCCTTAATTGCTTTTTGTCATCAGCTACAGTATTGATAATGGTCTTAATTACTTCCTAATTGTCCATATCTCTTCCTGTTTTTGATTTGTTACTTTCCTGTCTCCTTTGAATGGAAAGTGAAGATTTCAGGGTATGTTTGTAAGAGCAAGAGTTTGTCCTGGGTCAGAACATAAGCTGGCCAAATGTTTGTCCTTGTCCAAAATTTGCCTACTCACCAGTGTTGGATATCTCATTGTACACCACTTAGCTAGCTCCCATTAGCCAAGAGATGACAGCATTTCAGCACTGTGTGTGTATACTGATGAAGCTGTTATTAATTATTCTTTATTATTTTATTAATTTACTCTGTCTGAGTAGATTGCTGTCTTCACTGGTTTGGTTTTCTGGCCAAGGGAGTAACTTCTTCTAGATTAACACCACTGTCTCTCTGTAAATGTGCCACCAGACAATACACATGGAGTATTGGATCTGTAATGCTGCCTGGCCCATTCTTTTGGAGGCCAGGCCTGTCATCCCTAGGATGTGCTTGAGTTCTACCAACTCAGGGAACAAGTATAACAAAACTGGTTCCAAAACAGGACTTCCCTTGATATGTGGAGCCCCGAGGTCAGTTTGAAATTTTGTAGTAAATGTGGTCTATTAATGAGTATCATAATCAAGTAGTTACTGTGGGAATGTAATATTGAGCTCTAATGTATACGGTTTGTGAATTTTAACTAACCCTTCAAATTGAGAGCGAGAGATAGGTCCTTTTATTTTGCTTGTTTGACAAAACTGTTGAGGGATTTTAAAAAAAAAGAGAAGAAACAAATTCTACCCCTGAACATTTAATGCACACAACCTTGAATTAGTCTGTTGCTTCTTCTTTAATGGATAACCTTTAAAGTTAGTATCTATTTAGAGATTTAATGAATTTGCTGCGAAACCATTGTATATACAGGGACAGTATTTCCTTTCAAATTGGATCAAAAAGCTTATCTGTTTCAGCAAGTTCTTCCCAGTGCTTGTTTACTGAAAGTAGCTATTCTATTGAACAAGGTCTGTATCTTGATCCAGGAAATTCTGTACAGGGCTCGTCAGAATGCTGTTGGAAGTGAATTCTAATGAGGATGATTTTAGTATTCTGAGTGCTATCAGAATTAATCCCTCTCCTTGTTTTGTTTTGGTGGCTCTTCTCACCCCATAGAAAATCCCTTTCTCATTAATCCCTATGATACATTTCTTCTAGTGCTCTGAACAAAAAACTAGGAGCCAAGAACTCCTGAATTCTAATTCTAGCTCTGCTGCTGATTCCCTCTTTCAACTTGGGCAAGTCAATTAATTTCTCTGCTTCAGTTTCCTTAACTGCAAAATGGGGATAATAATGCCTCACAGGGATGTGTGAAGATTAATTAGTTATGTCCAATTTACTGGTGCCTTCCTTTTGTTTGTAAAGCATTTTGTAGTTGTAAAATGTTGTAGGAGTGCTTCTGTTATCTGAACAGCGAGCAGCTAGCTTAAGTGGTAAAAATCCAGTGGATTTATTATGTACCATCATGACTTCCAGCCACATTGATACTGTTAAGATTCCAGACCATGGAAATAGTTAGTCTCTGTGCAGTAAAACATTAGCTGAATGAATCCACACTGATTGAATGGAAAGATTTTTATACTAAATCAATGCATTTAAGTAACATGCCAAATATTGCTTTATTTTTCTCTTGAGTTCAGCAGTTTTTTTGCCTCTTTTTGTAGATGAAAGTGCCTGTGTAATGATTTTATGGGTCGTGGTCAAAAGAAACGGCCATTAAGATGTGAACTTGGGAGCAGTAGGGGAATGGGCATTAACAAATAGTTTCAAAAGTGCTTGGTGAATAGTGTGATGGATGTAAAGTGTGTTTCGCTGTCAGATCCTAGAGAGGACTGGTGATTCCGTCCTCTGGCAATTGTAAAATGAGTATACTAAAGACTTTGTTGTATGGGTGACGAAGGGAGAAGAGAACCTGCAATTTGTCACCATGTTGTTTGACCATTTATGAAACATTGGCATGAATGTTATAATTATATTAAATATTCACAATCACTAATCATAATGTGTCTTGGGCCTTATCCAATATAATTTTAGTTCAAATGCTTATTTAAGTTTTATCTTTTAATAGACAACTCTTCATTTTTTAATAAGCATAACTTGTACTTTCCTTTCTAACACTTATTTGTTAACCTTTGATACATTATGAATATTGTGACAGAGTTCTGTATAAAAGCCCATTCTGGCTCAAAAAGTCAAAAAATCACTTTTTTTTTAATAATAGCTTTGTTAAATATTTCTTTCAGTTACCAAATGTACATATACAAAGACCAAACAAACAATAAATTAACATTGAAAGGATGCACTTTACAGCATTATAACACTTCGGAAGTAAGAACCTCAAAAGTTACGGTCAGAACCTTTTACATTGCCCGCAAATATACTTAGAGTTAAGCATATACGACAGTTTTGCTCCACTTCTCTTTCAAGTGTCAAAATATAAATAATATTTTTTTAAATTCATTTTAGCCTTCATCCAGCAAAGCACTTAAGCCCATGCTTAATTTTAATCACACTAGTAGTCCCATTTAACTCAATCAGATGTCTTGTGTACTTGACAAGCATATGCTAAAGTGCCTTAATTTATGTTTTCTTTGTCAGTCACGGACCAGTCCTGCAAATCCTTTCTCAAGGGAGTAGTCCTTACTCTGCAATAGAATAAAAATTACTCCTGTGAGTTAGGATTTGCGGGAGTTAGCCTCCAGCTATAGAGTAGAAATTATCTAATCTGTTTATGGTCAGTTTCACTTGGTTGTCATGCAGTTTCACAGCAATAGTGAAGCTCATTTGTATAGAACACAGTTCTCTTGGGCCGGTCCAAGACTGTGGGACAAATTCCCACAGAAATAAAACCATCACCACTTTATGCTCCAAATTCAAGGTGCACTTCTTCAACCTCTTCTTTTGCTAAAATACAGACATAGCACAGAATACATATGTTACATTTTTTAAAAATATGAAAAAAATCCTCAATACCATTTTTCTTGCCCACCCCAAAGAAATACACTGAAACTGTATGTAGTTTGTCTTTTTGTTCTGTGTTGTAAAACGGCTCGTACAATGGGGTTCAAGTCAATGACTAGAGCTCTTGTGTGCTACTGAATACAAATAAAAAATAATTGTTATTGTAATGGATGTTAGTCACTTCTCTGAGGGTACGTCTACACTGCACGATTATTTCGAATTAGCTTAAACCGATATTACAAAACAGATCTAATAAAATCGGTTTAGCGCGTCCACAGTGGGATCACGAAATCGATTGTCCTGAAAATCCACCATGCGTTGGAGGATATCAGTTTGAGCACGCAGCAGATCCAGCCGTTGCATCTCGCAACGCTGGTCTTCCTGCTTAGCCCTCTCAGATCGTTCACTGGCATCTTTCCTGTACTTTGCTACCACATCCTTCCAATCATTCTGTTATACCCTCTCATTGCGTGTTACTTCAATAATTTCTGTGAACATTTCATCTCGCGTCTTCTTCCTCCTCCGCGTATCACAAGCAACGCCCTCGTGTGGCATAGGGACGCGAGAGAAATGTGCAGCTGCATGGGGAAGGCAAACCAGGGTGATAAGTATGTGGAAAGATACCTTTTACAGAGGCAATGATAGTACTCTTTCACATAGAAACATACCACCTTACAGAGCACATGTGATTTCTATACAAGGTTACATTTTGTATCGTTAAATATTCAGTGTCTGTGTGACTGGTGTGGACACACACGGACGCAGGTACGGCCACCGTACATCCACGGCGGCGATGGTAAGTAAGGCTTTAAAAGTTTGACTTCTCCGCCGTTCATATACACCGTGATCTATAGAGATGCTTGCTCCTGTTAAAGAGGAACCTGCAAAGCCCAAACCCCCCTCTTTCCACATCCCCAACAGCGCATGGCTCCTATCATATACGATCGCTGCTAGTGATCACCCTACTTACCCCCCGCAGCGCCGTTGCTGGTGAGCTGGGAAGAATCTGCTTGCCAGACACTGAAAACTCGTCGCTATCCCTCCTCCATCCCCCCGCTCTGGCCAGGTAGCAAAATCGCCATGTCTGCCCCCTATTTACATTCCTGATTTTCTACAAAGGTAACAATGGATGATATCTCTCTCCTGACAATACCACCGCAGGAAGGAGATCGTTTGTTTATGCAATGGCCTTCAGTGCAATGCCTTCAATGCCTGCAGTACCAAATGTCTTGCAAAGCATGGAGTTGAAAAGTTACCTACTATGGGGGAACGGAGAAGGCTGCCTTGGCCAGAAATGTCTCATATATCATAAGGCTTTTTGAGTTCCTCCACGATCGATTCATGGAGATTAATTTGGAGATTTTCGCTCCATCCCCAGACATGTTAACGAAATTTTCCTGTAACTGTAATGGCTGCGACTGCAGCAAAAGCCCTGGTGTCAATGCGATCTAAAAAACCATCTTGTTTTAATCCGTGTTTGATACAGAATGAGGGACACTTACCGAGGTCGCTTCCATGGCTCACTGTCGGGCTGTCGCTTGGGAGCGCAGGGACTGTAATTCTTGGGTCTCAAAAAGTCCTGGCTGTTGGTTTACGGACTGCTGTGTGCTCTCACCACGGTCATCTTCATATCTTCCTCTCATCTTCCCCGTTCGGCTGCATCATCAAGAAACACTTGGTATTTCATCCCAAAGTTCTGAATCCACGGACAGGGTGGGGCACTGGTAGCACTGGAACCCCAAAATTGCATGTAGTTCAGCATAGAAGTGGCATGTTTTCCGGCTCAGAGCCTGACCTTACCGTTTGCTTCTCTGGCTTTCTGGTAGCCCTGTCTAAGCTCCTTCACTTTCACTCTGCACTGCAGGGAGTCCTTGCTGTGCCCTTTTCAGCCATAGACTTTGAAATTCTTTCAAAAACTTTTTCATTTCGTCTTTTGGAACGCAGTGCTGTGAGCACTGAGTCCTCACCCCAGATAGCGATCCAGATCCAGAACCTCCTGTATGGTCCAAGTGGCGCTCTTCTTCGATTATCAGGAGACTGCATTGTTACCAGTGCATTGAGCTCTGTGTGGTCACTCTTGTGTGTGTGCTGACCCTCACGTGACAATCAGGAAATGGAATTAATTCAAAAGTTCGCGGGGATTCAGGCTTTTCCTGTTTACCTGGCAGTGCATCACAGTGTACTGTCCGATGCTATCATGACCCTTCAACAATTGGTTCTGAAACCAAATTGGAGTGAGTGGCCTACTTGGGACAGAGGTCAATCGCTCCCTCTTGTTTTCTAAAATGAGTACGTCTGCTCTGGACTGTCATAGCCTCGGAGCCTGCCTCCAAGGTGCCTCCCCCGGTTTATGTCACGAATAAGTCTAAGTTCTTATTCTTGTATTCCTCACGACTGCATGACATAAATGGGGGGGCCCTGCCACGGTAGCTGCGGAGGGTTGGGAGAAGTGAAGCAATGGGTGCGGTTCTTGCGGGAGAACCCCTGTTAATACAGCCACGGAGTAGCTGCCGCTCTTCTAATACACTTGACCTTCTTTCAGAGGGGTAGCCGTGTTAGTCTGGATCTGTAAAAGCATCAGAGATCCTGTGGCACCTTAGAACTAACAGACATCTGTTAGTCTATAAGGTGCACAGGATTCTCTGCTGCTTTGACTCTTCTTGTAGGCAGGACAGACTCTATTTTTAGAAACCATAAGGGAGGGATTGACTCAGTGGCCAGTGAGTCAATCCCAAGTTTGCTTTTGCGTTGCGCCCCCGGCTGATTTAGCCAGGGGCACTCATGATAGCAGCGGACAGTTCAGAGAAGGAGAGATAACCGTCATGTTCATTGCCAGTTTTCTCCGCAGTAGACGGTAGAGAATGACTGGTAACCATCTCTGCTATCATTGCAAAAGCAATTGAATGCTGGTGTGTAGCGCTCGAGTGTCGCCTCTGCTCCACGGAATCTAGTACACAAATGGTGACGGGAAAAACAAAAAGCGGACGGTCTCTAGTGCTGCGTGCTATTGTTCTGCAAGGCAATCCAGGAGAAAAAGGTGCGAAAGGACTGTCTGCTGATGTTTTCCCGGAGCAAGGAATGACTGACGACATTTACCAAAACCCCTCGCGACCATTAACATTAGCATCAGGGGCGGGGGATCATGGAGGACAGGAAGGGGTGCTGAGGACTCCAGCTATCCACAGTCCTCAGCAGTCTCTTAAAACTTTGCATTCTTGGCTGAGCGCCCAATGTCTGTAGCTTACAACACGGTGTCTCGCATGGTTCACGGAACAGCTCATCAGTCCTCTTCCCCCACCCCACAAGAAATGAAAGTTAAATAAACCATCCTGAGTACTTACAATGTCACCCTCTTTGTACTGAAGGCTGCTGATAGAGCGATGCTGCAGCACTGAAGAGCATTATCTGCCTCTCCTCTTCCTGGTGGTAGATGGTACAGTACTGCTGTAGACAGCAGAAACTGTTACCGTCTCCCTCTTTTTGTTACCTCATCAGTAATGGAACAGAACGGATAATAACCCTGTGAAAATTTTTGAAGCAAAATTGGGATTGACTCACTTGGGACTGAGTCAATCCTGCCCTTTATGGTTAATAAAATAGAGTCAGTCCGGACAAGAATAGGATAAAGTGTATATAAAGCAGTGTATCACAGCACAGCTACTCCGCGTCAGTATTCACAGAGGGAGCCGCTGCAAGTAACGCAACCGTGCTCCACCTACCTGGCTACCACGCGTGCCCCCCGCCCATGTTGCCATGATGTTTAGAGGAATGCATGAATAGAATCACAGAGTAGTTAGTGAGATAAAATGAGGGGGAGGCAGCCTCCATGGGCTATGACAGTCCATGCAGTTCAGAATCTTTCTTTACACAGAAGAGAGGAGGGGTCTGATGAAGCTCAGCCCCAGGTGATAAGATGAAGACAGTTACCAGCCGTTCTGTACCATCCACTGTCAGAAAAGGGAGTCATTCCCATTTTTCACCCAGGAGCCCCGGCCAGACTCAGCCAGGAGCACTCACTGGGCGACTATCTACCACTGGGAGGGGTAGAGGAGCGATTACTGCTCTTCACCGCAGCAGCATCGCGTCTGCCAGCAGCATTCGATACACAGAGGGTGACATTTTCAGTAGTCAAGGAATTATTTATTTTACTTTTCTTTCACGTGCTGGGGGGGGGAAGAGCTGACGAGCTGTTCCGTGAACCACGCAAGACACCGTGTATTAAGCTACAGACATTGGGCGCCTCAGCCAAGAATGCAAATAGTTTTCAGAGACCGCTGTGGAGCTGGTAGCTGTAGTCCTCATTACCCCCTCCCTCCCTCCCTCCATGAGCATCCGTTTGAGTCTCGGCTTCCCGTTACGGTTGTCACACACCGCGTGTATCTGGAGTTTTTTTTTCAACGCTTTGGCATCTCCTGTTCTTAATGGAGCTCTGATAAAACAGTTGTCTCACCATAACAGCGATCAGATCTAGTATCTGCCGTAAGTTCAAATTGCAGGAGCTACTTTTGCATTTGAACTGCATCGCCACCCGTGGTGATCAGAGCTGGACACGTGAAGCAGGAAATGTCATTGCAAAGGTCTCGGGGCTTTTTCCTGTTTACCGGCACTCGCATCGAGTTCGGATTGCGGACCAGAGCGGTCAGTGATGCACTGTCCTGCTAGAATAATAGAAGTTAAGAGATCCAGTGTATCAGAGAGCACATCTGCTCCGTGTCAGTTTCACAGGGTTGCCCCTGCAAGAACCGCACCCGTTGCTTCCCTCTCCTCAACCTTCCTGGGCTACCGTGCAGTGCCCCTCCCCATTTGTGTCATGAAGTTGTAAGGAATACAAGAATAAGAAACAGAACTTGTTAGTGAGATAAAATGAGGTCGGGGGGAGGCACTTGGAGGCAGCCTCCGGGGCTATGACAGTCCAGGCAGGATGGACTCTATTTTAAAACCGTAGGGAGGAATTGACTCATTGCCAAGCGAGTCAATCCAAATTGCTTTCAAAAATTTTCAGCCCCCAGTTTCGATGATGAAGCTGGTTATTAGCCGTTCTGTCCTATCTACTGCGAGGACCGGAATAATTGCCTCTCGATGTTGAGCAATTATCAGCCATGGGTTTCTCGTGGATGGTGGGCAGGCCTGCAGCACCATCTTACCACCGGAGAGGAGGAGATGGAGAAGAGTGGATACTGCTCTTCACTGCTGTAGCATCCCGTCTACAGCAGCATTCAGTACACATAGGGTGACATAGAAAGTAGTCAAGGAATGATTTTTTTCCCTTTTTTTCATGTGGGGTGGGGGAAATAAACTGAGGAGCTGTTCCCTGAACCACGCCAGGCACTGTGTTTGAACCTACAGACATTGGGGAGCTAGCCAAGAATGCAAATAATTTCATAGACTGCTGTGGACTGTGGGATAGCTGGAGTCCTCAGTACCCCCTCCCTCCCTTCATGAGCGTCCATTTGAGGTCTCTGGCTTCCCGTTACGCTTGTCACGCAGCGCTGTGTATCCTGGAGTTTTGTATTCAAACACTTTGGCATTTCGTGTTCTGTAACGGAGCTGGATACAACAGATTTGTCTCCCCATACAGCGATCAGACCTAGTATCTCCGTACGGTCTATGCTGGAGCTCTTTTTCGATTTCAGACTGCATCGAGCCGTGCTGATCAGAGCTCCACACTGGGCAAGCAGGAAATGTAATTCAAAGTTCGCGGGGCTTTTCCTGTTTACCTGCCCGCTGCATCCGAGTTCAGATTGCTGTCCAGAGCGGTCAGTGCTGCACTCTGGGATGCCGCCCGGAGGCCAATAACGTCGATTTCCATCCACACGACCCCTAATCCGAGTTATCACTATTGAATTTAGCGCTACTCCTCGTTTCGTTTGGAGAGTTCCGAAATCGATTTAAGGACCGTTTAATACTCGATATTAATGACGTCGTTCATGTGAACGGATACAGCGTTAAATCGGTATATCGACCATTAAACCGATTTCAAGTCGCAGTGTAGACCTGGCCTTAGTGCTCTTCTGGAGGTTCTTAGCATACATTAGCTGTTAGGGCCATAGAAAAGAACCAGCACAGATAGAGCCCATTCAGTTTATTATTAAGGATGGATTTTTCTGAAGTGCTCAGAGTTTACCTAACTCTGCTCCCATTAAGTCAGTAGTAAAACTCTAATTGATTTAGTTTGCAGTGAGTGGGCAAACCTGCTGGTTGCCTTCAGGCTAAAAAAAATTCGGCGTGCGGCGGGTGGGCCGCGAAGACAGTTTGGTTTCATTGACCATCTGCAGGCACGGCTGCCCACAGCTCCAGTGCTCAGTTCGCCATTCCCAGCCAATGAGGAGCTGCAGAATTGCCAGAATGTCCCTGTGGCCTCCGGTGCGCATTCCCGGCTACCCAGTTGGCTGGGAACTGGCAACCACGGCCACTGAAGCTTACAGGTGGCGCGTGCCTGCCGGATGTCAGCAAACTTCTCGCGGCCCACTAGCAGATTACCCTGATTGCGCGTCGGTTGTCCACCGCTGCCGTTAGGTATATTAGGCAATACTGAATGCTATTGAAATTCCCACCGAAAATCTTAAATACAAACCAAAAAACACTCTTCATTTAATTTATAAAACTATAATTAGTAAAAAAAAACTATTTATACCATGTTGTTTAATTTCTTTTTTAAGTAAAACTAAGGCTCCAGTTCTACAAATGAGTGTCTGCGGTTAGCTCCTGAAACTGAGGCCTCACACTTGATAGCATCCCCTAATGAGAAATGCTATGTAATGGCGATTTAACATAAGTAGCCTTGTAATAAACTCATTCATTTAAATCTGGCCTCTTTTAAAATTTCCTGAAATCATATATTTATCCATGAAAAAAAGGCAACCACTACAGTTTGATGGATAAATGGGATGTAGACAATTTTAAAAACATTTGTAGTGAGATATATTTTTATCTGTGGAATCTGACATTACCTATAAAAGCAAGGAAACTTTAGTCAGTTCTTGAAACTTCCTTTTCACTCCTCTTTAATGCCTAGAAATTTGTAGGTATCAGACCCCTAGTGCAGTTACATTACTGTGGTTCATGGCCACAGCGAATGCCTGAGCAGAGTGGTGGAGTATGGGACATAAGTTTCAGTCTTTGGACGGTTGTTCAGTGTCTTCGTGTTTATTGATCCGTCTTCCGTTTAATTTAACTCCAATTATCATTTTTACAAGTAACTTTGATTGCTTCCTCCTCCATTTGAGACTCCAAACTTCTGGATTCTATTCTATTTGCTTGCGGTGAGCTGGAATTTGAAATCCGTTGGATACAGAGGGGAGAGGTTGGCTCTCTAGTATTCCTGAGTGCTGTTGCCAGGCTGTACCACTTGAAAAGTGTGGTCCTTGACTTGGCTGCTGACACGGTCCAGCTGATGTGCAGGGCTGGCCCAGCATCTGCTGCATTCTTTGTGTTTAATGCTGCATCATCTGTTTTCTTCAACTGCTGCCACAAATTACTAATCTATTAGGAAAACATGGAAATAAGATTTGCACTTTCTCAGTCCTGGATTTTTCTTTTCTATTTTGTTTGGCTTTTTTTTTTTCCCCTTTTTTGTGGTTGGGAAGGTATAAGAATAGCTGGTACTTGAGGTATTGAGGGACAGATTTAGCAAAAAAAATAAAAACCTTGTGGAAAAGCATTGAACATGTATTTCCTTTCTGAAAGGATATTTTTTACATTTTTTTTTCCTTGTACTTTTTCTCGGGGACTTGGATCCCTGGAGATGGAAATGGATTTAACCTGAGCCAACATGTGTTTATGGAGAAGATTCCTACTGTTTTTGTGTGTGGTGCAGTCTCCTAAACCACAGGAAAAAAAGGAAATTAAATATTTCTGTCCCTGATGCAAATAGTTCAATAATAATGTCAATCAGGTGTCTGTTCCTCCATATTTGCCTTCTGAATTATATTTTGAGACGCTACGTTGATTAAAGAACGAGAAAAAAATTAGGATCAGGGACCAACATTCAACCCTCTAAGCTGGAATGACCAGTAACTGTCATTGACTTCTGTGGAGTACTACCTGCCGTGTGTAAGCCTGAATTTTCTCCTCTTAGAAGGGCCTTACAGTCACAGCATGAATCGTAAAAATATTACGTGTATATATATATATAAAACATGCTGTACTCTTGTGTGTGCTTATTGTTTCACTCAACCTGTTGCATAAATATAATACCCATACACACACACACACACACACACATTATAACTCTGACTCTGTTGCAGTGTGTATAATCTCTTCT